>NC_083725.1:75642111-75954264 GCF_028564815.1 Eubalaena glacialis | reverse complement strand
GGTTTCGATGACGGAGCAGGAAGCGGAGAGTTCAGAAGCCCCTTCCTGCAGGCTATGAGGAGGCCGTGCCAGGTACTACGACGTCCAGACTTGCTCCCCACTGCACAGAGGGGAAGACCAAAGACCAAAGGGGTTAATGATTAGCATAAGGTCCCAGGAGATCCACAGCTACATTCCTCACCACATAAAATGAGGCCTTTTGCTGAAATGAAATCATAATTCCACCATCTCCCAAACCCTCTGGAACTTCTAACAAGACAGCAAATAAAATAAAGGTTTGGGGACAGGGAGACTCTTTACCTCTCACAACCCAACTGAAAACTCACTTCCTCAAAGAAGCTTGCCCTTATCCTTCTCTGCACACTGGTTCCTCACTATCAGTAGCTGCTCTAAATCACCTGGTTGACTCCTTTCTTTCCTGTCTTTCTGCCTGTCTGTCTTTCAACACTTACATAGCCCATAGTAAGTACACTCTGCCATGCCCTATAAATTTACTAGCTCAATTTTACAGATGAGAGAATGAAGGCACAGAGAGCTAACTTGCCCAGGGTCACACCTCTAATAAGTGGGCAGAGACCTGAGCTGTTCTGTCTCTGGCTCCCCTGTCCTTTTCCTCTCTAAGCCTCTGCTGAGGGATTTGAACGCAGGCACCTGGTTCCTGCATCTGTCCTCTAAACCACTACTCTGTGGCTGCTTCTTTCTGCCTATTTGGGGGTCAGGGCAAGTCTCCTCACTGTCCCTCACACTTATGGAACAGACCAATACTACATCCTCTCCACAAGCCACCTTCGCCAGGAGCGGCTCTGGAAGAGGCGTTTCCTGTACATCCAGTTTAAGGAGGGTTTAAAGAGAGACGTGGCAGAGGAGGATGAAGGCGAGACAGTGCCCAGTTGCTGCCTAGCAGGGAGAGGAAGCAATTACAAGGGAGGAGGGACTCACTGAACAACCTTGGGGCAGTCATTCTCTCGGCCTCACAGTGTTCTCACCTGTGAGATAAGGGGATTAGACTACGTGATCTCCAAGGCCCTCTCAGTTCTAGGTACCAGGGAGGTTTCTGGTGCCTGGGGAGCCTTGCTGCTCTGGTCTTCTCTGCGGCACGTGGGTCTAATTCATGACACAGACAGGAATGAAGCAAGCAGGCTGGTAACGGGCAGGCACAGTACCCCTGTGGGCCCCTAGACTGTGAAACCAATTTCCTCCTTCCCCCCCACCCCGCCCCCAGGGCCAGGCCTTTCCTGGGCCTCCTTCACCCTCAGGGGCCTGAGTGGGAGGGAGCTGGGAGGAGAGAGGCAGCCCAGCGCGCAATTGCTGGTCTGTGGCAGCAGAGACCAAGACTGCAAAGGCCTATCCTGCAAAGATGAAGAGGAACAGCTGACTGTGGAGATTGCCACATCCTGATAGCAGAGAGAAGGGGAAGCTGGAAACTATCAGAGCAGAGGCCAGAGAAGAAGGTGACAGAAGAAAGAAATGGAGAGAAAGACAAACAGCTAGACCCAGGAGGAGCTATTAGGGCAGAACAAAGCTGGGCCCCCAGCCCTCAACTCTAAGGCCCTGGGCAAGTGCAGCATTCCAAAACCTCACATGCATCTCCGAAGCAGACCTCCAAAGGGCCCCAGGCAAGAGGCAGCAAATGCCATAAACCATTCAAGCACCTGACAGAGTAAACCCACTTCTAGAAATAGCTTCTAAGAAAAGAATCTGAAGGAAGGAAAAAGCACAAACATGTTTACCTGCACTCTTTATATAAACAGCTTTAAAATGTCCAAATGAGAGCAGACTCACTTGAAAAAAAACATTAAGCAACCAAAATCATAACTATGAGGACAGTGCAATCACATAAAAAATACCTTGTGAGGACTTCCCTGGTGGCGCAGTGGTTAAGAATCCGCCTGCCAATGCAGGGGACACGGGTTCAAGCCCTGGTCCGGGAAGATCCCACATGCCGCGGAGCAACTAAGCCCGTGCGCTACAACTACTGAGCCTGTGCTCTAGAGCCCCCGAGCCACAACTACCGAAGCCCACGCGCCTAGAGCCCATGCTCCAAAACAAGAGAAGCCACCGCAATGAGAAGCCCGCACACCACAAGGCAGAGTAGCCTCTGCTCGCTGCAACTAGAGGAAGCCCGCGTGCAGCAACGAAGACCCAACGCAGCCAAAAATAAATAAATAAATAAATAAATTTTAAAAAAAAATTACCGTGGGCAATAACAGCAAATGAAAAAATTAATACATGAAACTGTACCAGTGCTTTGATTACAATGATAGGAAAACACATCCCCTCACGAGCGAGGGCTGCAAGAGACACACACTCAAATGACCAGATGGTAGGATCACCTGTGTGAGAGGCAATATCTGATTTTGATCATTAATGCTATTGTAATATCATTTGCACAAAACAAACAAGATAGAAAGAAAATGAATAGACTTAAAAATTATAAAAAGAGAAAAATAGGAAAACTAATCAAACCTTTACATCCCAGATTTTGGCAATCAGGGTCCTCTCCCACCTAACCCACACCAGAGAGAGGCTGGTCCAAAGGGAATTCCACCACTGAGACCCATCTCTGCATTAATTCTTGCCTCAGACGGAAGCTGCCCACCACCACCTTCCTACGCCCCCCACAAACACACACAGGCCTGACCCAGCCACACCCCACTAGGTACCCTCAGAAATGGGCACTGGGGGGGTCCTTTGGGTCTGAGGGCTCTTACGCCAGATGCTGCCATGTTTTTCCATGAAGCATTTTTAGTTTGCTCAAGTCAACTAAACACACTTTTCAGGATGCATCGTTCTACAAAAGATCTTCCTTTTTCTTTAGCTCAAATAGCTTTAATCAGTCTTCTCCAAACTTGGTCCCACCAGAAGTCAATACCCGTTGCTATGAAACAGGTCCTGTGGTCAATTATTAGGGAGACACTGCATTCCACAGCCTCTTCACCCCAGATTCACAGGGCACACCAAAGACTTGAGGATCACAGAGTACCATCTCCCCATAGACCCCTTTTTGTCAGAATCCATACGAATCTCCTACAGAACTACTACCAATGTCTTAAATAACGGGTGAAGACTCCATTCCGTGCCTTAGTACTGACCAAGTAACCCAGCTGGGGTGCTAGGCTAAGTCAGTGGGCCTTAGGAGCCTTCTGGACATTTGCTATCTCTTGCACATCCTTGGCAGACAGCTCCCACCTGCCAACCCCTCCCTCCAGAGCTTGCCTCTCTTCTCAGACCCAGAGACCCCTGCCAGGCCAGGCATGCAGAAGAAAGGCCACCATACACATGCCCAGCAGAGCTTCAGCTCCAGCTGCCAGTTCAAGCCTGGCTTTCAACCACTTGTCAGCTGAAGCCAGCAGGCTTAGGAGGCTCAACTGTGAATTCTCCCGCGTTGGCTAGTGATACAGCTTATGTCGTTGTTACATATAATACAGTACCCTCCAATGAGCTTGGAGGCAGTGTCCCGAAGTCAGAAAGCTGTAAAATACCACCAGTTTCAACAAACAGGAACGCTTTCATAGCATCATGACCCCTCCAGAAAGGAAACAGTGCCTCTTAAATCCCCTCCTTATACAAATGATGCTGTTTCTTGCTCTTGCCAGACTTCCACAGTTAGAACCCATGACACAGACCTGAGCCTGGCACTGGAGGTTCCATGGCTGATCCTGAGGATGCCACCCAGGTGACTCACTTCGGCCAAGGGCTGCGTGCTGCCGGGGAGGCTGAGCTGAGTCAGTGTAAGTGCAGCTAGCTGGGTTCTGTCTGCTGCTGGGGTGGGAGGTCTCCGCTTTGCATATCTGTGAGCAGCCCTCAGCAAGAGCAGGAAAAGTCTGGGCTGGAAATTCTTCCGTGAATATGAAATGGAAGCGGAAAATTTCCAAGAGTCCTACAGGGCCCAGGTAATGCTAGTTATCATGGCTGCTGTGTCCAGAATGCAGCATCCTGGCCCCATTCACAGCCCTCTTCAGAGCAGGAAACTAAAGCAACTGCTGCCCAATGCAATAGTGCATTCAGCCTTCCTGACAAACCACAGACGATAAGCCACAGCCTCCCTCAAACGTCCAGACCCCTCCTGAAAGCTGAGCACTAACTGCAATACCATCACCCGTGCTGCTTCCGTTTTGAACCCCACCTCGGGCTTGGCCTGGTGACCATCTTACCAAGGGAAGTCGTCTATACACACAGAGCCTGCCCTGGTCCCCTCAGAGGGCCCCCCAAACCGTCCTGAGGGCACCCCAGGACTGGCGGGGGGAGCTCTGGGCCAGTTGCCAATATGAGCCTCTCTCCACCCCCTCTAAAAGAGGGAAAGGCCAGGAACTGGAAAGGACAGAGACTCAGGGGGAGGGGACATCTCAGTGCAGGAGCAGGCAAGGATGAAAAGACGGGCGTGCCCTGTCTCATTCCTTCCCTTTTTCCCTGAAAAGAGCTGCACATCACAGGTGACAGGGCGGCCTGACCAGCTCTGCCAGAGCACACGTGCCTGCCCACCCATCCACACCCAGGGAAGAAGTGCCTCCCGCCTGACCCACCCAAGCCCTCCTACCCCAGCCTCCCCTTCTTACTGCCGCTCTCGGCTCCCACGTGGGCCTCCAGCTCGGAGGAGCCTCCTGAGCGCCGGCTGGACGCGGCCACCCAGCCACCACAGCTGCCGCTCTCCCTGCCTCAAGTGACCCGCAGAGCAGTCAGGGTGGATCACAACAGCATCACAGGTTGCAAAGCTCCACTCTTCATCTGCCGTTTAGGAGAAGGATGGTCCTCTGTGGGGAAGCTCACAACAGACACACAGCTTCCCTGGGACTTAGACCAACAGCATGGGTCTGGGAAATAACCATGAGCAAAAGGGCTATTTCTGTGGTGCTGTCGAAATCCTGAGGAGAAGCGCCCAGAAAGGATGGGGCCAGTTGTTTACCGGGAGGCTGGCTCCAGCCCTAACCTGGGCCTGAGTCACCTCCTCACGTCCAATCATGAGGTTGTACCTTCCTGAGTCCACATAATAATTCCTGTGCGTACAGAGCAGGATTACAGGGCTGACACACAATCCCCAGGCTGCTGCTGGGGTTTAGCTACCCAGAGATTATGACTCCCCTGTCCTCACAGCTGTTTCATAAACAGTGCAACCAGCAGGCTACAAGCAACCTAGAGGGAGAGTAATGTGTATTCATTAAATAATTAAATGACCTTAAAATGGGAAAAAAAAAAAAAAATCAGAGCCCTTAGTACTATCCTGCCAGAGGGAGGAGAGGCAAATGATTCCTTCTGCTAGTGTGTTTGGGGGGCGGGGTTGGGGGCGGGTAGGATGGGGCTGCCATGGGAGCATCCTAGCCCATGCATCTGAGAACCGACTTGGACCCAGCACATCCAAGGAATCTTATTCTGCATCTTTAACCAGACCGTGGATACCCTTGGTCTAAACAAGCATTTTCCAAAGTGTAGTCTGTACAACATAAAAATGTCAGAAGGCTTGGACAGTACTGCATACTACAGTCCTTTATGGGGATTCACACACAATTCCTACTAGCAGGTCCTAAACATCTGAGAAGTCCTCCAGTCAAGAAAGCTGCTTAACTTTGTTTAACCCAACACACTTATTTGACCCTCCCACCATTGCCACCATAGGGAAAAATACCCATTAATATCCTGGGCATAGGCTTTGGAAAATGCCTTCCACCTTGAGCCTTCATTTTCCAACCTAGAGAAAGCTGCCTTCCTGGGCCCCAGTGACCAGTGTGAGATCTACTCCATCATGTCCAGACAGAGATGGGCAGCAGACCCACTAAGATGACACAGGTTGGGACAATGGCCAAGGGTCCCGCAGTAGGGATACAAGACCCTCCAGAACAGTTTAGGAGGAAACTGTGGCTCTGTTTTGGGAGGGCAACCTTTGCTCAGGACCTAACAATTCCACCTTCAACCTAACCTGTCTCTGCTCCTCGTGGCCCAGAAGTCCCCCTGGATGGAGGAGCACTGGTCCCAAATGCAAAGCCTTTTCCCTTTTGAAGGAACGTTAAGACAATCTATGATACTACTGAATGGAAGAAAATATTGCTAATGATATAACCGATAAGGGGCTATTATCCAAAATATCAATATAAACAGCTCATAAACTCAACATCAAAAACACAAACAACCTGATTAAAAAATGGGCAGAAGACCTGAATAGACATTTTTACAAAGAAGACATACAGATGGCCAACAGGCACATGAAAAGATGCTCAATATCATTAATCGGAGAAATGCAAATTAAAATCACAATGAGATATCACCTCACACCTGTCAGAACTGCTGTCATCAAAAAGACCACCACAAATAACAAATGCTGGCGAGGATGTGGAGAAAAGGGAACCCTCATACACTGTTGGTGGGAATGTAAATTTGTGCAGCCACTGTGGAAAACGGTATGGCAGTTTCTCAAAAAACTAAACACAGAACTACCATATGACCCAGCAATTCCACTCCTGGGTATATATCTGAAAAAATGAAAACACTAATTCGAAAAGATAGATGCACCCCAACGTTCACAGCAGCATTATTTACAATTGCCAAGATATGGAAGCAACCCAAGTGTCCATCAACAGGTGAATGGATAGAGAAGATGTGGCACATATATACAATGGAATACTACTCAGCCATAAGAAAAAATGAAATTTTGCCATTTGCAACAACATGGATGGACTTGGAGGGTATTATGCTAAGTGAAATAAGTCAGACAGAAAAAGACAAATACTGTATAATATTATTTATGTGGAATCTAAAAAATACGAATGAATATAACAAAAAGGAAACAGACTCACAGATATATAGGACAAACTAGTGGATACCAGTAGGGAGAGGGAAGTGGGAGGGGCAAGATAGGGGTAGGGGATTTAGAGGTACAAACTATTATGTATAAAATAAATAAGCTACAAGGACATATGGTACAACACAGGGAATACAGCCAATAACTTATAATAACTATAAATGGAGTATAACCTTTAAAAATTATGAATCACTATATTGCATACCTGTAACTTATATAATATTGTACATCAACTATATCTCAATTTTTAAAAATAGATTTAAAAAAAAAAGACAATCTATGATAACCAGACCCAGGCCTGCACCTCCCGCCCAGGAGACCAGACTGCATTCACTTTTTTTTTTTTCGTTGCCATGAGATAAAGACCTACAATATTTATTAGGTTCAAGGACATAAAGTTATTGTGCCAAATCAGACTGCATTCACTGTTATCACTTAAGTGTCCTTTACAAAACCCCAACAAACAGGAAAGGCTGGAATCAAATTATGACTCATCCAAAAAGATATGACTCTCCCCTCCCCAAAAGGATGCTCTGGGGTTGCCTATAGGGGCCCATTTTCCTTCTCATTTCTGAGGTGTGCATGACTCAAAGAGGGGTTGGGCAAAGGGGCTTTGCCCACTATTATATCACCTCCATGACTGATCTTGCCCACCTCATTCACTATTGTATCCCCATGCCTGGAATATAGCAGGTAGCAAGAAATACTTGTTGAATGAATGAATGCATAACATAATGAATGAGTCAATGAGCTAAGTGGTGAATCTATCTATGCCAGTGTCAAGAGTCAGTTCGGTGTGTGGTTAAGAATATGGATTCAAGCCAGACTACCCAGGTTGGACTCCTGCTCCACCACTAAGTTGCATGACCTTGGGCAAGTTACTAATTTCTCTGGCTCAGTTTTATTCCCTCTAAAATGGGGATAATAACAGTGCCAACCTCATAGGTTGCCATGACAATTAAATTAGTTAGCATGTGTAAAGTGCATAGAATAGTACCTGGCACATAATATGTGCTTTATAAGTATTATCTCTTGACTCATTATCATCCTGATACCAGGTGCGAGAAAGTCCAGCTGGGAAAATGAACATGACCTTTCATGTAGACACCGAATCCTTTCACTCAACGTTATTTACTGAACACTATTATGTGACAAGTACTCTCTCAACTCCTATTTGGGTGCAAGGAGAAGGCAACCATGTTCAAATGTGAAACCAGATCAGGAAAAAGAGCCTTCTCCTCTATGAGTGATACTTCTTGCTGACTTTGCATGGCCAGCACCCCAGCCTTGAGCCCATCCTCTTGGGCCCTAGCCCCTCCTAGATCAGAGCCCAAAGCCATGATCTCCTGTCCTAGATATGCAGCAGCACACAGAAGAAATAAAGGATTAATATTTGGGGGGAAGAACCAGGGAGGCCAATGAGTAGCTTTCAGGGAGAGAAGATCTTCTCCCTGCTTAACCCTAAGGCTACATTTTATCTGCCCATGATATTTTCAAAACCAGGGATTAATTTCAAAGCCATTTGAAGAGTGATTCACCTAGTGTGAGGACAAGGAAAACAGGCCTCATCTCTCCAAGAGCTTTCTGACCTTGCTGAGAGCCGCTCACTCCTTACTGAGGATCTCCAAAGAGCCAAGGTTGGGCTGAGGGTGGGGCTCAGAGTTCCCAGAGTCTCCCAGCAAACCACCCATGTAAGTCCCATGATTCTTAGACAGCGCAGCCCCGAACCCGGCATCTTCAGAGTAAGTCGGTCCCTCAGAGTTGCCACCAGAGTTGCAGCCAGGTCAGGCTAACTACTCCAAACCTGCTGTTAACACTCCAGAAGGTGAGTGCTGACAGGGGCTCTGTCTGCCTGGCCCTATGGCTTGACTACCACTCAACACTGATGCTTCACAGCCAGGGGAGGAATTTGTCCCATGAGGGTTCCAGCTGCAGCCAACTCCCCCCTAAAGATGGCCAAATGTTGGTCACCACATCCAGGGGGATAGCCAACAAGGGCTCAGGACCATGCTGGAATTCCTACTAGTGCTTCCAGCTTTCTTCACTCAGCTCCTTTGCTAATATGTCATCACCAAGCTTCCAGCCACATAAGGACCTAACAGTTAGTGTAAGTGACACTCTAGTTAGCAAGCCTCTCCTACTCCAGGGCCTCTCAAAACTCACCCCAGAGGCCTCTGCCAGCCAAGTCAAGCAGTTCCACTGGCAAAGCAGCTACCAGGAAGTTCAAGGGCACAGAGCAGACTGCCAGATGCAGTACACCTACTTCCCTTGCCAGGAAAGAGCCAAAGACGTAAGGATGAAGGCCTCCAATGACCCCATCACTCTGCCATCCTGTCCATCCCCCTGCCTCCAGGTGGAAGTCCTCAGCCCTTGGTATCTGGCCAGTCCTCAAGCACTAGAAAGTGGTCCGGGCGCTTAAGTGGCGGCAAGTCCCGGGTCCCGTAATTTCTCTAAACCTTTCGAATCCAGTGTCGGTCGCCAGGGAGCCGAGATGTGGCGGGCTCACCTGAGGCCTCTGGAGTCCAGGCCACCGCAGGGACTGGGACAGGAGCACAGGCCAGGGCCCAGGCAGGGGACGAGCCCGGGATCGGAGCCGCCGCCTTAGCGGGCAGGGAAGCCCAGGGCCGAGATTCCGACCCCGGGGCGCTCGACTCCCTCTGTGGGCTGCCGGGGGCCGCGAGCCGTGGGCCCAAGGTCAACAGCGCAGCGTCGCGCGCACTCACCGGCTTCGGGGGACAGGGCCATGCAGTGGGTCGAAGGGGGCGGCCCGCAGTCTGGAGCGCAGGTGGCGGCGCGGGGCAGGGCGCACAGCAAGCGCCGCAGAGGGGCTGCCCCGCCCTGCCGCCGGCCCGCGGAGCCCGGGCCAGGCCTCACCCCACGGCGGGCGCTGGGCGGGAGCCGGCGGTGCGCCCCGCGGCAGGGGCGGGGGCCGGCGGTCCCAGGGCACGGTTCTGCGGCGCGCCAGCCCGGAGCTCCCGGGCCGCCGGGCGGGAGGAAAAGGGCCGCTTCCGCAGGGGAGAATCCCGGGGGTCTCGCACCGCCCCAGCCGGTGACCTACCTGGGCGCGGAGCAGAGGAGGGGCGAGGAGCCAGCGGCAGAGGGGCGCGGGCCGAGCCGCCGCCGGGGAGGTCTGCCCTGTCCGCCGCCCACCCACCCGGCCGGGCCGCCGCTACCTGAAGCGCAGGGCCGCGCGGCCAACAGGAAAGGAAACTTGAGAGCGCCCGGGGCGCGGCTGCCGCCGCCCTGTCCCTCGGCCGGAAGCGCGCCCGCCGCAGCCGGGGGTCAGGTCCAGCCCGGCTCCTCGGACCTCGCCTCCGCGGTCACCCCCGGGCCCCAAAGCGCTCCTCACGATGTTCGGATCTTCCCAAACCTCCCCCCACTGCCGGGACTTGTCCCAAGGAGAGATTCTGGGGTCAGCGCCCCCAAACAGGTGACTTACTCCCTGGAGCTGAACTGACACTCTCTTCTCCAACCCTGTGCTCTGGCTTACACACCCGCCCCTCCAAGTCCGGACTGACATCTTAGTTGCCGAAGCCAGTGGGTGCTTTGTAGCCTCCCCGAGTCGCTTCTCCCCAGCCTTTGAACCTGCTGAGCACACCTTCCTTCCTGCAACCCTTGGAGTACAGTTTCCAGAGTCGGCGCCTGCAACCA
The DNA here is from genome assembly GCF_028564815.1 of Eubalaena glacialis. Taxonomy (NCBI): domain Eukaryota; kingdom Metazoa; phylum Chordata; class Mammalia; order Artiodactyla; family Balaenidae; genus Eubalaena; species Eubalaena glacialis. Next base: position 75,943,823 of record NC_083725.1, on the reverse strand, counting down.
CCACCCCTTTCTCTCTCCAGATTTTCTACACACCTTAATGACTGCAGCTTCTCAGCCTCCAGGGCCTGGCTTTTCACTGTGGTGGTGTTCTCTGGGGTTCCACCGCTGGGCTGCCTGCCCCTTCTGGGGATCTCACCCACTCCCATGTTAAAACCTCCTGCCTGCTAATGACTCTGGAATCTCCTCGCCAGCCCAGAATGCTCCAGAGCTGCAGAGGGCATATCCAACCAACTGGACACATCTCCACTAGAGGTTCCTAGGCCCGATGAAATGTGTCCAAACTCAAACTCCTAGTTTCCTTCCAGGAACGTGCCAGAACCTGCTCCTGTTGCTGTGTTTCTGTAACCAAGCAGGACCCTATAAGGCCTTCTAGGGCCAGCCTCCCCCCACCCTCACTGTCCTCCACCTGCCTCTTGTTTGTAGAAAAACTTGAGCATCCTAGGCCTTTCCTGAGTTCCAAATTTAATCAGAGAAGTGAGAAAATGCAGAAGCAAAGGAAAACAGTCAAGTAAGACAAAAATAATAATAGTTTAGCTATAAAACAAAGTCAAGGACCTTTAGTTCCTCTTCGAGGGCTACAGATAATATTCTGAGCCAAATGCTTGAGCTGTTTTGCAGATACTGAAACCTCCATCAGGTGCAAGGCATTAACTGCATGCTGATCAACAAGCACATAGGCCCCAGACAATTGGAACCAGAAGGTTGATGATGTTGACTCCCAATTATCTCACCACCCATCAGAAGGATGTCCAGGAACTGATCACCCACCCTGTTACCCTCTCCCTGTCTTTAAAAACCCTTCCCTGAAATCCATCGAGGAGTTCCGGGTCTTTTGAGCTTTAGCCGCCAGTACTCCTTGCTTGGCCTTGCAACAAATGCTGCACTTTCCTTCACCACAACCCGGTGTCAGTAGTTTGTCAAGTGGACCCAAATTTCATTAGGTAACATTTCCAGCCTTCTGGTTGACAGCACCACCACCCACTCCCCCAAGCCACACTTGAGAGCTATCCTCGACTCCTCCCTTTTATATCTCACACCAGTTAGTCACCAAGAGGGAAACGAAACTATTCATTAGTGTCCTGATGGTGCCAACTGCTTTCACATTGTCTCATTCGTGCACCAAGTTTTATTCCTTCTATGTCCTAGCCTGATATTTACAATTTATTTGTAAGTTATATGCACATGTAACTATATAAATACATTATGTATTATAAGGCACGCTAAAAGTCATTACAGGATTTGGTAAAGATGAAACAATAATCTTAAATTATTTCAATTTTAATGAATGGTACATTAGACCTTTTTCCCTTCACTTTAAAGTTATTAGCAAAAATCTGTTTGAGAGCAACATGATTAAAAATGATTTCAATCTTAGTTTAATATTTTATGACACTAGAAAGTATGCTTTTAAGTTCAGTTAATGTCAATACTTAGTCCTAATGGCTGTTAATTGCAAAACAAAACCAAAAACCTCACCAAGATAAATACACCCAAATAAAAAAGTTCTGGGTCTTCCCTGGCGGCCCAGTGGTGAAGACTTCGCCTTCCAATGCAAGGGGGTGTTGGTTCCATCCCAGGTGTGGGAGCTAAGATCCCACATGCCTCCAGGCCAAAAAACCAAAACATAAAACAGAAGCAATATTGTAACAAATTCATAAAGACTTTAAAAATGATCCACATTAAAAAAAAAAGTTCTTTCACTACACCTATTAAATCACAATTCTCACTGCTTAAATCCCATCTACCAATTTTGCAAATGTGAAATTCCCCCAGAAAACTCTTCTTTGTCCATGAAGCCCACATTCCCAATGATGTTTTTGTTATCAAGCAAAGGTTCACTGCCTGATGTGCATAGGAGCCAATAATATGGCACTGATTTTGAGGGAGAAAAAGCTTTATTGCGAGGTTGACCAGCAAGGAGACAGGAAGCAAAGCTCTCAAATCTGTCTCCTTGATCCAGGGTTGGGGTGAAATTTAAGAGTTTAGGGGAATTTCAAACTTGGAAGCTGATTGGCTAGTCTTGAATCAGAACATATAAACTACTCATGCTACTGGAAGCCAGATTTTCCTTATTGAAGGACTTCCCCCTTTGCTTTGTTAAGAGTTCCAGTGGCAACCTTTTGATTCTTTGAGTTCTGTAGACTGAAGATTCTCGGTTGGGGGTCATCCTGAAGAGATGGCTCCCATCTTGCACTGCTGTTTCTGTAAAATAACTCAAGGTTTGATTAATCAACCTATTTACGGAGGCAAAACCAGTTTAAGCTGGGGCTGTTTCAACAACCTATTTAAGGAGGCAAAACCAGTTTAAGCTGCTCAGTGTTTTATGAGCTGTTTCATTTTCATCAGTTGTTCCTGCAGATATTTTTAACAATGGGATTTTTTTTAACTCCAGAAACTCTTTATTTGGAAAAATGTAATATAGGTTTAAAAAGTGTACTTCTTAATTTTGAAGACAGTGGCTATGACAGTCTATATAGTTGAAACTGACACACTTCATTTTGGCATTAAAATCACATGATAATGGAAACAGTTACAGCATCAATTTTCAAAGTGCTTTCCCCATAACATGATTATTTTAAAGCACAGTTACATTCATTGCTAAAATATCACCTATACCTGAAGGGATACCTTGTGTGACTCATATGGAGTCCCTGCCTGCCCCCAACCCCAGTTTTGTATTCCAGTCTGGGTAGCCACTGCATTGGTGTTTACTCTTACACATAAAAACCACAGCATGGGGCTTCCCTGGTGGCGCAGTGGTTGAGAATCTGCCTGCCAATGCAGGGGACACGGGTTCGAGCCCTGGTCTGGGAAGATCCCACATGCCGCGGAACAGCTGGGCCCGTGAGCCACAATTACTGAGCCTGCACGTCTGGAGCCTGTGCTCCGCAACAAGAGAGGCCGCGATAGTGAGAGGCCCGCGCACCGCGATGAAGAGTGGCCCCCGCTTGCCACAACTAGAGAAAGCCCTTGCACAGAAACGAAGACCCAACACAGCCATTAATTAATTAATTAATTAAAAAAAAAAAACTAGCTGTTTATCCTCAAGCAACCACTCTCTTTAAAAAAAAAAAAAGAAAAAACTACAGTATGTTATACTAGATATATCATTCACCTTATAAACACATCTTTTCTTTAGTAGATCACAAGAAGTATTTCTTTATGAATGCCATCACTGAAAAGACTTAAAGTAAAACATATTAGCAACTGGCATCCAACCATAAGCCAACTTCCACAACACATAATATGTTCTAAACCGTTTTTCCAAATCTTCGACGATGTTTTCTGTGTGTCTTTCAACAGAATGCATTTTTATGTGTTGCCATCTTCTCTCTGTACCAATTCAGTCACTTTAATCATGGCAAATAGAACAATGGGTTTTTTCCAATATATTGACTGACATTTTGCCTTTTACTATTAAATAAAAGAGATTTTACTCAAAAGAGATTTCTAAACATGTTTATTACATTTAATAATAGTTCACAAAAATACACAACTAAGTATCGCATGACTTGGAAAAATATCATAGAGATTTGTCTTCATGCTCTGGGTGTGTAGAATGTACGTATCTTGCTGATCATGATGGCATATTTATATAATTATTAGCTAATACCTCAAAGTGCAATATCCCCCTAGGCTGGTTGTTAACTATAGTGATGTAAATCCGTATTTTGAGTGGTCTTTTTTTATACATTTGAACTTTTTTCTGGTAGACTTCTGTATCAGAGATATCATCATAATGGATCTCATATGAATAGCAGGAAATTGTTAGCTCTGCCATTTTTCTGAGTTTGCTTTTGCTTGCACTATCCATATTACAGTGTCCCTTCCAAGACCCCCACAGATACTAAAATCCATGGATACTCAAGTCCCTTATATAAAATGGCATAGTATCTGCATATAACCTATGTACATCCTCCTGTATACTTTAAATCATCTCTAGATTACTTATAATACCTAATACAATATATAAATAAATACTATGTAAATAGTTGCCAGGCACACTGCAAATTCAAGTTCTGCTTTTTGGAACTTTCTGGAATTTAAAAATATATATATTTTCCATCCTCAGTTGGTTGAATCTGCAGATGCAGAACCCATGGATACAGAGGGCCAACTGTGTTTTCAATCTATGGATTTCTTTGCAGGAATCGTTTCAAGCTACTTGTCCCTTTTGTGAGAATTAGTTAAATGTTAGTTAGATGATATAATCTGTCTACCACCTGGGCTACAAGTAATTCGTAATACCTTGTGATCCACTTGAAGGTAACTGGAACAGTGAGGGTGCCACTGTCACCCCTCCCCTATGTAGTAGAATCCCCTCTCTTCCCTGAGGACACTTCTTCTATGACACATGACATGGACACCTGACAAAAATGTCGAGTAAGGGTGACTTAATCCATACAGTAAATATTGGTAAATTTATTTTTACACTAAAACATAAATACAAACATACCTCATTTTATTGTGCTCCGCTCTATTGCACTTAGCAAATATTGTGTTTTTGACAAATTGAAGGTTTGCGGCAACCTTGCATCGAGCAAGTCGGTGAGAACACCAACTAGTAGCAGCCAACACAACCGTCCCCCACCCCACTCCCATCCCCCAGCAGCACCACCAGTCTCTTCTCCATGCTTCTGCCACCAGGGGCAGACATCCTGAGTCCTTGCTCCTCCTCTCCTCCAATCTGCCCTTCCCTCCAATCATTCAGACCTGAACGCTTTGGAGAGCCCTGGGCCCAGAGCTGTGGGTTACCTCCACGGGTGCTCTGACACTGGCGGATGGGGATTATTTGAGCATTTTCGGAAGCCCAGAGGTGTTTGGGGTCTGCGCTTCGTCCCCCCAACCACTACTAACACCCTCCTCTGGGTAATTGTTCCACAACACACACACGCACATCCAAGATGGGCATGGCAGCCTCCATATAACCAATTCATCTGTCTCCTTTCACTGTCTCCTGAACTACAGAAGCCAAAAATCTCACCCAGGAGGCAATAAGAAGGGGGTTCTGCTTCTGAGAGTGTTTTAGCAGAGTCTCAGCAAATACATTCAATTTTCAAACCAAAGTGCCCCCGGGCCTTCTGCTAACTGAGTGAACTGAAATCATAGCATATGGTCTGGAAACGGTGCAAAAATAGGTCCAGGAGTATGTAGTGGCTGGAAAATGAGTGCTCCGGGCATGGAAGGACATTGCGGCCCCCACTGATGCTGTAGCATACAGCCTTCGCCCCACCTGCCTCCCCACTCCAGCTGGAGGTTCAATTCCCGCCCCCCCAGGAATTTTTTTTTTTTTTGGTGCACCACACGCCGGATGTCGTTCCCTGACCAGAGATTGAACCCAGGCCGTGGCAGTGAAAGCCCAGAATCCTAACCACTAGGCCACCAGGGAACTCCCTCCTCCCCTACAATTTTTAACTCCTGTGTGGTCAATCATCCCTAAGCAAGCTGGAGTCTGACAGCAGGTCCCCTTACAGTTAACAGCCGGTTCCTTCTTTCTGAAATGGGTTTCTAGAAAGGAGAGAGACAAACCCGAGCACTTTGAAAATTAGCGTGAGTGCGAGCTAGCCCCTAGACCCAGAGCACGTGCACTCAGGATTGGAAATGGAGCTGTTGTGACAGGAAGTGGGGAGATGTCTTGTCCCCATGCCCGGGCCCGGAGTGGGGCTGGTGTGGAGTCTTGGGGTGCCTGGGGACCTTGGGCTTAGAGTCCCCCAGTCACTCCTCTCTGGACTGGAGTGAAGAGGGTCAATGAGTGGGGATTTGAGGCTTGGGGCCCACAGCACATGACCACAGAACACCCCCTCAGTAGTCAGGGGGATGTTCCCCAGGACACACCTGTCTGCTTGTGGGCACACGGTCTCTGTATTTAAATTGAAGTCTGGGAATTAGCAACCCCCTTCCCCATCTAAGAATGGCCTGTTGTCTCTGCCTTCCCTTCAGGACTCTGCACAAGATAATGCTTGGCTGTAGCTCCAGCTCACCCCCAGCTCATTCCCAGAACTTGAATTTGTGTGGTTTTCATACTCTCCAAACTCTACCATCAGCCTAACCATTATACCATCAGCCTAACCATTATACCATCTGGTGAGACTCTGCGGTTGGACTCCTATAGATGGGAATCACAGCCTCAAACACCTTGCACATTTAACTCATTGTCTGAATGCCCCAAATCATCTGCCCATAACTCCCTTAATCTCTTCCTCTATACTTTGAAATTCAGGTGTCAATTTCTAGCATGACTATAGCCCTCCAGAATTACTTGGGAAGGGGGAGAAGGAGGTGGGTAGAGTAGAGCCTCACATGAGGCAGTGACCTCTGTCTCCTGGAGATGCAGTCTTCTCCCATTGCCACCTACACACACACACACACACACAGGCACACACACACACACAGGCACACACACATTCCCCTTAGGCCATACTCATTCCCAAGATCCCTCCTGGCTGCAGCTTCTAGCACTCCCAGTCCCAGGCCATCCTCTTCCCAATCCCTGAATCCCTGATTCAGAACGGCCCACCCAACCATTTAATGAACAATAAGGTCAAAGGCTGAACCAAAAGCAAGAGCCTGTAGCTGTCCTATCCCACAGTGTCTGCTTCCCAGTTGAGAGTCAGACTCCAGAAGGCTGACCACCATCAGTGTGACAGTACCATCAACACCCAATCCATCCTCAGCTCTGTGGATTCTACCAGGGACATCTGGAGGAATGGGAGCAGCTTAAATTGTATCCAAGAGAAGCACAGGCATTTTTCCAGTTCCTGAATTTCTATTATTTAAGAATGAGCCTAACTATGATCTCACGGAGGATAATGACACCTCTGGGTGAGGGAGGAGGACTCTGCATAAGATTTTGATTTGGGAAATCAGAAATCAGAAAATTGTGATGATTGCACAACATTGTGAATGTAATTGATGCCACTGAATTGTACACGTAGAATTGTTCATGTTACAATAGCAAATTTTATGTTTTATATGTTTTACTACAATAAAAAATTGTTAAAAGAACCAAAAATATTGAATTTTTAAAAAAACTGTTATTTCACAACTCCACTGTTTCTTTGCACCATTAACTGTGAAAAGGCCCAGGGCAAATGGCTCTTTATCAACTATCCGACTATCCCCAAACCTTCAGGCAAAGTGGTTTCAGAGGTGCCCTGAGGGAACAAAGAAGGAAGAGTCATGTTCCATGCTGGAAAGACCCAGGAAAGAAAGGAGAGTGGCTGTCAGAGGAGAGGGGATCCGCACATAACAAGGAATGAGAACCCAAAGGTCACTATGAAGCAGAAGCTCCACCCAGAAAGCCTCAGAAATCTTGGAGAGAACACTGGATGAGCCCCAAACAGTTCAGGGTGGGCAAAAGTCCCTATGGCTCATGATTTGTCTAAAGGGTGAGTCTCTAAGAGAAACAAAGCAGTTGGAAGTCACTGATATCTATCACCTGTCAACTGTTCCCAAAAGGTAAGCCCCAGTCCTTGACCCATCTGCATAGTTCGTCTACAATTACATTCCAGACAATCCCCACTTGAGCCAGATCAACTTCCAGTGACATATGGCAAAGTTCAGATCCTTTCTAAATAAACATTGCAAAAGCTTGTGGTTTATCAATAACTGAGTATTCTCAAATGTATTATTTGGAATTAGATTCAGCTGAGGATAACAGAGACCTAAAATAACAATGAGATAAATAAGAGAAATATTTTTTTCTCTTTCTTTCTGTAAATAGTCCAGAGTTGGGAATTATGGGCACTTCATAAATCCTCTGACTCTTTCCAGCCACCACCCTACCTGCCCTCAAGTGTGCTCTCATCCTTGTGGGAATTAACAGTCCCCCTTCCTTTGCTAAGAAAAGCCTACAGATAGATCTTCAGCCATTACTTCCATGTTTCATGAAGCAAGAGGGAGGAAGGACCATATAGTGGTTCTATTTTTCATCTTTTGAGGAACCTCCATACTATTTTTACAGCAAATGCACCATTTTGCATTACCACCAACAGTGTATACAAGGGTTCTAATTTTTCCACATCCTTACAACACCCATTGTCTTCTGTTTTCTTGATAATAGCTATCCTAACAGGTAGGAAGTAATATCTCACTGTGGTTTTTATTTGCATTTCCCTGATGGTTAATGATGTTGAGCATATTTTCATTTACCTGTTGGCCATCTGTCTGTCTTCTTCAAAGAAATGTTGATTCAAGTGTCTGGCCGATTTTTAAATGGGGTTATTAGTTTTTTGCTATTGAGTTGTATTACCATATGATCCAGCAACCTCACTTCTGCATAGTTATCCAAAAGAATTGAAATCAGGTTCTCAAAGAGATATTAGCACTCCACATTCACTGCAGCACTATTCACAATAGCCAAGATGAAGATGCAACCTAAATGTCCATTGATGGATGAATGGACAAAGAGAATGTGGTATGTCCATACAATAAAGAATATTCAGCCTTAAGAAAGAAAGAAATCCTGCAATATGTGACAACACGGATGAATCTTAGGACATGATGCTAAGTGAAATATGCCAGTCACTGAAAGACAATTACTGCATCGATTCCACTTATATGATTCTTTTCCATTATAGGTTATTACAAGATATTGAATACAGTGCCCTGTGCTATACAATAGGTCCCAAATGTCTTTTAATGAAACCACCATATCATATTTCCACTTATCTCGCGTTGGCCACACTGAGCAGTTCTGTAACATCCAAATATAACTCCCATAGATTTTGTGATTAACTTGATTACACCAGGCCTAAAATCTCACATCAAAGAAAGCAGGGAAAAATACAACACTGTGCAGTTTAGATATCCTCGCCACCTTAGAACTTCTCCAAGTTGGTGTCAGTGCACCATGATATTTGCATAATCATAGCAACCACTCCGAGATCCAAGGATCTAAGTTAAGGATAAACCTTTTGGCAATTTCAGGGAAATCAAAGGAGTTGTCTTTCGTGCTGTGAGGGCAGGACTCTATCTGACTGAAGGATTCTATCTGACTACCCTTCCTCATGAAGTCCTAATGTCAGCAGTTACCATGCTGGTATCTGGCGTTACATGCTCCCACCCTGCTACTGTGGTGTCAGAAAGAGGTCTTTTCACAGAGCAATGCAGGGAATATAGGCCCAAGATTAGCAGAACTATATACTGTGGTTCACCTGCTCTTCTTTTTTTAACATCTTTATTGGAGTATAATTGCTTTACAATGGCGTGTTAGTTTCTGCTGTATAACAAAGTGAATCAGCTATACATATACATATATCCCCAAATCCCTTCCCTCTTGCATCTCCCTCCCACCCTCCCTATCCCACCCCTCTAGGTGGTCACAAAACACCGAGCTGATCTCCCTGTGCTATGCAGCTGCTTCCCACTAGCTATCTATTTTACTTTTGGTAATGTATATATGTCTATGCCACTCTCTCACTTCGTCCCAGCTTACCCCTCCCCCTCCCCGTGTCCTCAAGTTCATTCTCTACGTCTGCGTCTTTATTGGTTCACCTGCTCTTACTTGGGAAGCCAATCTTGACATGCTCTAAAAGTCCTTTAGGCAGTCATCCATGAAATATCTATTGAGTATCTAGCAGGTGTCAGGCTCTAGGTCCTAGAGCAACAACGGTCAGCAGAACACTTCTTGCCTTCATGGAGGTTACAGCTATTTAGCAAGACAGGACATTAATCAAATGACCGCCTGAACACATAACTTCAACAGTGATAGTGCTGGAAAGAAAAGTACAAGAGCTGTAACAGAGCACAACAAGAAAAACTGACCTCCTTCCAGGTTCCACACCTGGGAAACAGCATGTGCAAAGGCCCTGGGAGAATTTAGGGGAAAAATACCTGAGTCATTTTCCCCCATTTTATTTCTGTCACATATGCATGATTGGAAATTCTGTAAAGATTACACAATAAAAGCTCCATTTCCAATGTGTATAAATCTCTTATTTTACTAAAGGAAGTATCACATGGCCTGGGTAAATAAAACCAGATTTAGTGCTCCAGGGTGGTGATGTTTTCAAATTAACTTTTCCAAATTCTGTCACTTTTCCAGCATTTATTAAATTTATAATAAACCTGTTTTTAAATTCCTCATGCCCACCCTCCCCAACCACTCATGTTTTCTGGATGTTTCCAGTTCTCTCTCAAACATTCCTTCCATGTGAGTATATCCTGGAAGTCAGTGGGGAAGAATGTCCTCCCATACTGTTTTGTAAGCATCTTTGTTCCTTCTGCCAAAGCTGTACGGGGGCCCGACCCCGTGCCGGCACTCCAGGGCCAGGTCCCACCCCTCCCACCCTACTCCTGCTTCAGTGGGCTCTAGCTTTAATCACTCATTCCCCCCCAGGGTCTGGACTTCTGCTCAGCCCTTCTCCAGAGAGCAAGTGGAATAAGATCTGGGTGATATTAATGGTCCTGCTTCCTAATACCACCACCCCACCCACTGCTTCAAATCAGATCTGTCTGATCTCTACCCATCCCAATGAGTTAGGCATAAATGCATTGCCAAATTCCATTCCTACCAGGGATCTCTGGAGTACGTCAATGAAGTTACACTCTCTGTCCTTGTCTTTTGTCCTTTCCCCTCCTGCAGGCATCTACTATTTAAAGCCCTGCCCCCATCCTCCATCTCCAGAGCTGGTCCAGAGGGCCTCCCCAGAGCCATCGACAGAATGGCTTCTATATCAGTAGGGTCCCAGAAGCAAACAGATGCTACCTTCATATTAGGATAATTGATTTAATAGATAATTTAATAGAGGGACTATTAACAAAGATGTGGCAAGGGTGTAGGGAACCATGAGGATTTGTATGATACTCAAGGGCAGGTAGCATCAGGGTGTCACCCTCCCTGGGCCTGAAGAGGGAAGGCGAGAGAGCATCTGCACTGATTCCATGGCAGGCTTCCAATAAAGCCAGATTCCAAGTCATCTTACTTGTCTCGTATTACCTGGCCCTTTGGTCCTGGTAGGCCCTTTTCCTCACAGCTCTAGCCTACATCTCCAGACCCCTCCCTAAGCCCCATGCAGAGGTTACTCTTCAGCATAGGGTTTTCCTGTCTCTAACCTGGCCCACAGGCCTTCCTATGAACCCAGTGGATGCAGGCACCTGGCTGAGTCCACCTGCCCCTCTAGCTTCTCTCTCTTCCTCAGTTGAGGATCTGAGAACAGTGCTAAGAGTCACCACCTTGGCCCTCTGACCTCTGGCCTCTTTGTTAGCTGGTGACTGGTACCCAATCAGGCTGAACATTGAAGTCATGGCCAATTTTTGTGGCAGCTTGATGTGGTGGTCTTGCAACCCTCCTTTTCCAGACCAACATAGTTTGGTCCACTCATGGCTCAGGCAGCTGTATCCAATCCTTTTCCAGGATTATCTACCATGAGAAGGAAGGATCCCTCCCACCATCCCCTCCCTGTCCTCCATGGGTCACTATTACAGAGAACACAAAGCAAGGTGGCCCAAAACTCCCACAGAAATCAGTGAAGCAACCCTGTTTTTATTCACTTTCCATTATAGCCCCTCCCTCTGAGGGTGGTCAGGGCAACATGAGCAATGTGCACAGGCTCGACCCTCTCCCAACAGGTTCCTAGATCCTTCTGAGAGCAGACTGCTGCCTCACCCCCTCCCCACAACTGCTCCAGACACACCCAGATGCATCTAACCTGGGAGTCCTGATTCCCAGCACACCAGGCTGTCCCACCAGGACCATGGCTCGGTTACAGTTTGATGAGGGACAGCTCTGTCCAAGCAGTCACTCATGGACTTTCCGAATATTCTTCTTTCTGTTCAACTGTCAGAAGCTGAAGTCATGCAGCCCACTGTGTAAAATGCTCTCTGTCCAGTGGATGGGATTTCAGGCGGACAAGTTAACTTCAATTAATTTGTCCTTCTTTACACCCTGGGATTGATAATTGTGTTTTTAAATAGGAAAAAAATGCAAATGTAAAAAGATGCTTACCAAAATCATATAGTAATGTAGTAAATGCTTATGATAGAACACTAAGTTATAAAAGTACAACACAAAGCATGATTTCAACTATGTGAAAAATAAAAGGAGTGAAATAAAATAAATAAAAACCCAAGCATAGAAAAAAACAAAGTGGCAGGAAAATTTTTTTAAATACAACTCTAGGCTCTGGGAAAAAACCTCTTAGCTCGGAAGGCCCACCCTGATTCTCCTAACAGGCTGCCCACAGCCCCATTTCTGCCCCAGACTTCTGGGTGTGCTTTGGTCAGTAGAGAAGACACCATGACTAGGAATTTGATTTTATCCTAGGTAAGGAAAAGCTATATGTAAAAACTGGAGAGTTTTGAGGTGCTTTAGAATAGGAGGGATGGGAAGAAGAGAGAATACGAACTGTGAGGGAAGAGCTTAAATAGAGAAGAGAACTCAAAAACCTGGCTATGGGGCAGGGCCAAACCAAAAAGAGAAACAAAGAAACATTTCCTATGGGATGAAGAGGAAGGCATATTCAATGTAAAGTTGTTTCCTATTGTGTGCTATGCTGTAATACCCCTCCATTACCCCCACATATTCAGTAAAAACCTCTTATAACAACAATCTCATAATATTGATATTTGAGTAAATAAAGGAGAAGAGGTCTTCTGCAATATGGACCAATACAGGAGCTGATGTAAGACAGGCCCTCTTATATTAGCCACGATAAGTTAGGCTATGGCAACCTATTCAAAACAAACAAACAAAACTCAGTAGTTCAACACATTAAAGTTATGTTTCTTGCTCATATCACAAGCCAATGCAGGTCAGGCAGCTCTCCTGCATGGCTTTCCTCCAAACAGTGACTCAGAAATTCACACAGTTTCCATCCTGCACTTTCACCATCTAAGAGTCTTGCACTACTTGATGAGTGGGAGAAGGGAGGTAGTGTGGTCAATAACACTACTGAAGCTGTAGCTAGAAGAAACCTATACCATTAAATGTATATATTAAGGGACTTCCCTGGTGGCGCAGTGCTTAAGAATCTGCCTGCCAATGCAGCGGACACAGATTCGAGCCCTCATCTGGGAAGATCCCACATGCCGCGGAGCAACTAGGCCCGTGTGCCACAACTACTGAGCCTGTGCTCTAGAGCCCACAAGCCACAACTACTGAGCCCACGTGCCACAACTACTGAAGCCCACGTGCCACAGCTACTGAAGGCTGTGCACCTAGAGCCTGTGCTCCACAACAAAAGAAGCCACCGCAATGAGAAGCCCACGCACCGCAACAAAGAGTAGCCCCCGCTCGCCGCAACTAGAGAAAGCCCATGCACAGCAATGAAGACCCCACACAGCCAAAAATAAATAAAATTAATTAATTAATTTTTTAAAATGTATATATTAAAACATAAGAAAAGTTGAACACCAGTGATCTAAGTGTCCAAATCAAAAACTTTTAGAGAAAAACCCAGCATATTAAACACCCCCCCAACAAATAGAAGGGAAAAATAAAGATAAGAGCAAAAATCAACGAAATAGAGAAAAAGACATGCAATAGAGAAAATCAGCAGTCAAAAGTGTATTCTTTGAATAGACTAATACAATTAATAAATGCCTGGCAAGGCAGATCTAGAGAGAAAAAAAAAAACGAGAGAGAGAGAGAGAATACAAATACCAAAATCAGGCATAAAAAATGGGATATCACTACAGAACTTACATACATTTAAAGGACATTAATCATTAGAGAAATGCAAATCAAAACTACAATGAGATATCATCTCACACCGGTCAGAATGGCCATGATCAAAATATCTAGAAACAATAAATGCTGGAGAGGGTGTGGAGAAAAGGGAACACTCTTGCACTGTTGGTGGGAATGTAAATTAATACAGCCACTATGGAGAACAGTATGGAGGTTCCTTAAAAAACTAAAAATAGAACTACCATACGACCCAGCAATCCCACTACTGGGCATATACCCTGAGAAAACCATAATTCAAAAAGAGTCATGTACCAAAATGTTCATTGCAGCTCTATTTACAATAGCCAGGACGTGGAAGCAACCTAAGTGTCCATCATTGGATGAATGGATAAAGAAGATGTGGCACATATATACAATGGAATATTACTCAGCCATAAAAAGAAATGAAATGGAGGTATTTGTAGTGAGGTGGATGGAGTTAGAGTCTGTCATACAGAGTGAAGTAAGTCAGAAAGAGAAAAACAAATACAGTATGCTAACACATATATATGGAATCCAAGGAAAAAAAAAAAAAAAAGGTCATGAAGAACCTAGTGGCAAGACGGGAATAAAGACACAGACCTACTGGAGAATGGACTTGAGGATATGGGGAGGGGGAGGGGTAAGATGTGACAGGGTGAGAGAGTGGCATGGACATATATACACTACCAAATGTAAAATAGATAGCTAGTGGGAAGCAGCCACATAGCACAGGGAGATCAGCTCGGTGCTTTGTGACCACCTAGAGGGGTGGGATAGGGAGGGTGGGAGGGAGGGAGACAGAAGAGGGAAGAGATATGGGAACATATGTATATGTATAACTGATTCACTTTGTTATAAAGCAGAAACTAACACATCATTGTAAAGCAATTATACTCCAATAAAGATGTTTAAAAAAAAAAAAAGGACAATGAGAGGCTATTATAAGCAACTTGATGCCAATAAATTGGCATTCTATATGTGCATATTTATGCCAATAAATTGGAAATTTTAGGTGAAATATTCAAGTTTGTTAAAATACAATTTACTGGGCTTCCCTGGTGGCGCAGTGGTTAAGAATCCGCCTGCCAATGCAGGGGACATGAGTTCAAGCCCTGGTCCAGGAAGATCCCACATGCCGCGGAGCAACTAACTCCACGCTCCGCAACTACTGAGCCTGCGTGCGCTCTAGAGCCCGCGAGCTACCACTACTGAAGCCTGCGTGCCTAGAGCCCGTGCTTTGCAACAAGAGAAGCCACCGCAGTGAGAAGTCCGTGCACCAAAACGAAGAGTAGCCCCCGCTCACTGCAACTAGAGAAAGCCCGTGTGCAGCAACGAAGACCCAACGCAGCCAAAAATAAATAAATAAAATAAATAAATTTATTAAAAAAAAAATACAATTTACCAAAATTGCCACAAGAAGAAATAGAAAATACCAATAGTCTTATAGCTATCAAGGAAATTGAATCTGGCATCAAAACTCTTCCACAAAGAAAACTGCAAGCCCAAATGGAGTCACAAAAATTTAAGGTATAAATAATACTGATCTAAACAGATGCATCCAGAGAATAGAAGAGGAGAAACATCCAAACTCATTTGGTAAGTCTTGCAAAACCTTGATACCTTGATATCAGAGAGACATTACAAGAAAGAAAAATTACTGCCCAACGTCGTAGGCTGAAAAATTCAGAGGAGCACATGGCAAGCCTATGTGGTAAACAAATAACAATCTCCACCACAGTGTCCTCTTCTGGTCATTAGATATCCCTTTGTTCCCTTCCTTCCACAAATAGAACATCTTCAACTGCTCTTCATGGAAAACAATCCAAAATCCAATCTGTCATTGCATTTCTCAGTCCTCTCTGTCAGGAACAAACGTGACTTCTTTTAGACTGTGAACTAAAAGGGCAAGTTGTCTGTCTCATACCCATGCCAACATACAAATATGCAGTGATGCAACAGGAAGAGGATAACTTCACTTAACACTCCCATTCGGAAAGGAGAAGACTGAGAGACCCACAGGGGTCACTGTTCCACAGCTACACTGGTATGACACTGCTGAATACACTGGTATTGCAATGCTGAAGTACCAACGGGCAGACATTAGAATGGCTGCCTAGCCAGGGGTAGGAATTCTCCCCTTCACTGTTCTTTGTGATCCTAGGCACCACCATCTGAGAGGCTTCCTCTTGGACCCTTACTCTCTTTGGCCACATTTAAAGAGGGCACTGGAGAGAATGTTTTCTTAGGGGTTGTGCAACTTCCTGCACAGTTTTAAGGCTTAATTAAAGGACTCAAACTTTTTACACAGGCTTGTGGTTTCTTTTACAATACAGTTTCCTCAAAAATAACTTTCTAACCTATTTGCATCGAGACCATTCCATGTGCCAATATTCACACTCAGTGTTCCTTTTGTAAGACACAGTTTTCAAGTTTGCTTTATTCTTTTGCCTTCTTGCCCCCGCATACTCTCTTTCAGTGTGACAGTGATTTCCTTGAACCTAGCTGGAACAAAGGAACACAACTTTAATCAGGTATTTTCCATGATTCACTTTAACCAGCTGAGATATTTCCTTGGGCCTTTGTCACGCAAAGCCTTTTAAATTCCCATCTCTTACTATCTCGGAACTAGAAGCAGTCAGCTTTTCTAACTCTGCAGGCCTCAATATTCTGGACTTTGTCTATTCCATTTAATTTAATTGGCAAAACAGCCAATCCTAGGCTTTTTTATTTTAAGTTGAGATATAATTGTTATACCATAATACTCACCCTTTTAAGATGTACAATTCAGTGTTTTTTCCTATACTCACAAAGCTGTGCAACCATTACCACTGTCTAATTTCAGAATATTTTCATCACCCAAAAAGAAACCTTGTAACCATTAGCAGTCATTCCCCATTTCCCATTCCCTCTATCCCCTAGATTCATCTGTTTTCTGACTCTATAGATCTGCTTATTCTAGGTATTTCAGATAAATGGAATATGTGGTCTTTTGTGTCTGGTTTCTTTCACTTAGCATAATGTTTTCAAGGTTCATCCACACTGTAATATGAGAGTAATATGAGTTCATCCACACTGTAATATGAATCAGTACTTCATTTCTTTTTATGGCGGAATAATATTCCATTGTGTAGATACACTATACAGTAAGTCCCCTACATATGAACCTTCAAGTTGCGAACTTTCAAAGATGTGAACATGCATCTGGTTCCAGCAAGGAACCAGAACCTGTGCCATCAACGTCAGGCGTGAGTGAAACTGCAGCTTGCCCTCCATCTCCTATTGCTGACGATCCTTCAGCTCTACCATCTCCCACCTCCTCTCCCTCCTCCAGTCAGTAACTCTTCTTGCCTGTTCACTCGATGCCGGTCCCTGTATGCCAGCTGTTGTACTATACTACTGTACTTTTCAAGGTACTGTACTGTAAGATTAAAAATATTTTACTTTTTGTTTGTTTGTTTTTTATGTATTATTTGTGTGAAAAGTATTATAAACCTATTACATTACAATACTATATAGTTGATTGTGTTAGTTGGGTACCTAGGCTAACTTTGTTGGACTTACGAACAACTTGGACTTAACGAATGTGCTCTCAGAATGGAACTTGTTCATATGTAAGGGACTTACTGTATTTTGCTTATTCATCTGTTTATGAACATGTGGACTGTTTCCACTTTGGAACTATTATGAATAACGCTGCCAAGAACATTTGTGTACAAGTGTTTGTGTGGATGTATGTTTTCATTTCTCTCGGATAGATATCTAGGGGTGGAATTTGTGGGTCATATAGGAACTCTACGTTTAAGATTTTGAGGAACTGTCAAACTCTTTTCCAGAAAGGCCATCCCATATGACATTCTCACCAGCAATGTATGAGGGTTTCAATTTCTCCATATTCTCACCATCACTTGTCAGTGTCTCTATTTGACTATAGCCAGCTTAGTGGGTGGGCAGTTGTATCTCACAGTTTACTTTGCATTTCCCTAATGACTAATGATGTTGAACATCTTTTCATGTGTTTATTGGCCATTTGTATATCTTATGTGGAGAAATGTCGATCAGATTCTTTGCCCAGTTTTTTCTTTTTCTTTTTTTTTTTTGGCCATGCGGTGTGGCATGTGGGATCTTAGTTCCCCAACCAGGGATGGAACCCTTGCCCCTGCAGTGGAAGCGCAGAGTCTTAACCACTGGACCACCAGCGAAGTCCCCATTTTTTTCATTTTCATTCATCTCAAAGTATTTTCTAATTTCCCTTGGGATTTCTTCTTTGATCCGTTGATTATTCAGAAGAAATATGTTTAATTTCAACATGTTTGTGAATTTCCTTCTGTTATGGCTTTCAAATTTCGTTCTGCTGTGGTTGGGGAACATACATTATTACAAACTTTTAAAATTTATTGAGATTTGTTTTATGGCTTGATACATGGTTCATCCTAGAGAATGTTCCATGTGTACTTGAGAAGAATGTATATTCTGCTGTTGTTGAGTGCAGAGTTCTATTTCTCTGTTAGGTCTAGTCTGTTTATATTGTTGTTCAAGTCTCTACTTCCTTGTTGATTATCTGTCTCTCCTTTATTATCTGTCTGTTCTATCCATTATTGAAAGTAGGGTTCTGAAGTCTCCAACTATTATTGTAAAACTCTATTTCTCTCTTCAATTCTCATTTTTCACTTCATGTATTTGGGGCTCTTTTGTTAGATGCATAGATTTATCATTTTATATCTGCTTGTTGGATTGATTCTTTTATAACAATAAAAGAATTAAAATGTTCTTCTTTGTTTCTAGTAACAATTTTTGTCTTAAAGAGTACTTTGTCTGATATTAATATAGCCATTCCAGCTTTCTTTTGGTTACTATTTGCATGGTATATCTTTTTCCATCCTTTTACTTTCAATCTATTTCTGTCTTTGAATCTAATATGTGTCTCTTGTAGACAGCATATAGTTGGGTCATGGATGTTTGTTAGTTTGTCTGTTTGTTTGATTTTTACTCATTCTGCCAGTCTCTGGCCAATTCTATTCTGAGCTCATCTTTTTTCTTGTAATACCTTGACAACTGCAGCCAACAGTAGTCAACATACATTACTCATGTTCTGTTTTTCAATCTCTTCTCCTAGAAATGTCATATAAATAAACATGGATTCTGCCTCCCAAGTTAGATCGATTTTTTTTTTAAAGATTTCCTTCAATTATTTTTATTTATTTATTTATTTATTTTAGTTTTTGGCCACACCCCACGGCATGTGGGATCTTAGCTCCTTGACCAGGGATCGAACCTGCACCTCCCTCATTGGAAGTCAGAGTCTTAACCACTGGACTGTCGGGGAAATCCCTAGATCAATTATTGATGTTTCAGCATTAAAGCAGTGAGAGGGACTTCCCTGGTTGTCCAGTGGCTAAGACTGCGCGCTCCCAATGCAGGGGCCAGGGTTTGATCCCTGGTCAGGGAACTAGATCCCACATGCCGCACCTAAGAGTTCACATGCCGCAACTAAAGATCCCGCATGCTGCAACTAAAGATCCCACATGCTGCAACCAAAAAAAAGATCTCTCATGCCACAACTAAAGATCTCACATGCCACAACGAAGGTCCTGCACGTGGCAACAAAGATCCCGCCTGCCACAACTAAGACCTGGTGCAGCCAGATGGATAGATAGATAGCTAGATAGACAGATAGCTAGATAGACAGATATTAAAAATAAATAAATAAAGCAGTGAGATATTTCCAGTCTCCAACATTAGTTTTCCGCTCAGCATGCCACCAGACCATTAAGCTGTTAGAGCAGTGCCCTACTTAGAGGTACCAATATCTCTATGAGTAAGAAATTTATATTAGAGTACAATAAGCTGTACTGTGGTAATAAATAAACCCAAAACTCTAAGCGGTCTAACCCAACAAAGGTTTATTTCTCACTTATGTCACTATCCAATGCAGGTCAGGCAGCTGTTCTGCATTGCCCTCTCCACGCAGTAACAAGTTCCTTACAAATGGCAATTTAGTCATCTCAGAGTTCTTAACTTCTAGAACCATAGACAGGAAAGAGAGAGTGGCTGATAGCGCAGGGGGTTTATTGCCAGGCTTGAAAATGGTATATATCACTCCTGCCTACACCTAATGGGCCAGACTTAGTCACATGTCTCTAACTCAGCTGCAATAGAGATGGAAACTTTACATGAATACATTGATATTTGGTGATCACTAACAGTCTGCACCATACTCCTATTCCCTATATATATTAAAGTTTCACCTCTGAAGTGGAGGAAGATGGTTAAAGTTCACTATTTTATGAATACAGGGCATCCAGAACAGGAGGAGTCATCATGGCTAAGTGCTGTGGGCTCTGGAGCCAGGCTGTCTGGGTTCAAATCTTGGATCCACTACTTAATAATAATTCTATCGCCTTACAGCTCCATACTTCACCCCTATAAATTTCAGTTCCTCATCTTAAAGTGGGGATTAAATAGTACCTAGCTAGCTCCTAGGCTTATTGTCAATATGAAATGAGACAATTCATGTAAAAACAGCATATCACAGTATATCATAGATGTTACCTATTATTAAATAGGTTAAAGAGCTATAAAATAATGGGAAAGGAAACCATACAGTGAATATTATTGCCATTAATGATATTTTCCTCTGCATGCCTGATTAGAAATGTGTTTGTCTGGGGAGCTCCTAGCAGTGGCAGGAAAGTGTAAGGCCAGACAGACAAGGTGCTGATGGGACTATTTATGTGAGAGGAATGGGCATCTGATAATGGTATCAGCTCTCACAAGTACATGGTCCAAGCCTGAGAATGATCCCCTGAGTACTTAGAGAGGAGGAGAGGCTTAATTGGAGTGCAATTTAAATTTTGATCACACTCCTACCCACAGGAGAGTGGAGCTGCTTGCATGGTGTCAAGAGGCTTGGACTCTACTTTGACTGCCTCTGATATTCCAAAGCATACAGCCCTGCAAAGCCCAGGAGGACGGGCTTTCCTGCTTGAAGGAAACCAGCAAGTGTACGTCTATCAGCACCACCGAGGGGGCGAGGGGGCTGGACTATGAGCTCTTGTTGCTGCTGCAGCTAAGAGGTGATGCTGCAAGGGGACCAGAGAGATAAAGTCCTCACCTGAGCTGCGTGTGGTGTGTCCAGTGTTTGAATCCAGAGTCTTCATCTGAGAGCACAGTGGTTAAAAGCACAGGTTCTGGAGTCAGACTGACTGAGTTCAAACCCTAACTCTGACCCTGAATTAACTGTGTGAATCTAAACCTGTCACTAACTCCTCCAAACCTGAGAGCCTTCATCCATGAGCTGAAATTTATATTATTGCATTGGCTGTCTTCTATTTGCCCCTCCATATCCACTCTCCACTCTTCTCTACACAGAAGAGTAGAGAAGTCTTGGGAGGCTGGGCTATAAGAACCGCATCAAGGGGGACTTCCCTGGTGGCGCAGTGGTTAAGAATCCATCTGCCAGTGCAGGGGACACGGGTTCAAGCCCTGGTCTGGGAAGATCCTACATGTCGCAGAGCAACTAAGCCCGTGCGCCACAACTACTGAGCCTGCGCTCTAGGGCCCGCGAGCCACAACTACTGAGCCCGCGAGCCACAACTACTGAAGCCCGTACGCCTAGAGCCTGTGCTCCACAACAAGAGAAGCCACTGCAATGAGAAGCCTGTGCACTGCATTGAAGAGTAGCCCCCGCTCGCCGCAACTAGAGAAAGCCCACACACAACAATGAAAACCCAACGCAGCCAAAAATAAATAAATAAATAAAAATTTTAAAAAGAACTGTATCAAGGGACTCCTTTGCTCTCTGGCTCTGGTTGTGCCCAAGAAATGGGCAGGTGGGAGGAGAGTGAAATCTTGATATTTATTTCCCTAGATCCCACACTGCTGGGTTGCTGAGAGTTGGTTGTGACCTTCTCCCCAAAACCACAGCTACTTTTCAGGCAGCTTTCTCCCTACAGCTTTCTCCACAGGTTTCAAAACCACTACTTCCTCCTTCCTCTTCAGGCCTGGCACGGAACAGCTTCCCACTGTCACGAGCCCCAGGATACTCTAACATACTTTGCTGCTTTCCTTAAACTCTTCCCTCTTAATCCCCTTATTAATGCACTTCAATGACCCACTTTTGAGTGCCAGGACCTTGACTGATACAACTATTTGCTTGCAGTAGATACCCTTTGGGTGGCTAACTGGTTCACAGTGATTCCCTTTCTCTGAGAACAGCCCTGATACAAAGGCAAGGGGCCCCAGTGGCCGTGCCTGTAATGCAAGTCCCTTCAACCTGATTGGCCCAAGGATGGATACCTGACCCAATCAGATTCTCCCTCAAAGGAATGTGGTATTTGGAACAAAGAGATAGCAGGGGCTAGCAGCCAATAGGACTGCCCAGATTTATCCCCCAAACCCACGTTCTAAGGAACCTACAAAAGTAGGCAAGCGTGGGTTTCTACCCTTTCAAATTTTGACTGTTCAACTCTGTTTCCTATCCCATGAGATACCCTATTATCCTTTCAGTACATTTCTTCTTTACTTAGCTAGCCAGAGTTGGTTTCTGCTACTTACAGTTTAGAGAACCTCAATAAACACGGCATCTCATTGGACTTTTATGGGATAATATATGTAGGGTATTTAGCACAGTGCTTGTGTATGGTAAGCTCTCAATAATTTGTAGCATTTATCATCTACAAAAGTGGAGCTAATAAGAGAATGAGTAAACAAGCCCCAGACTAGGAAAAAATGTTTGGAAAAGATACATCTGATAAAGGACTGTCATCCAAACCACACAAAGAACTCTTAAAACTCAACAATAAGAAAATGAACCAATTAAAAAATGAGCAAAAGACCCTAACAGACACCTAACCAGAGAAGATATACAGATGGCAAATAAGCATATGAAAAGATGTTCAACATCATATGTCATTAGGGAAATACAAATTAAAACGACAATGAGATACCACTACATGCCTATTAGAATGGCCAAAATTCAGAATACTGACAACACTAAATGCTGATGAGGTTGTGGAGCAACAGGAACTCTAATTCACTGCTGATGAGAATGCAAAACTGTATAGCCACTTTGGAAGACAGTTTGCAAATTCTTACAAAATTAAACACACTCTTACCACACAACCCAACAATTGTGCTCCTTGGTATTTTCCCACGTGATCTGAAAACATGTCCACACAGAAACCTGCGTACAAATGTTTATAGCGGCTTTATTCATAAATGCCAAAACTTGGAAGCAACCAAGATGTCCTTCAGTAGCCTACTGGACAAATAAACTGTGGTACATCCAGACAATAGAATATTATTCAGCTCTAAAAAGAAATGAGCTTTCAAGCCATAAAAAGAATGGAAGAAATAAAGGCACATGGACCCTGGGTGATTATGATGTGTCAGTGTAGTTTCGGCAAAAGAAAATAGAAAGAGGTATGGACGTGAGACAATACATGTGACTATACTAAGGTACTCTTTTGACCATATGTCACTGAACAAATGTGAGGACTATTAATTACCAAAAGGGTGCTCTCAGGGGGGTAATGTAAATGTGTAGCCCATGCATGCAGTCATGAAATGGTTAAACACCAAAACCCCAGTGGCTGCAGATGGAAGATGCTTAATGGTAGGAGACCAGAGGGTGGGAATCAATGACTGGGCAGTAACGAGCCTTTGGCAGTCAGCATCCACCCTTAACAACAGCCCGTGCTGATGGCCTGGCCCAGTGTGAGGCACAGAAGGAAGCTGACAGAGACGCTAAGATGCATCTAGATCCTGCTCTTCAACTGGATGAGGCTGGCAGAAGCTCCCTGGAGGGATCTGAACCAGGGAACTTTGGAAGCAAGGCTGGAAAGAGAGCTTTTAGCCAGGTGGCAGTAACAGAGTAGAGCCAGCAGCATGGACCAAATGTCAGGTAGAAAAGGTAAAGTGAGGCCAAAGATGAAAAATGCCAGATTGAGAACAGGAGGGATCAGGAGAAAGCCAGAACACAGTATGCGGGGCTGTCAGGGAAGGTTCAGATCCAAAGTTGTAAACCAGAGGGCATTAGGAGCCTGCTTTTTTTTTTTCAATTGCGGTATAGTTGATACATAACATTTTATAAGTTTCAGGTATACAACATAGTGATTCACAATTTTTAAAGGTTATATTCCATTTACAGTTATTATAAAATATTGGCTATATTCCCTGTGGTGTACAGTATATCCTTGTAGTTTATTTATTCTGTAGACAGTAGTTTGTACCTCTTAATCCTCTACCCCTATCCTGCTCCTCCCCCTTCTCTCTCCCCACTGGTAATCACTAGTTTGTCCTTTATACCTATGAGTCTATTTTTTTGTTCTATTCACTGGTTTGTTTTCTTTTTTAGATTCCACATATAAGTGATATCATACTGTATTTGTCTTCCTCTGTCTGACTTATTTCACTAAGCATAATACCCTCCAAGTCTATCCATGTTGTTGCAAGTGGCAAAATTTCATTCTTTGTTATGATTGAGTAATATTCCATTGTATATATACACCACATCTTCTTTATCCATTCATCTGTTGATGGGACATTAGGTTGCTTCCATATCTTGGCTGCAGTAAATAATGCTGCTATGAACATTGGGGTGCATAGATCTTTTTGAATTAGTGTTTTCACTTTTTTTTTTTTAGATAAATATAGGGGACTGTTTTCATGTCATGTTGACTCCGTGGCCCAAAGGCTGTCACTGGAATCTTAAGAAGTCCATGCAGAGCCAGACACACTGGATGAAATTATACCTCCTCAAAAGCATAGTCACTGAAGACTTGCTTCTTTACTGTGAACTTTGAGCAACTGCTGGTGGAAAGGCTGGGAATTTTCCACTCTTGACACTAAATCCCTGTTTCAGAAAGTAAATCATTTCAGGGTAGATAACGCTGTATGCAGACAACTTGAGACAAAGATGAGGATTAAGAACTAAAACCAGGGGCTTCCCTGGTGGCGCAGTGGTTAAGAATCTGCCTGCCAATGCAGGGGACATGGGTTCGAGCCCTGGTCCGGGAAGATCCCACATGCCGCGGAGCAACTAAGCCCGTGCGCCACAACTACTGAGCCTGCACTCTAGAGTCCGCGAGCCACAACTACTGAGCCCGTGTGCTACAACTACTGAAGCCCGTGCACCTAGAGCCCGTGCTCCACAACAAGAGAAGCCAGCACAATGAGAAGCCCGCGCACCGCAACGAAGAGTAGCCCTCGCTCGCCGCAACTAGAGAAAACCCGTGCACAGCAACGAAGACCCAAGGCAACCAAAAATAAATAAATAATTTTTTTTTAAAAAAGGAACTAAAACCGGGGTAAGACAACAAAAGGAGAGGATGCTAACAGAATCAGGACAGAGATGACTCCTCAGGCACAGCTGCTGTTGTCATAGTCCCCTAGTGAAGAGGAATGAGCGTCAATGACTGAAGAACTCTTCATCTTCTGTGTGGTTTCCTGTGTATATCCGTTTGCTTCAGTCCACTTCCATAGTTCTCATCCCCCAGTGTCAGCTCAGCCACTGTCTTTCTAGAGTTCCAAGGAAAGCCATTCACTGGCTTTGGTGATAAGACACCTGCCATTATAGAAAGACACCTTGGCCTGGTGGCTTCCAACAGGCAGTCACTGCGTAAATCCTGGTGCCCAGATTGGGCAGACCCGGTAACAGCTCTCCCTGCCTCCCCAACCCACATCCTTAGAAACTCATAGAACAAGCCAGAACGTAAGAGAACAAGGCCTGAACAGGCCTCATCACAATGTGGGTGTGCCACTTATTACACAAGCACCTGAGTTAATTAAGAAGCAAGATCTGGACTAAGAACTGGGTCAGACATAAAGGGGCCCAAGAAACAACAAGTACACAGATCACTGAGACATGACCAAGGAACTTGCCAGCAGCTGTGCTTCTAAGACAATAAGAATGTGTTGCTGGGAGGTGCCCAGTCTTGCAAGTTGACTCAGCATACTTCTTCCCTGAATCACTGACGGGAGTGCGGTCACAGCCCCAGGACTGCAGGCAAGGCGGGAGGGGTGGGGGAGCTCTGCAAAGCCCCCTTGGGCAGCTGCTGCTCCCCAGCTCACCTTAGGGTAGAGCCTGCCCTGGGCTATGGGCATCAGAAGAGGGGGCAGAGTTTCCAAAAGCTTGGTCCACCGCTTCCCTAGTTCTGTAAAAATTCTGCCGGAGCGCTGTGACCACCCTAGAGCCTCAAGTCACTCACAGAGGAAATGTGCTCAGGCGCCGGGCTTCCCACTTTGCCTTCTTCAAAAGGTGAACATTTTCTCTCTCCCTCTTTTTTTATAAATATATTTGTTGCTATTTTTATGTTTGTTTTTTTCCCCAAATCAAAACCTTTAATAACCACACAGCAACACAAAGGAAAGGAAACTGCTAAATAGTCATTTCCCAGACTACAGCCCAAACTCCCAGGGAGAATCTGTGTCGCCACATCTTCTCTGAGTTGCAGACCACAGATTCCAGTTTTAACGTAGAGGCAAAATGAGCTTCTTTGAACCATTCCCTTTGAAAAGAGCCACAAAGGAACATCCTGTGTGTCACTCCTGGACTTTCCTACACAAAGGAGAGCAGGGAATTGGTTCCAGGTACAAACAACACACCACGCCATCCTTCCGATAGTCTCAGGACCATCCCAGCCATTCCACGGCCCACACTTGATGGAGCTGACTGACCACGTGGAAAACTACCCACAAAAAGCTGTGAGAGAAAGTTGCATGGAAAGTTACAGAATGTCACAAGGGAAAACTGTGCTGCTTGGGGCGGAGGAACAGAGCAAAACCTTTGCAGAGCTGTGCCACTGAGCCAGCCTCCCACCCCCAATCTTCTTGTCCTCCCCTTTACCCTTCAATTCTGCTTGCTGACTCTTCATAAAAGTGCCAGATTTCATGTAATACCCTAGCCTAGAGTGAGGAAAGGAAGCAAAAGTTCAAAAGACAAATTTGGAGGTGACTGCGCTACCTACACCCCCTTCTCTGGGATCTGTCCCTGTTCCTATTCCCTTTAACTTAACTGGTCATTCATTCATTTAATGCACAGATATTTATCCAGCACCTCCTGTATTTCAAGCACTGTGTAAGTGGAGACACACACATACAAAAAATGAACGAGACAGACAAGGGCCCTTGCTTAGGGAGCTAATTCTTTAGTGGGAGAGTTAAATTATATGCAAATAAACAAATAAAGAAGGTAAGTTTGGATAATGATACTTGCCATGAATTTTTTATTTTATCTTTTAATAAATTTATTTATTTTTGGCTGCGTTGGGTCTTCGTTGCTGCTTCGTGCTACTCTTCGTTGCAGTGCTCAGGCTTCTCATTGCGGTGGCTTCTCTTGCTGTGGAGCATGGACTCTAGGCGCGCGGGCTTCAGTAGTTGTGGCTCATGGGCTCTAGAGCGCAGGCTCAGTAGTTGTGGCACTCAGGCTTAGATGCTCTGTGGCATGTGGGATCTTCCTGGACCAGGGATCGAACCTGTGTCCCCTGCATTGGCAGGCGGATTCTTAACCACTGCGCCACCAGGGAAGTCCCGCCATGAATTTTTTTAAATGCAAACAAAACAAGGTGATGTTCTAGAGAGTCATTTGGGAGAAAGGTTGCCTACTCTAGATAAAATAGACTAGGAAAACCTCTCTGAAGAGGTAAATATGAGCTTTCACATGAAAGAGAAGGAGCTGTGGCTGCAATGAACATTCTGGACAAAAGGAAGAGCAATTATAAAGGTCCTGGGGCAGAAATGAGAGAACAACAGAAAGGCCAGTGTGGCTGAAGCCTGTAAAACAAGGGAGGGTGGTAGAAGGAGTTTGTAGAAGAGCAGAGGCCATGGTAAAAAGCTTGGGTTTTATTTTAAAGGGAATAGGAAATCACTGGAGAATATTAAGAGAGTGGCATAACCTGACAGACATTTTTTAGTACAAACTCTCTTCCATATTTTATTTGCTAATGGACAGCTGATTTCTAAATTAAGAACATGTTTACAAGACAGGCGAGGAAGTTACTCATCCCAATCCATTAGCAAGTCTTGTTTTGACTGAATTTTTAAATAACTTCTGATAATTAGTGCATCTTGGCTCTTAGATTTCAAATGAGATGAAAGAATCTATTTTCTTTTTTATTTAGAATTATTGTATATTTAGCCCAATCCAAAGAGTTTCTCCCAATGAAACAAATGGCTTGAATAATTCCTTAATTCTCACAAGGAAAACACATGCTGTCCATATACTCCCATCACCAAATTTTAAATGATCAAAGTGTAGAACTCTATTTGTGATTAGGTCAGGAGTTAGTAAACTTTTTCTGTAAAGATCCAGATAGTAAATATTTTGGGTTCTGAGGCCATAAGGGCTCTATCACAGCCTCTCAACTCTGTCCTTGTAGTGCAAAAGCAACCGTAGACAATACATAAGTGACTGCCTATGGCTGTGCTCCAATACGACTTTATTTATAAACACTAAAATTTGAATTTCATACAATTTTCATGTGACATGAAATTTTATTCTTTTGATTTTTTTGCAAGATGTTAGCACCATTCTTGGCTCAGGGTTCATATAAAAACAGGTGGCAGGCCAGATTTAGCCAGCAGGCTGTCGTTTCCTGACTCCTGCTTTAGGTGAACTGGGGCTTGATAGATATTTTTAATGGAATCATTTTGGCTGCAGTGTGGAAGGTGGCTCATGGGACATGGAGAGCAATGGTGGAAGCAGGGAAATCAATCAGGAGGTAATTGGCGTAGTCCAAGCAAGACATGATGGCGGCCTTGACGGGGTAGTTGCGGTGGACATAATAGTACATTGTGGAGGCACTGACAGGGCTTGCTGATGTAGTAAATGGGAGCAGAGAAGGAGAGAACAGAGTGAAGCATGATCTCGTGTTTTGGTCTTGAACAACTGGATATGTGGGCATGTCATTTACTTAGATGGAGAACATCAGGAAGGAACAGGTTCAAGGGAAAATCAAGAGTTCTAGTTTGAGATGCCTGTTAGGTATCCAAATAGAGATGTCCAGTAAGTTGGAGTTCAGGGGGTATCGGGGCTGGAGATGGATATGTGGGGGTCACTGGCTTTTAGGAGGTATTTAAAGCTCCAGGACTAGATCAGATCTACTGGGGAAAGTGTATAGGTAGAAAAGAGAAGAGGGTCAAGGAAAGAGTCCATGGGGATTCTCAGAAGAGGAAAAATTAGCAAAAGAGAGTGAAGGTAGCCAGTGGATGGAACAGACAAATCAGAAGAATGGGTCATCTTGAAGGTCAAAAGAAGCCAGTTGTTCATGAAGAAGGGAGGGGCCAAGTATGTGGAATGCTGCTGAGAGACAGTATTGCGAGGTCAGTGAAGTGAACTTTAGATTTGGCAACATGAAAATAATGTGTGTCCTTGACAAAAAGAGTTTCAAAGGACTGATGGAGACATAAGAATGTCTTGAATGGTGACTGGGACTTCCACTTAAGCATAGGGGGTTTAAACACACGTGTATCTCCATTCCCTCCTGACACCCACTAAAGTAAAAGTGATGACATAAAAAAGAATGAGGCCACAAGAGCAAAGAAAATGGCATGACGGTGACAGAGGACAACAGAAGTTAATAAACCCTTAGAAGAGGCAAGAGCCTGGATAATGTCAACTAAGCAAAGCAGAGAAAGCTGAAACCAAAGTGCCTGCAAAGGGGGAGGTGGGGATGCCAACAAGAAGCAAGCTGGTTCCATTCAGTGAACCCCAGCAAGGCTCATGAATTTGAGCCAAGGTGAGAAATGGGGCTGAAAACAGGAGGATAGGGAGAAAGTCTTTACAAGGAAGAGTTGGCTCTCCCACAGTCCTTCCCTAATCCTGCCCTGCCAGGAAACTATCATGCTGGGAAATAAATGGTTTAGTCTCTGCAGAAACTCAAGGATAAGAGATCCCTGGCACAGGGAAGGTAAAGGTGAGGCGCTGGACTAAAAGCAGGAGAGTTGAATAAAACTTACATACTGATTGGTGAGGCTCCTATCACCCTCCCTAGCTCAGCAGCCAGCCAAGCTTACAGCTCTCTCTCTGTAGCAGACAGAGAAGCTGTGGGCAACACCCTTCCTGGGCTGGCAGCCAGGCTGGCTGTGTGTAAGCAGAGGAAGCCAGTCAAGATGAGAGGAGAGAGAAAGCTGCGAAAATGAAAGATGCTGCTGCCCCGAGAAGTGGGGGCAGCTTTGGGTGCCAGGCTCAGGCAGGCACTGCCAGGATCGGGCAGTTCTTCCTCCCTGAGGCTATGAGATTGCCCAGTGTATCCTCATATAAGCATGCTTACAAGGACAGCTTGAGTGGCTCTGACCTTGACCTTGTAGCCTGATGATCCCCAACAAAGGCAGGAGGCATCCTGTAGAAGGCTGATTTTCCAGACCCTGTCCAAGCCCCATTTGCAGCCTTCCTTGGTCACTGTTATGCAGGGGGTGCCAAGTGAGCTGCAAGCTGCAAGCTCAGGGGCTCAGGGGTTCTAGAAGCTGCAAGCTCAGGGGCTCAGGGGATCTAGAATGGCCAGGAGGAGCCCAGCTGCAGGTCTGGAGGGTCTGGGAAGGCAAGCATTGTTCCACTTCGTAGAAGTCCAGGTTGTTAGACAGTATCTTGTGTAGCCACCACATTTTACAGATAAGGAAGGCCAAGCACAAGGAAGATGAGCAATTTGCCTAAAGTCACAGAACTTAATTACTGAAAGAACTGCTCAAGGATAAAATTCAGTCTCTTGACTTTCAGTCCCTGACCCTTCCACTGCCCTACCTTCCCTCCAACATGCTCAAAGTCTACTTTAACAGGTGGGATTTAGTTACTTCTATGGCACGACTGAAACCAAAATACTAAAACGTGGCACTTTGGATTCGCTTTTGGGTGGCAGACAACATGCTAAATGTGGAGTCCAGCCATGTGGATTCCAGTCACACACCCACCTCTCAT
This sequence comes from Eubalaena glacialis, assembly GCF_028564815.1. NCBI lineage: Eukaryota > Metazoa > Chordata > Mammalia > Artiodactyla > Balaenidae > Eubalaena > Eubalaena glacialis. The sequence continues at coordinate 75,913,263 of NC_083725.1, read as the reverse complement.
TCTGCGGTATCACTTAGGCAAGTCACTGACCCACCTCTCTGGACCTAGTTTTGTCATTTGTAAAAGGTGGAGAGAGTGACAATACTCAGAGCAGAGGAAAGAATGCAAATCCCAAGGGTCTGGGAGGAGAGCCTGAATATGCTTCTGAAACTCAAGATTTCTGTCAGGGCTCCCCATTCTCTTAAACATTTATGTGAATTTTGCATTCTATTCCTATATGTATATTTGTTTTAATAAACAAAGGTGGGAGTGGTATTGCCCACAGATAATTCACATCCAATTGATGCTCCAGGAAGATGGTCCATATTTATCCTAACTTGGCACAGCATTGCATATCCCAGTTTGAGACGTCCAGGACAAGAACTCTGAAGTATTTTCAGCTACTAGCATTCTTTAAAACTTCTCAAACTTCAATAAGTCCAGTCTCCATTCTGCCGACATGGGAGCCAACATCCCCAAATCACCCATTCCCGGAAGAGAAACCAAGTCTTGATGCTATTCAGCTCCTCCAACACCTGAACAGGGACCAGGATTCCCAGGGGATATCCTGCTGAATCCACTGCTGTCTTGGAAGCCATGAGACCAGAGCAGACACGGGTGTTAAGTGGAAGCTGGAAAGAATGAAATCTTGCCATTTGCAACATGGATGGACCTAGAGATCATCATACTAAGTGAAGGAAGTCAGACAGAGAAAGACAAATACCATATGATATCACTTATACGTAGAATCTAAAAAAATGATACAAATGAACCTATTCACAAGACAGAGACAGACTCACAAACATAAAGAGCAAACTTACAGTTACCAAAGGGGAGAGGTGGTGGGGAGGGGTAAATCAGGAGTTTGGGATTTAACATATACACACTACTATATATAAAATAGATAATAAACAAGGACCTCCTGTACAGCACAGGGAACTCTATTCAATATTCTGTAAAAATTTATGTGGGAAAAGAATCTGAAAAAGAATGGATATATGTATATGTATAACTGAATCACTTTGCTGTACACCTGAAACTAACAGAACATTGTAAATCAACCATACTCCGACATAAAATAAAAATTAATATAAATTTAATTTCTATATTAATTAAATAAATTATTTATTTATTTAATAATAAATAATTAAAAAAACAATAGATTGTGGGTGACACCCACAATCTAACCTTGGTGGCGGCCACTACCATGGCTGTCACACCCAGGGGCCTTGTTTTGAGCCTCTGTCTCATACTCCAAGGCTTTCTCTAGGGGCTGCAGTTGGGGCTGAGGGGAGGTAGAGGAAGGGGTGGGGGGACTGCAGAGCCCCCCCTAGACTGGAAGAATAGAATGCACACCCAGGGCTGGCAGCCAGCAGTCTCCCTTCCTGGAAGCTTTAGTGGAAGCCAATAGTATTTAACTCTTTCAGAGCCCACTCCAATGCTGACCATACCCCTCATGGTGGACCCCTTAGGAGTTCCTAAAAGAACATCCTGAATTCCCCTCCCAAGCACTGTGGCAAAGCTTCCTGACTGCCTGAAGGGAAGGACGAGAGCTCTCTCTCACAGCCACTCCTTTGCAAATGCTGTTGAAAATTACCATCCTCCCGCCTCCCCACCCACTTCTGCAAAAGTGCCCTGTGCTCCCGGAAGGCGTCCCCACGAGCCCCACCTCCGGGCAGAGCTGGACGCTCCCTCCTGAGCCCCACCTCGTCGTTTTGTGCAGTTCCTTATTAAAGCGTACATCACCTGACACGTCCATCCCCCTCCACGCTCTAGGCTGCGAGCTTCCTGTCAGTGTCTATGCAGAGCCTGATGCTAGAAGCTCTCCCTCTATTGTCCTTTGTGAAGGAAAGAACAAACACGTTAAAGATGAAAGCAGCAGCCACAGCTCAGGCCAGCGCCACAGAGGGCCAAGCTGCGCGGTTCCGCCCACCAGTTTTCCAAAGCCTCCCAGGTGCCTCCACTCGATCCACAAAATACCGGACTTCAGAGAAATCCCCTTCCTGCTGCCCAAAATTGCCTTTTCCCACAGCAGTTATCCCCTAGAGCCCTCAGCAAAGGCAACCTGAGAGTTGAGACTCCCTCTCAACAGACCACAGCAGAAGTAAGGGCCTGGGTCCCCAGCTTCCATAATTAGACCCTGGGGATGCTGACGGAGCTCTTAAACTCCTGCCTGCGAGGCCTGATTCTCCCTGGGAGAGGCAAACAGCTTCTCTCTCCAGCAGGGCAGGGCCCCAGCAGGAAAAGCAGGACCAAGTCTGGGGCACAGATCTCACTCCCCCTGATCTCTGCTTCCTCTGTCTCTGCCCCCACCCCATGGCAATGCTCCTGCCAAAGTCCCTTTCTGTAGCCTTGACCTTGTCCCCGTCTGCATCCCTCCCTGCCCTGTGGTGTTACAGGGCTCCCTCCTAGGTCCCCAACCCTCCTCGCCCCTGGATGCCCTGTTAGTCCACACAGGAGAGTATTCTGGAGTAAGTGACCCACAGGCATCCTCCTGATGGAGGTTCCTCGAGGACAGGCAGCAGGTGCTGGCTGAAGCTCGCAGGTTCCAGCCAGACTGGACAGGTCCCGCTAGTGAACTGCCAATTCAATTGCAGCCAACAAGTATTACCAAGGCCCATTCTGGGCCTGGCCCTGTTTTAGGTCCTGGAGGGCCTGGACCAGCCCCTGAGGGGAGGCAGGCCTGAGAATCCACAATTATAATCTATTAACTATACAGAGAAGATAGTTCATGACGGAAAGGACAGAAGGAGGGAGGGAAGGGAACAGAGAAGAGGTCAGGGCAGCCAGCCCGCCAATGGCCACACCGTCCCGGGAGCAGGACGCTGTAGGCTGACTTCCAACGGAGGAGCAAACGAAGGGAGCCAGGGATGCTATCCAGCTTCACTATTCCTGAGCCAAACTGCCATTTTCTCTCACATAATTCACAAACAGTGGGCGCAGGAGACCCCCCCCAAGGGACAGGGTGGGGGAGGGCCAAGAGCTATGCCACAGCACCGCCCTGGGGCACCAACTCCTGATGTCAGGAAAAACCCGAGAACAAAACCCAAACGACTGTGCAAGTGACAAGGAGGAGGAAAAGGGAATAAGGAAAGAAGGGATCCAGGGGCGCAGAATGAGAGTGAGACGTGGGGCCCAGGAAGGAGGAGGCAGGAAGCAAAAAGCGGAGCTGGCTGAGGACGCCTGTGAATGCAAGCTGAGCTAAAGGCATGCGGGTGTTAAGTATCACGCATGCCCAGAAACAGTCCCTAACCTGGCCCTTCCCACAGGGACACTGCTTACCTGGCCTGCCTACTCTAGGCACCAGGGGCAGTGACCACAGTGGACTCTTGGTCCAGTGTCGAATTAGTTCCCTATAATGGTAACTGAAGGGGCCCCCACCCTGGACTTTATTCAGGGAGTCACCCCACACACACCTTGGTATAGACCTCAAAACACAGAATTTGGTTACTCATAACCTTTGGTTCCTAACACATTTCTATGTCAATTTATGGCCCTCTTTTATTTTAATTTGTCATGCCAAATGATTTCTGAAAACTTATTTGAAAGTCCAAATCAAATGACTGAAAGTCAAATAATACATTTGTATATTATGGCTGGGGGTTGTACTCAGAAAGTTCTTCAGGGGCTGAGAGAGAACTTCTGGTTTAGGTGCAAAACAAACAGGAACTGAGAGAACATCTCAGTAAAGCTAAAGGTCATGGCCTCTTTAACTATGTTGAAAGCCAGAAATCCAAGAGCCATCCCTTTCCAGAAGCCCTGCACCCTCAGGATCCCCATACTAAACACACCTCTCCAGACCAGCAACTGGCAAGCTGTGCCCAGCCAGCCAAATCCAGCCCACCATCTGTTTTGTAAGGCCTGTAAGCTAAGAATGTTTTTTCCATTTTTAAATGGCTGGAAAAAATCAAAAGAAGAATCACATTTTGTGACACATAAAAATTACATGAATTCAAATTTCAGCGTCCATAAATAAAGTTGTATTGGAACGCGACCACAGTCATTCACTTCCATGTTGTTCATGGCTGCTTTCAAACGACAGGGCAGAGTTTAGTGGTTGCAACAGAGATGGGACAACCCAAAAGCCTAAAACACGTATCTAGCCCTTTACAGAAAAGTGTGCCGACACCGCTCTAGACCAAAGTCCAGAAAGGGGATTTAAGACCCAAGTGTCTGACTGCTTTCTTGTCTCTCCTCCCTCCCCGTCTCCTTCTTCTTCTTCTTCCTGGGGCCACGAAGTGGGCATTGGTTTATTTCCTTTACATAGATCTTCCCCATTTCTGACTCCAGCCTCAGGACTAAGCCTTAGGGCCTGGCATAGGCACCCTCCCGAGGCCAAAGCTTTCTAGTAGGCGTGCCTCCAGTAGGCCACAGGTGTGCAGCAAAGTGGTGTGATGCCCGCGGCCCCGGGGTGCTCGGGGACCTGGAGCACGTGGGCTGGTCACTCCTGGGGAGAGCCTGGCCTACAGCTCCTTGGAGGGTCGCCCCCTTCAAGCAGGCCCCCTTAGGCACAAGGACAATGATCTTCCCCCAGCCAGAGAAGGGGGCCCCCACCATCTGCACACGTCCCCCAGCCACCAGCCTCAGAGCGTGCCACTGCCTGTTGTGCACCAGGAGTGTGTCCCACGTGCCCAGGGACCACAGAGTGCCCACCAAGGGGGCGGGGGGGGGGGGAAGGAGAGCAGAAGGGAGCTCCTGGCGGGCACAGCATCAGATGGCAGTCCTGAATCTCTCTCTTCATGCATATGTACAGAAGCCATATAATTTATTGTCCAAACTGGTACACTTTCTTTTTTTAAATCAACTTTAATAAGGTATCATTTATATGCAATAAAAGGCACCTATTTTTAATATACAGTACTATGAGTTTTGACAAATGTATAAGTGGGCGATCTACCAGGGTGACCACTGCCACCACCTAGATCGAAAACCTTGCCTAAATTTCCTACGTACCCCTTAGCAGTCATCTCCCACGTCACCCCCAGCACTGCCCCAGACAAGTATTCATCTGCTTTCCATCACTACAAATTTGTTGGGCCTGTTCTAGAATTTCAAATAAATGAAATCAATCATACAACATGCACTTTTTTGTGTCTGGCTTCTTTCACTCAGGATAATGTTTTTGAGATTCGTCCATGTTATATGTATCAACACCAAACTGATGCAGTTTTGTTTTTTGGTTTTGGTTTTTTTTGAGTGAAAGGAGGTGCTATGAATAGTCATGTCAGGTCAGAAGACATAAATCAGAAGCCTTCAGGACTAATCAGGACAATGGTTACTCTATGTATATGGGCTGCTTCTTATCTTTTGCAGCAGCTGAACTTTTTTTAGTTACATCCGGGCTGGCTGCAGGGTGACTTCTCTAAAAATGCATGTGTATTCTGCTAATTAATGCTTCATCATTATTTCAGTACACTCAAATCCAAGAGATTTGATAGATGTTAAATCCAATGCCTTATCACAAGAAATTTCAACACTGCATTAGTCAATGGAAGGTGAGAAAAAGCTTATAGTCTTTAAATGTAATTTCAACTGCTATAAATTTTTTAGTGGCTATAAAGTTGTTTTTAATGTTTTATCACCAGTTTGTACAAATGAATTTTCTTGTCAATGATGATTATCAAGAATTTGAAGAAATAATTAAAAATCTTGATCAGAAGTTTCATGTTTCCATTTCAGTTTAAAATTAGATATAAAAAGAGATGTTAGTGGAAGCCAGCTCATGTTTAACAGTAAAATATTTGAAATAATTTTATTTAGAATTTTATACAAATTCAGTATTACTATTTTCCTTTACTTTGTATCTTACTATAATTTCAAAACATGAAAAAAATGATATGCATTTTGCCACTAAGCCCAAATATGTATCCCCAAGTCCCCTTCAGTTTACCCCAGTGCGTCACGCACATTCTCACTTTCTATATGAATGGGAAAGCTTTAGGCAGCTCAGCCCCAGTCTATGGGAGAAGTGGTGGCCCTGGCTGGAAGCCTGCTCTCTCGCTGAAGTCTCTCCTGCCCTCTAGTGATAATCTTTGTGACTGGGTCTCCGCAGGAAAACAATAATGTAAGGGGTAATTAAACATATCAGTTTTACATGTGCAAAAGGATCACAGGCATTATGCCTGCTTTGGCTCCTGGCAGGTGCAAGAAGCCTTCACGGGCATCCCCCCTGTTGCTCCATGGGGCCTGGAGAGGCCCAGGCTGTAGCTCCTATTCTGTGATTCCACCATCCCTCTCCACCCTCATCTTCTCCACTACTACAGATGGGCAAAATCTCCACCATCTCCAGCCAGAAGACCACCTTTGCCATCACCTAGACCCACCAGCCACCGAACTCCTTCCCCACCCCCACCAGATGCAAGGACCACAGGAGGGGAGAGGGGAGATGGAAGCACCCACCCTGTTCAGCAATCTGATGTCAACAGGCAAGCTCCAGGCCCCAGGTATCCAGGGCATTTGGGGTCCCCTTGGCACATTGTAGGAAATGAGACCAACTCTGCCATACACATTTCCTGAACCTCCACCCCAAGGTAGAGACCCAGGCTTTCATCCCCTAGCAGCAGCAGGTAGCAAGTGGCCACCAAGAGGGAACACAAATCCGATCAGCTGATAGATGAAGTACCAGTTTCAAGGTATCAATGTGTAGTTACACAAGTGAAAGTTATATGAAAATTGGAACATATAAAAGTGAGGCTCATTTACATAGGCAGCAAAAAAAATTGTTGAGGACAGCAAAGTTCTCCTCTGAATGGGAACTATAGACTATTTACTCTTGAGGTAACTTAAATTCTGCTGAGTGCAAATCCAGAAAACTGCAAATTCTACATAGTCTGTTCTAGTATTCAGTTCTAGCCCATCTTCATGCGCATCTGCTACATTTGGAGACCTCTGCAGTCCAGAGGCCCTGGCTCCCTGTCTACGCCCCACTTTTCCAGGTCAAGACCCAGAAATCCATTTGGGGAAGAGCTGTCAGAATGTTAAGTCATAATGAGGGAGTGACACCTTCATGACTGCTGTGATGAAGGACATCAGAGGAACACAGAATTTCTCTCCCAGCCTTTGCTTCTAAGTGGGACCTTCAGAAGCACACAACCCCTCCCCAGGTGTGCCTGCCAGGAGATTAAGTCCCAGACTTGGTGTCTGATTAATCCCTTTTCCCTGGGACTATGTGAGCAGACTTACCTTGGGCTGCAGACAGTAGCCAGACAGTAATACAAGTGGCACAAGGCAGGTGCAATGGTGTCCAGGTGGACAGGCTCTGGGCCTGCCTCACTTGGACCTATAAAGCAGCTCTCCTGAGGCCCCCAGGCTGCCAGTCTCTGGATCAGTGGGGCCTCACCTGACCCTGCACAAGACAGCAGTCATTAGCAGATGAGCGCCACTGAGTCACTGTGGGACTGAGTTCTAATGATCTCTTGAAGAATCATCCCCTATCACATTGGTCTTTATAAAGATGAATTTTATCATGGGCTCTATATTGGGTAGGACTTTTTTGGTTGCAAGTGATTAAAACACACACATGTACGCACACAAATCTAATTAGTTCAAGCAAAAAAAAGGGCCTATGAAACTAAAAAGCCCCAGGGATGGGCAGCTTTAGGCAAAGCATCGTAAGGGGCTCAAATGTTGGCATTTGAGCTCTGCCTCTGCTCTGCTCCTCCCTGTTGACTTCAATCTCAGATTTCACAGCTAAGGGAAAATGACTCCCAGCAACTTCAAGCCTTCATCTTCCCAGATACAAGTCCAATGGGAAAAGATCAAGTCTCTTCCCCAAAGCTCTTGTTCAAGTCCTGGAATTTACTCTGATAGATGTCTCTTGAGCCACATGCCATAACCTGAACTAAGCACTGCAGTCAAGTGAACGGAACAGGACACACACCCAACTTGTCCAGGCTGTCTCTCCCCTAAAGTCTGGCCACCAAGGCAGCAGCAAACTCAAGTCCCCATTCCTGAGTCAAATCAACCTGCCCACGACCACTTCCGGGTCTCTCCTGGTTTTGGCTCCTACAGAACTCTTTCTCCTCCCACCTTTCCTTTTCTTCCCTGGGCTGTCCATCCAGAGACCTACCCCACTGAGCCTCTCCAGGTCAGCTGGTTCTCATTATAACCTGCTTCTCTGTGCTCCTCCCCACCCCCAAGGTTAGACCTGAATTCAGGGACTGAGAGACTGTCCCCAAACCCTCAGGTCTTTTAGCACCAGGCAGCCAGAATTCCCAAGAAATGCTAGGAAAGACAGAGCTTCTCTGTACTCAGGTGCCCTGAGTGTGTCCCTGCCAGCCTGTCTGGCACAGGAGACCAGCTGTGGCTCCAGGTGTGGTGTGTGAAGGACTGGGCAGTCAGGGCCGACTAAGAGCAGTTCAGGAAGCAAAACCTCTCATGCAGCTCCCTCCTAGATGGCTCAGACTGTGAGGGGCCTTAACTGCCATGCCAAGGGGCTGAGACTTTAGCCAACCAGTGCCAGGAGATGGCGAGTAGTCAAAAGGCTTATTGGATGGATAGATGAACAAACAAGTAACCTGAGCCCAGAGAAGAAAAGTGACTTACATTACACAGCAAACAAGTAGGAGGAGGAAGACCAGACTCCAGGCCTTTTTGTGCCATCCTGGGGTCTGGGCTGCCTCCACCTCAGCAGGGTGCTTTGGGAACCCCCAAAGATCATCAGCCATGGTTTCACTTCTCAGGTGCTCTAGACCTGGGCTCCTGAGCTCTGAGCAAAAGCGGGAGCCTGGGGATTAGAAACTTGGCCACAGTCAGAGACAACCAGCAACTGGGAAATTTCAGGAAGGCTCAAGCTGGCGCCCAGGGTTGAGGCTGGGGAATTAAAGAGAGACTGAGTTCTCTGAGAGCGTGGTAGAGGAGGGGCAGAGGGAAGCAGCCCAAACTCAGCCACACTTTGCTCTGGCTGAGGCCGGCCAGACTCTGAGGACAACCCATGCCTGACAAAGCCCAGAGCTCACCATTCTTTATGAGGGTAAAAATCCCCGAGGAAGCTGTTGGGGGGAGATGGGTGGGAGGATGTGTCACCTCTGGCCTTCAGAAGCCTTGGCATCGCTGAGCCTCACATTTTGCCCCGGGGAACAGAGCTCCTCTAAGGCTGTCATTAACAGAGGGCAGGGGCTGGGATTAAGGGTGGAGGGGCAGAGGCTTCTGGTCCCCGGTTTAGGGAAACCTGAAACTAATCTAGGGCAGGATTAGTCAAGACTTCAAAGGTGAATAAAGGTCCAGAACTTCCATGCTATCTGGCTCACCACTGTATCCCCAGTCCCTGGAACAGCCTGACAAATAATAGGTGCTCAATAAATACCTGTTGACTAAACAAAGGACTCTTGAGAAGGGTCGGGGGAGCAACTTTTCACTCCTTTTTGCTGCCCACAATCCCCTCTCTACTGCACCGGCACCACGTAATAAAAAGCCCAGGCAGGAGTCAGGCCAACAGTGTTTACAGTAGTTGGTGGAGAACTTACTGTCCTCAGAGCAGCAGCCCACCCCAAGGAGAACTTTTCACCCTTAGCTCTGCCAAACATGTTTGATGGATGCAAAAGGTATTAGGCTGTAAATCGGGAAATTTAAGTCTTAGGGACAGCCAGCCTCTAACAGTGACAGATGTGAAAGCGCTTTGAGAACATTTTCACATTTTATGGTCTTATACTATCCCCATTTTATAGCTGTGAAAACTAAGATTGTAGGTAGCACTAGATTACACAGCCGGGGAGTGGCAGCGCAAGCCCTCAGGTGTCTGCGACCGTAAGCACCCCGTCTGCGATACTGCTCCAAACCCAGTCTGGAATCACCTGGGGGTGGTGGCAGGGAGGCGACGGTCTACGTGCGCGGGCGACAGGCCTGGCGGCGCCCCCTGCCGTCCGTCGCTGGGGCTGCCGCTTCTCCGCGCGGCGCTGCCCTCACTCGGCCGCCTGGACGAGCCTCGGTCCCCGCTGCAGGCGGGTCTGAGCTTGAACGCGCTGGGCTGCTGGCGGCTGGGGGCTGCTCGGACCTTGTACGTTTGACGCTACTCTCCGGTCTGGATCGTTCTATCACCTTTCCCCCGAACAGAAAATGGAAGAGCCGGGGTTAGGAAGGAGGAAAGAAAGAAGAGGGAATATGTATAAAATAGATAAGCAACAAGGATAGATTGTACAGCGCAGGAATTATAGCCATTATCTTGTAATAACTTTTAACGGAGTATTATCTGTAAAAATACTGAATCACTACGCTGTACACCTGAAACGAATACAATATTGTAAAGCAACTATACTTCAATTTAAAAAAGGAAGGAAGGAAGAAAGGAAGGAAGGAAGGAAGGAAGGAAAGGAGAGGGAAAGCAAAGGGTGAAGGAGAGGAGACATCCAGCCTCCCACCACGGCCCCTCCGCTTACTCTCACTTGGGGTCCTGGGCATAAACTGATGGTCAGGAGAGCCCCATTTCAGGACATAGTTATTTGAACACCCCCAGAGGGCTGTGACCAGCTGTGCCAGGCTCAGGGGCTCCACAAATGAGCAAGACTTAAGCCTGTCCCCTCAAGAAGTCACAGCCCCATGGTTGGGGGATGTGGGGAATGGGAGGAGTAGATGGATAGGGTCACCTGCAATCCAGCCTGAAAAGTGCTGTGAGGAAGCAAGTCCAGGCGCTGGGAGTGCTGAGAAGGAGATGACTGTCTCCAGCTGAGCGGTCAGGGAAAGAGGAGAGCCTGGGGCTGCCACTGCAAGGATACATCAGGGGCAGGGCTGTTCCAGACCGGGGACGAGCATCTACAAGGACATGAAGACGTGGTCACCATGAGGAACCCCTGCCGCTTCCTCTGGCTGTGGACTCCCCCTTGGAGAGCGCAGCCTCCAGCCCAACCTTGTATTTCCCTGTTTCTGCCCACCCTGCCCTGGAGCTCCCAGATAACCTCCAGGCTCTGGACCTCTCCCAGGTCCCCCAGTGCACGTCAGCCAGCACCCTCTGGCTCTCTTGACTCCTGGTCCCCTGTTCCCTGATCCCCAAACCCTTTGCCCATGACGCCTGCAGGAGGCTCACTTACGGGGGAAGTTTGACCCCACTATGAGTCATACTCTCCATCTGCCAGGGAGCCTTCCTGTAGTCCTCATTCAGCCCAGGAGTCTCCCCACTTCTCTGGCCAACAGGCTGCCCTTGTCTTCTCCCTTCGAACCCCCCAAACTTCCTTTGCCAGTCTCAGTATTTTCAGGATAGCCTCTGCATCTACTCTACTGAGGCAGGGGTCTTCAGCTGACACTCCCTCAATTTCTCTTTCTTCAAATCTATACCTCTCTCATCTCCCATTCTTTCCTCTTAACTGACTCCCCCTTTCCAGTCTTACCCATCTCCTGTCTGTGCTCCACACAGCTTTCTGATACCTCTCGATAGGTAGATGATAGATAGATAAATAATATACAATATATAAACTCGTGTGTGTGTGTGTCCTGTTGGTTCTGTTTCTCTGGAGAACCCTGACTAATACATCCCTTCCCTCCACTTCAGCCACAGAGAGGGACATAGCCCAGGCTTCCTTCCATGGAAATTCAAATAAGTGTGACATCATCATGAAAGTCCCAGTAGTGCTATGGCCCTCTTCTCAGGCATCAGGGGCCCAGCTCGAGCATCACCCTGCTGGCCTGTCCTGCTAATCTTTCCAGGAATAGCCTGGCTCTCGACCCAACACTGAGGAGGTCTCTTGCACTGATGAGACAAGATTACTAGAAAATGGATTTAATTTGAAGAAAATGTTGATAACTGTGACAAACATTCACTGTGCAGATTACATGTCAATGCTAGCGAGTCACGCAAACCTCTACTTCCATCAGATTTAGTCATTCATTCACTCACCCAGCAAATATTTATTGAATTCCTACATGTGCCAGATACTGTTTTAGGCTTTGAGAATGCAGTAGTGAATAGTTACATTCAAGCAGGGAAAGACAGACAAGAAACAAACATAGATATGTAATATGTTACAGGGTGACAAAGAGCTATGAAGAAAAATTAAGCATGGTAAGGGATGGATAGTGTGGAGAGGTGACTGAGGGAGGTGTCTGATTTAGGGAGGATGCCTGAAGAAAGCTTTTCTGTTAAGGTAGCATTTGAACAGCAGCCTGAATGAGGGAGTGAGCCACACAGGTCTCAGAAAAGCGTTCCAAGCTGAGGGAACAGCAAATGCAAAGACCCTGAGGCGTGACGTGCCGGCATCGTCAAGGAACAGCAAGGAGGCCAGTGTGGCTGGAATAGAGTGAACAGGGAGAACATAGTAGGAGAAGCAGTGGGAGACCAAGTCACGAAGGGTCTTAGGTTCGTGATAAGAACTTTGGATTTTACTCTGAGAAAGATGAGAAGCCATTGGAGTGTTTGTCCAAGGTTGTTGTGCTAACTCCATAAAGCTCATAAGAAGTGGAGAAAAAAGAAAGGGGGAGGCGTGGTTTTACCATCCAGAGCTCCTGTGCCCGCCACTCCTGGGCCACCATGCGCCCCAGAGAGACCTCTGTGGCTGCATTTTCAACAGCCATTGCCTTGGCTCCCAATTACATTGTCTCATCCCCAGAGGGGGATAGGTTTTAACCTTAGGGAGAAGCACCTGGGGATGGGAGGGGGTAGTGAGGAAGAAGGACCACCAGGACCACATGTTGACTACCATCTCTCCTCGTTGATGCTTGCGCTTTCCACATTGCTTCCACTAATCTCTCTTCTTTATAATCTTGACAACTGTCCTGTCAACATGCCACCTTAAAAGTGGTCTTGTAGCAAATGTGCCCATGGAGACAGCCGCCCCCCTGCTCTTGGCCCACCAGAAGTTCATCTGCACCCTGTGCCTTCTCCTTGATTACTGAGTATTGCAGCCTTGGAGCTTGAAGAGGTCCCTTCTTGGGTCAAGGTGCATAGAAGCTTCTCTGCTCTTTCCTCACTTTCTGTTCCCACCATCAACATTCTACAGCTATGGCCAACCGCGTCAGGCCCTACACACCACTTCATTCCACTGTGAGGTGGAGAGTTGGGAAATAAAGATGTAAAAAAGGAGACCGGGGTGGGGGGGGGGGAAGTGGGGAGAAATAAATCAAAGAAATGAGGAGCAGAAGCAGGCACTTCATCCCTGGAGAAGTAGCTCAGGAAGCTCTGCATATGGGAGCAGGGGCAGGACTCTGCTTCCCCAAATATGTCCTATAAAGTCAAGAATGATAGCAGCAGGAACCTCCACTGGAGGGTCCCTGGGGTCAAGTCACAGTCTTCTATCCCAGAGAGCTCAGCCATGGGAGAGAATGGAGCCCCAGGCAGGAAAATTCCTCCTGGTGGGAGAAGCACACTGTGTTCTCCTGCCCCAGAGAAATAACATTTCTCCTCCTTGCCCAATTCTTCCCTTCCTGCCTTGGCGGTCAGACACATCTGAGTGCCCCCCCTCCGCCCTCCCTCCATATCACGTGAAGCTATGTATGGTTTCTTAGGAATGAAGAGTTGCAATGACTCAGCCTGGCCACCTGCATCCATTTTCCAGCTCTTTGGCCTCTGGCGCATCCTTGGGGATGGCCTCCACACCACAGAGCAAGACGTGCCATCTCTGCCTTTGCTGAATACATATCCAAGAGGATTTTTCCACGATTTGTCACTTTCTGAGAGGGCTTACATAAAAAGTGTTTCCAGGGCAAAGCAAAAAAATAATCAATGGAATTTAGAGCAATCCTAGGAAAGGCTTGTCCAGTGGAGAAGAGAAAATTCCCTGCCCCAATTGAATCACTACTCCTGCACAGTCCTGATCCTGCAGGAACCCAAGAGCCCTCGCTCCTATGAGAAGCACGTCCTGGGACCCACACCCCAACCTCTTTCCTCAAGACAGCATGAAAGACCTTAGCTCCCATGCAAAGCTGCCAGGGAAGCAGATAGAAAGGGTCCTCCTGTCTCATTATTCTCCATGTGCCGATAGCGCTGATTAAATTGACTTCAGCCCAACCTCTTCTCCGAGCTCCAGTCTCATTTCTCCAACTGCCTACTTGACCCACTTGGATGTCTACTAGACATGCCCAAGTCTGAACTCTGGATTTCCTCCCTCAAACTCCAAAACTTCTCTGCTTGCAGTCTCCATATCTCTTAATGGAGATATAGGTTATCTTATATATAACCTATCATAACCTATATATATATCTTATATATAACCTATCATTAACCTATCATTAATAGGTTAATGGCACCCTATTCACACAGTTTCTCAAACCAGAAACATGGGAGTCATACATGGAGTCTTCCTTGCCTACCACATCTGATCTTCCTGTTCGATATCCAAAATGTGTCTCCAGTGTCATGACATCAGATCTCTCAGCTGAAAGACTGCAATAGTTCTTACCTGGTCTCCCCGCTTCCACGGGACCCTCTCCAATCTACTGTCCTCATAGCAGCTAGAGTAATCTTTTAAAAATATAAATCAGAGCACATCAGCCCTTATCTAAGCCTTTTCCCTTTCTTTTTTACCATGACCAAAAAGCTGTGCATTAATATGTCTCCTGCCTACCTCCCTAGTCTCATTTCATGCCACGTTCTCGTTTGCTGTACTTCAGCCATGCTGCTTTCCATTCCTGGAACACATTTTCTTTCCCATCTCAGGGCCTTAGCATATTTTATTTCCTGCTGCCTGCGCATTTTTGTCCCTCCACCATATCCTTCACATCTCAGCTTAAATGTCACTTCCTCAGAAAGCCTACTCCCAACATCCTTTCTAAATAGGTCTCCCCTCTAATTCCTTGCTGTTCTCTTTTGCTGTCCCATTTATTTCCTATATAACACTTAGCCAGCTAGCGTTAATTATTGTTTACATGTTTATCATCTATCTCCCCTGCTTTTTTCTGTCATCCCCACAGGAATGAGGCCAGGCCCAGAGATGGACACATCAGTGACTCCGGCTAAGTGGCGCTGAGGGGACAGAGGCAGGGCACAAGGGTCCTTGAGGGAAGAACTTGTTTGACTTGTTTATCACGGTGTTCTCATTGCACAGCACAGAAACTGGCAGAAGCATTAATTGAGTGACTGGACAGATGAGTGGGTGGGTGGGTAGGTGGATGAGGGAATTTCAGCCTTGGGCAAAATCTATAGGCACCATGTCCAAGGAAGAGGCAGTGATTAGACAGCACGGACCCTGCATCTGCAGGAACCTTACAGACCCAAGTTCAGGGATGTAAACAATGTCATTTCGGTAGCTGGATTGAGAAAGGGACTGTGAAAGGTCAGCCTAGAGTGTACTCAGGTAAAACCTGCCTGCATCATGGGAGGGAGAATTAAAATCAAAAGAATGAGGAATAGAGTCTGCTTTTCTCCTTCTTCACCTTTGACAGAGCTGTTTAGATTCTGGTTAATCCTGTTGGTTGATGATTGTCCTGACATAGGATGATCCGTAATATTCTGGGACGTATTTACATGATAGACTTGACTCTAAAATGTCATCATCCCTCACTGGTACACTAGGAGATCAGCTCCCTGGGGAAAGGGCTGCTGCACACTGACCCCCAGCAACCCTCACAACCAACAGAAGAGAAACCGATGGAAAGGAGAGAAGACTCCAATAGAGGGTCTAGTGGGATGGGAAGCACAGCCCACGCTAAGCGTTACTAGAATGGACACACAGAAGAAGCATGCAGGGCCAAGGTGAGGAACAAGAGAAGATGGAGAGGGCTCCCTCATTAACCCCGAGCCATGGGTTCCAGCCCAGCTAAAAAAGACATTTCTGATTGACATTAGTATTTAAGACAGCCAGTCCAATAGGCAGAGATGACAGAGATGAGAGGTGAAGTAGAATCAAATGAAGCTAGATCATGGTGCCCAGGGTTTCCTGCATCAGTGCCTGGAGAAATGGACAGCAGTTCAAAGGTTGTAAGTGGATGTGGGGCCCCAGGCAGTCTGGGTTCAGGGAAGTATGACCAAGTGAACTAGGAAGAAGGGACCAAGGTAGGAGCCCAGTCTATGGATATCCCAACACAGCGAAGCAGGAAGAGCCCAACCAGAGGCCCAGCCTGGTGCTCCCCACGCCAGGTCTACCAGTGGGAAGATGATTCCAAGCCCCCTGGAGCAGACTGAGGCTGCCATCAGGATTGCCTCAAGCCCTGGCCTGGGCTCAGCCTTGGAAGCAGCCACATCGACGATTGCCGTCGGGAGGTGCTGGAGGGACAGAAGCCGGAGCGGCAAGGTGTACGCAACACTGACAGCATCCCAGAAAGCATCAGCATCACTTCTCACACCAAGAGGGTGGAATGAAAGAAAAATGTCATTGTCAGGAGCTTTGGACGACCAGGAGATACCCAATTTCCTTCCCCTGCGGGGGTCCTTCAGGAGCTAGCTGTCTGGCCTGGCTTGGGGACTCTCCTCTCTAGCCTCAGGGAAAGGTCTCTCCACCGAAGGCCATTTTATGGCTCGCTAGTTTGAGCCAGGACTCAGGAGAAAGAGGCACCTCCTCCCTGCCCTGCCCTGGCCTTCCCTTCATTCTGTCTTAAGGATCAGCCTCCAGGTAAAGTAGACAAAAATAAGGGGCCATCCTTCCCCTAGGAGCCTCACAGCTCTGTGAGAGATCACCCTATCCGGGACCTATGACACACACCTTCTGGTAGCTTCCCCAAGGGTTGCAACTAGCCACACCACTGGTGTTTGCGCCCAGCTCACTCCAAGGTCCGCCAACAAAATTCTGTCTAATCAACACTGTTCATTCTGGAGCTGCTCCCACGGGGAAACAGCATGGGCAGAGTCTATTTCACAATTGTTGGCTTCGCATCAGGACCAAAGGAACAGGGTGTAGTGGAAAGAGCACTGGGTTGGGAGTTAGGAGTCTGGATTTAGCCCTGCTTCCGACACTCATGGGCGAGCCTCCCTGTCCTGCCTCACTCACAATGGTACAGTGGGTGGAAGAGAAGCTGTCTGTGATGTGCATCTTACTGTAAGCACTTTCCATGAAGAAGAGGCCCAAGCCAGGGTCGCTCCCCTTCCCCCCATTTACACGTGTCACCCTGATCCCTGGCCATAGATGATTTTATCAAGAGTGAGCCTGTCACCTACCAGGCCCAGTGAACACCTTTCCTCAAGGAATCCGGAATTGGGGAAGCAAGAGAGAGAAAAGGAGGCTCATGTGAACTCAGGAGCAGTGGGGAAATCGTGTTTTCTCGCCGCGCAGTCTGGAGAGCAGAGATATCCAACCTGCAGTGAGACCGGAAAATGAGAAAGATACGCAGGAACTGGAAACCATGAGGGCAAGGAGAGTTGTGTGCACTTTTAGTTCTGGGTTTCAGGGCTCCCTGAAGCCCAGATGTATCTTTTTTTTTAAGGTGGCTTTTAAAAATGGGTCCTGGGACTTCCCTGGTGGTCCAGTGGTTAAGACGCCACGCTTCTACTGCAGGGGGCGAGGGTTCAATCCCTTGTCGGGGAACTAAGATCCCGCATGCCACATGGCACGGCCAAAAAAATTAAATAAATAAAAATTAATTAATTAATTTTTTTAAAAACCACTGGGAAAAAAAAAAAAGGTCCCTCCCAGATCCCAAGTTTCCAGACAGCTTCTGAGTCGTGAGTGCTGACAGGGGCTGTCATGGGTCCCGCTCATCATTGCCCTCCGGGAGGCCAGGGCAGGCGCTGGTTCACATCTGCATTTCACCCCCGCCCTGTGCTTTGGCCGCAGAAGATGCTCTGTCAATTTTTGTCAGGTTAAGACGGATGGAATCCAAAGACATCCATTCCTCCGTGAGGGATGCTCCCTGGAGCCAGGCTGGCAGCTGTCCCTCCCTGTGCAAGGTTGTCTTTGGTGCCAGCCTCACGGCCAGTCCCATGGAATCCATGACCTGCCCGAGCCCTTCCGGCCCTGCAGCCCATGACCCTGTGTGAGCCCAGGACTCACCCCCAGTGCAGCTAGCCCACAGCTTCCCAGGTTTTATTTTCATTAACCCAACTGGAAAATTGGACTGCGTTCAGGATTGTGCTGAAAACCAGATGCTGGAGCTGGGCTCCAGTTTCCTAGATAAACACACTGGAATAATATGCATCTACCCATGAAATGCTCTCTGTGGCGGCACGTGGCAGCTCTCCAGAAGAAAGAAAAACAGTGTCAAAGCTCCATTTGAGGCTTCTCACTCCCCCTTCCTGGCCAGAGGCTGGTGAAAATAGCCAAGTTTTTTGTTGGCCCCATTGCTGGCCAGCTCCCTCTCTGCTGGCTCTCCTCACCCTCTCCCCATCTCTGGCCAGGAACATACCAGCTTCTAAAAAGAACGTCAAGCCTTCCCCAGTTCCCCTGTCTGGATGAAGGCCCTTCTTCTGAGCTCCCAACGCATTCTGTGGACCCCCGTCCTCTAGCAATGAGACAGTCCTGTGATTGTGTGGCTCATCTGATTCCTCCAGAACCGCTCAGAAGCTCCTTGACATGAGGGAGGGAACCTTGTTCTCTCTGGCCCAGGGTTGGTGAAGATAGTTGTTAATGTTGCTGAATGAATGAATCAAAAGAAGTCACACCAGCCACGCGTGAAGGAGGCTTGGGTTCCGGAATGCTCTTGAGGTCTGCTTTTCTCTGCCTGAGTGTTTTCACTCATCCAGTGCTCACTGAGCTTTCACTTTGCAGCAGACCCCATGCTTGGTGTGGGCGTAGCAGGGATAATGGCACATCCCTGCCCTCAAAGAGTCCACCATCTGCTAGAGGAGATGGACCCAAGGGATGTGGTAGCTGCATGAGGTTTTCTTTCCCCCGCGTCCACTTCTTTCCTACAGATAACCCTGCCTCCTCCTATGGGGAAGGCTTGTCTCTAGATAGTCACAGTAGAGTGGTAGAAACTCTGTTAGCACAAAAAACCCAGGCTACAGAAGGCAATCAATATTAGAAAGAGGATGACTTGTTTTATGGATGCTTCTCTCTGCTGATTTTTAAAGACATTAAGACCTGAAGACTTCAGGATATAACGCCACAGCTCTGGAATGGAGTTAGGACCCTGGGGGAGACCAAGGAGTAGAGAAAAGAAACAGGATCATAGGGAGGTGAAGGGAACAAAGGGAACTCCCATTTGCCCATTTAAGGCTACTTCGGTAAGGACCGATGAATGATTTGATGAGAAAATTGAATCTTTTGCTGAATCTCCTGGACTCTACAAGTGTACATGAACCCCTGAGAGTAAGAGGTATTTCTGGCGGTAGACTGTACCCACTCTACACTCCAGCCAGGAGTTACAAGAATAGTCCAAGAGTTACAGAGATACTTCAAATCTGGCATAATTGGGAACGAACAAGGGCCTGTAGGAGCATAAAGAAGGGGCGGGGTGCTTTTTAGGGGAGTCATGCCCTCATTCAGGAATATGTGTGGTCTGACATTTGGGTTCAAGTCCTGCCGTTGTCCTCCTTGTCCCCTCTGGACCTTGGCCCCTCTGGACCTCAACTGCTCAGGTGAGCGGTAAACATCCTATCACACTGTGCACTGGGGAGCAACGTGTGAGGATGAACACGTGGATTTGCAGGACTGCCAGGGGAAGCACAGTTACAAGCCCAGCTGTTGTTGTCAGGGGCATTTCCTTTTGACCCACGCACGTAACTGCAGTTCTGCTCCAGTCCACACGGTGTTTCTGTGTTCTGAGGATGGTCAGATCCCAAAGAGGCATTCAACCACTGCCCCCTATCCTGGCCCTTGGCCCCTGTCATTAGCCAGGACAGAGGTCAGATCTCCTTCCAGGAGAGTAGGGAGAGCAGAGCAGATTTCTCAGTAACCTCTTGATATAAAAGCAAGCAAATACCAAAAAAGGCTTGATATAGACAATAAAATGTAATCAACATAAATGCAAATTAGGTCATTCCCTTTTTTATGTGGAAAGGGAATTAAGTGTTTAAATTAAGAAGACTGGGACTTCCCTGGTGATCCAGTGGGTAAGACTCCGCGCTCCCAATGCAGGAGGCCGGGGGAACTAGATCCCACGTGCATGTCGCAACTAAGAAGCCCGCGTGCCGCAACTAAAGATCCCACAAGTTGCAATGGGGATCCTGTGTGCCGCAACTAAGACTCAGTGAAGCCAAAATAAATAAATATATATATTTTTAAAACGATGTAAAAGGCAAAGGGAAATTCTTTGCCTAAATAAACAAATAAGACTGAAATCAGCACAATCATGGTGGCAGCTGTAAAGACCATTTTTATTTATAAATGACAATGACACCGTTTTTAGTGTATTTCAGACTTCTGTGTGACCGCTCTTCTAGGAATTACAGCATTTGCTTTCGTTCTAAATAAATGACATCTTCTACAGGAGGACTCAGTTGAGAGCCAGGAGGCACTGAGACTCCCAGAATCTGGGAAATGGGTGTCCTGTTCTGATAGAGGGGATCAGAGGTACACCAGAGAACCATTAAGCCACTTCCATTTCAGCATCTTCCGATGGCCTGTGTATATCCTTTATCCAATTTTCTAATAGCACTTTTGCCTTTTATATAGGTTTATGTTTGCTATATATATTTTATGAATCTCAATATTTTGTTATATATTGATATATACTGCAAATTCTCCCCCAACTCTACCATTGTTTTTTTTTACTGTCTTCTTGATCCATGTGTGAGTTCACTGTTTGGACCTGTTGACTTTTCTCAAGGAAAGAAACTGTGAGACAAACCCAGAGATGAAAACTCAAAGAAGAAAAGCTCAAAGAGGAAGGATCAGAGACTGAGAGAGGGAGGAGCAGAGGCTCGGAAAGGTGGCCAGGAGCTGAGAAGAGGAGAGTCAGAGAAAGATAGGAACTAGAGAGTGGGGGACAGAGCTCCAGAGTTGCTTTTGTGTTTGTAATCTGTTTATGGTGTCTCAGCTTGCACAAAAGTTTTCAATATTATGTAGTCAAATCTACCAGGCTCTTCCAGGCTTCTAAATTTTTGTCTTACTTAGAATGGTCTTCCCTACCCCAAGATTTAAAAAATACTCTCATATATTTTGTTCTAAAATGTTTTAATTTTGTTCTTTAGTATTACTTCCACAACTGAATTTTATTTCTGTATATGTGTGGGATAGGGATCTAACTTAATTCTTTTCTAAATGGATATCTAATAATACCACTTATTATATAATTGACCCTATTCCCCTCCCTTTATCCTCTCATCTGAAATATTCATCATATGCTAAACTCACACATATAGATGACTCTGTTTCTGGACTCTCAATTCTGTTCCATTGAATTACTTGTCTATTCCTATGCCAAAACCACAATGTTTTAATCACTGTAGCTTTATAGTATATTTTGATATTTGATAGGGCATATTCTCCGCCATTGTTCTTTTTCAAAATGTTCTTGGCTAGGCTTGTGTCTTTTCTCTTCCAGATGAACTCAAGAGTCTGTGGTCAAGTTTCATAAAAAGTTCAGAAAACATCAAATACTCCGTTTCTAAATGTTCCTCCCTTTCCAGTTACTAATGTGTTTTTCCTCCACCCCATCCCCACCTCCTGGAAACAGTACACATGGTCATCAGCAAGACACTCCCAAAATTCTAAGAATTAAACTATTAAAATCCTCACATTCTCAATAAAACTAGAAACATGTAAAAAGCTATAATCATAGACTATTCCTGGGATCAGGAGTAGAAAGAGAAAAATCTAATTAAGTAGGTTTAACAAATTATTTTTTAAATAAAAAGAAGGAATCAGTCAAAGGGTATTGGTCAGTGATGCAAGTACAGTAAAAAAAAAAAGTATGAGCATAAATGGAAACAGAAACAGTACCCAATTTATGACTCACTACAATACAGTGATGGAGAGGGTGTAGCATGTGCTACCTGTGCTCCACTTCTATCCCCTTAACACCATCCATTTTGGTGCCCATCAGACCATCTTCTAACTACCTCACCTGTGTCCTTTGACCTGTGGACTTTCTCTGGCCACCAGGCTGGAAAGTATCCATACACACAGTAGGCTGGATATGTCAGCCAGTTAACTACTCAACTCCACCCTGTGGTCAGAAACATCACTCAACCAATGACTTATGATAGTTGATGGATAAAGAACCTGGATCTCTTGCCCCTGGGGTGGGTTAACAATGAGATGCACATTGTACACTGCTTCTCAGAGTCCCCAGTAAGATTAAGTTCCAGTTGCCCACCACGGTAACTTGTTTGGTCACACACTTGTACTGGCTTCCTTCCCTTCCCCATTTCACTTCCCCGCTCTGCTACCACTGATTCTGGGACCACCTCCCAAATAAACTACTTGCACTCAAATCCTTGTTTCAGGGTTTGCTTTAGGAGGGACCCAAACAGAGAGGGTCAGCTTCTGAACCCAAGGCCTTAACCTGTCCAGCTTCAGTGGCAGTTTTCTCCCCATCCTAGACATGAGGCAATGACTGGTCAGAACCTGTTGCCGTGAAAACTCACCATCATAAAACCATCTACCTCCCCTTATTCTGAGTCCAAACTCACCAAGCAACCTTCTGATTATGACCTGGCTTCCAGATGGTTTTTCTATAGAAAAAGAGGGGATACTGACTGAAAGCAGCAAATGCCCAGCCCCCAAAGAGCTTTATTTTCTCATTGCCAATGAACACCTGGAAAGTAGGTGAAACTTACTTTCACCTACAGTGAAACCCTGTTCTGAGTGAGATGGAGCCACCCTCAGTATTGACAAAATTGCATTTCCAAGGCTGCCAGGCTGAAAACCAGACTCTGGGCCAAGGTGACTTCCCCAAGTAAAGGCTGCTTTATAAGGAGCCTAATGGAAGCCAATCAGCCTCTCCTGCCAGTACCTGACCTGGCCATACACCTTTTTACAGGCTTTAGTGGCAACATTCCACTCTTATTAAGTGAAGCAATAGATGGAATCACATTTTTTCAAAGCTTTCTGCTCACTCCTGGCAGGAAAATCTCTGTGCACCCTCAAGTATTTTAGTTTCCAGGGTGTTCACAATTCCAGGACATCCATTTCCAGTTAGACTTCTCTCTTCTACCTGAGTCATTCTAGACTGTTAGTTATGGGCATGATAATCTTAATTCTGAATGTTCTGGAACATCCCAGATTTCAAATATTCTGAACATTTGCTTTAAAACATTAACATATCCTTGAAATGATAAGATTTCAGTGTCCAACTAACCTCTCCCATATTGCATTAGCACTGGGAAGTAGCCCAAAACAATTTTTGTAAGATGATGTATCCTTGATATTGCTTTCGATCTGAAAATCCTGTTATAGAAGATTCCTGAGCTATTACACACATGCAAATCCCTGAGCTGTTTCTAACTCAATCACTCAGGCTCTTATAATTAGCCAAAGTAATCCTTTATTCAGACTAATTTGATATTCCTTTTTATATATTGTTTTGTGTATCCTAAAGAATAAAAGCTCTTGAATCGAATCTCCCTTACAACAAAGTGAATGTCTTAAGAAAGAAAGAAGAAATAACAAGAGAAAGACAAGCCATCATTCACAGAACACCAGTGGCCCCGTGGCCCCGTTGAGATGGGGAGATCTGGTGGTTGCTGTGGAGCTGTCCACCAGGCAGGTGCTGACAAGAGTTGAACAGGGGCTGCCCTCCTCAAGAGTTGTGAAAGAGCCCCATCCTCACCCCAGCCATCACACCACCCCCAAAGAAATGTGAAAAACTATTAGAATGTAGGGAAACATAGGCCATGTGCCCTGATTGGAGTAGAGAAGACAATAATTGGTTGGCAGAGTCTTCTGAATCTTCTCCACTCAAATCCAGTTATAATCTCTGTCCAGGATTCCTTTTCTCTGATTGTAAGCATTCAGTGCAGTGGCTGCTGTAGATGCCTCCAGGGGGTCTTGTTGTCCCTACAGTTGCTAATTCTGGCAGACTTAATAGGAAAATAGGACTAGCTGGTGGAGAGGGAGAGGTTGTGGCCCCAATCCCTATCACACACCCTGACGTTACCCTTCCTTCTCCATTTTCCAAATCAAGAATGAGGGCCTGGGGCCCTACCACTTCTCCTTATTTAATAGGGCTTGGAGAAAAATATTGCCTGCCTTTGAAGTGGTGCGTTGGATGTGTGTGACAGGCTGGCTGGCACTGAACAAGTCACTCTTCCCCTCTAGGCTTGGTCTCATCATTTGTAAAATGGGGAAATGCCAGTGACTCAAAACTCTTTTCTTGTCTCCCTGTCCTTGGCCATCTTCCCTCAGTTACATGCCTCCCTCGCAGGCTATTCACAGCCTTTTTGCCAAGAGTTTCTGCCACTGAAGTTCTCCATCACTGAAGACTCCTGACATGAGCTCTGGGAGCAGGGGCCTAGTATAGGACCACCATGGGTATCGGATGAGCATGAAAGACTTGGTTCTGGAGTATATGGGGTGGGGGAGGGTGGTAAGGGCAAGGAAACCCCAAATGTTAGGGAACTCCAGAAGCATTGTCTCCTCTTCTTTAAGATAATCCTTTATTTTTAAAAAAATGATACATTTAAGGGACCTCCCTGGTGGCACAGTGGTTAAGACTCTGTGCTCCCAATGCCAGGGGACTGGGTTTGATCCCTGGTCAGGCAACTAGATCCCACATGCATGCTGCAACTAAGAAGTCCACATGCTGCAACTAAGAAGCCCACATGCCACAACTAAGAGTCCGCATGCCGCAACTAAGAAGCCCACATGCTGCAACTAAGAGTTCGCATGCCACAACTAAGGAGCCTGCTTGGCACAACTAAGGAGCCAGCAAGTTGCTACTAAGGATCCTGCCTGCTGCAACTAAGGAGCCGGCAAGCCACAGCTAAGGAGCCTGTGAGCCGCAACTAAGACCCAGAGCAACCAAATAAATAAATACTTTTTTTAATGATATATTTTTTTTAATTTTAATATATTTTTATTGAATTATAGTTGATTTACAATGTTTCATATGTACAGCAAAGTGATTCATTTTATATATATATAATATATACTACATATGTATTACATATTCTTTTTCAGATTCTTTTCCATTATAGGTTATTATAAGATATTGAATATAGTCACCTGTGCAATACAGTAGGTCCTTTTTGGTTATCTATTTTATATATAGTAGTATGTATCTGTTAATCCCAAATTCCGAATTTATCCCTCCCCCTCTTTCTTTTTGGTAACCATAAGTTTGTTTTCTTTTTTTTTTTAATTTTAATTTTATTGGAGTATAGTCGATTTACAATGTTGTGTTAGTTTCAGGTGTACAGCAAAGTGATTCAGTTATACATATACATATATTCATTCTTTTTTAGATTATTTTCTCATACAGGTTATCCCAGAATATTAAGTAGAGTTCCATGTGCTATACAGTAGGTGCTTGTTGGTTATCTATCTCATATATCCCATAAGTTTGTTTTCTATGTCTGCGAGTCTATTTCTGTTTTGTAAGTAAGTTCATTTGTATCATTTTTTTAGATTTCACATATACGTGATATCACATGATATTTGTCTTTCTCTGTGTGACTTACTTCACTTAGTATGATAATTTCTAGGACCATCCATGTTGCTTCACTTAGTATGATAATTTCTAGGACCATCCATGTTGCTTCACTTAGTATGATAATCTCTAGGTCCATCCATGCTGCTGCAAATGGCAGATACATATTTATTATAACAAATTCAAATAATAGTGAAAAGCACAAAGAAGTTATTCAAAAATCTTCAAAATCCCTTCACCTCAAAATAATCAAAATAATCATAGCTAACATAAGTAAACATCATTGCAGATACTTCTTTCTATAGATGTACAGAGAGAAGGATAGATAGGCAGGTAACTAAGAAGGGAGAGTGGTTGGATGGATGGGTGGATGGATGGATGAATATTAATGAAATAGTCAGTTAAAAAGGGATCACCCTTCACACACTATTTACTAAAAGGTATAAAATGCTGAAGTAAAGCTAATGGAATTACCTACCTTCATTTATCCTCCACAGGAGATATTATTTCTCAAAGATACCTCTAAGGTTAAGAAAACACATTATGAAAAAAATTAAGAGACTTGAATCGCTATGCGTTTTTTTTTAACAAGCTTCAGTTTTAGACAGTATCAATAGATTGGCTGCTATCAAAGGTAAGGAAATTAACACCCTTTTGTTTCATCTCATTTCCACCACCCCCCACTTCCCGAATATTATGAGCAATACTGTTTTCTTTTTCTATTTTTGTCTCTTAATATGAGTCATTGTCAGTGCATATGATCAGGATTAAATGGTGCATGTAATGGAGAAATGTGATGACATGGATTTCTATTACAGACAACAAAAAATAACCAAAAAAGAGAAAAATTAATTTTTTATTTGCCTACATCAGTGCAATAATAATTTCAACTATTGATGTGAACCACTGACCTTGTGTGTGCCTAATAACTATGTATCACAGAGTAATTATATATGATTGTCTTCAAATGTCAGATTTTTAAAATAGTAATAAAATTAAATGAGTGGTGAAACTGGATTACCTCTAAGCCTTTTGCAGCGCTATGACTTTGCCCGGAGGGATCCTCATCTGAGTTCAGAAGAGACTTGCCCTGTCTCAGAGCAGAGCCAGACTTGAAAATAATAACAATCTCTAACATTACTCAGCACTTACTGACTGCCAAGCACAGGGTTTTGAACTTCACATAGATTGGCTCATTTAATCTCCCAACATTCCAATGAGGGTCGTGCTATATTCTTAATTTTAAAAGTGAGGGAACTGAGGCAGAGTGGTTAAGTAATGCTCAAGATCCCACAACTAGTAAGTAGGTGACCCTAGATTCAAATGCTCTTCAAGGTAAATAACAGAGCTGGAATATGAAAACTCCCCCAATCTCAGTAACTCACTAGCTGTGTGGCCTTGGGCTAATCACTCATCCTCTCTGGGCTATAGTGTCTCCTATAAACCAGGGACTAATAAGGACTTCCCTGCCTGTCACCCAGGGCTTCACTGGGGATCAAGTGAGCAGTGCCTGGAAAACAGCTTCCTAAAGCAGCATTACCACCTTCCTCCCTGCCAGAACTCAGCGTGGCACGCAGCCGGCGGCCTTGGTCAGGACTCAGGCAGGAATCAGCCTCTGCTGATGAGAAAAACATTACCCCGAGGCCACAAAAACAAAACAGTCCTCCTGCCAGAAGGCAGTTACATGGGGTAGGCAAGGAGTTCCGATGGCCATGAACACTTTACAAAGTTCATGTTCAGGGTGAATTCCAGCAGGACACTATTTGTTCATTGGGTTCATTGTCAAACTACTATTTGACAGGAGAAGGCATTGCATGGAAAGAATGTCAAGAGGGCGCCTGGCTATTGTCTCCACTCCCTTAGGCCAGATCTTTTTCCTCAGGTCCTGAGCATTCATCCTGCCCTGGAGCAGACACGCTTGTCCTGGCCGAGCCATCAACCTGCCTCTCCAGATGTGATGCCTAAAAGGTGAGGGCCAGAGGGAGGCCATTTCAAAACCTCAGTCCTCATGAAGAAAGAGGCCACCAGGCCGGCCTTCTGAGCTGCAGAGGCCCTGGGAGGCAGGAGAGCTGACTCCTGGCCCTGACTCAAAACCATGACCTTGGGCAAGTCCCTTCTCCCCTCAGGGGTTTTGTTTTTCTATCCATAATACAAGGATGCACTCCCAGGGCCCTTCTAACTCTGCCCTCTCATGCTGGCTATTTTGGGGAGAGGTGCAGCATGGATATGACTGGCTGTGATTTATCTGGGAGATTTCCAGAGAGAGGAATTAAGCAAGAATCTGGAGACCAAAAAAACACTCAAGTTTTGCATCCTTAACCTAAAACTAGTTTTATCTCTGAAACATACTATTTGTTGTAGCCAATTTGCATTACTGTACGCAAAACTTTTAGCATCTATCTTTCATACTGGAAAGACCCACATGATATAAGTAAGCTGTATCCTGAGTTTTCAGAATGATAAAGCACAATTTATCATATTAAGAAGATAATTTTGATAAGCAAGAATCTGGAGACCACGGACTATGATAAACTGCAGTTTAAGAACTCTGGCTGACACTGTAAAGTCATAAAGCCACAGCAGTTGGTCTGTAGGGCAGAGGAGAAGATAGTACTGCTGAGGAGCATCTGGGGACAAGGGTCTTTAACAAATGGTCACTGGTACCCTGGATTATATATTATATGCAAAGCACAAGGAGAGAGGGAGGGAAAGAGAAGCTACAGAAGCTTCCAAGATGAATGAGACATAAGCCCTCATAGGGCTTATAATGAAGGTAAGAGACAGCTGTGGACTGAGCCAAGAGAGGAGTGAGGGGGTGTGGACCCCCTCTTAGATCCTGTGCTAGGTGTGGCATCATCGAAGGTAAGGGTCCTCCCTGGTGCTGGGGTGGGAAAGCTGGCTAGGCAGAGGGTTACTCTTAAATACCATCCCAGAGCCTTGGAAAAAAATATAGCGCTCAAAGGGCCTGGGAAGCAGATGGCACTTCAGTTTCACACCTCTCAGCCAGGCCTCGTATCTCTAAAGGATTTCTGCTTCTCAGTGTGCAAAAAGCAGGAGCCACAGCTCCCTTCCCAACTGCCCACCCCCAGCACCCAGGGCCTCATACCTTTCAGAAGAAGCCAAGATTCCCAAACCCATTTCCAGATCCGTCACTTACCTCATCAGCCACAGGGCTTCTCTCTGAGAGCCGGCTCAGGATCCCACCTCCCAAGGAGCCTGCAGGAGCAGAAGAGAGTCTGGATTCTCCCACCAGATCATCAAGAGCACAAGCTGTTTCTGCCTTGCTGGCTTCCTGTGCTCTGCTGCAGGTCAGGTCTAACCTGTAGCCCAGACAGACAGAAAAAGGAGCTGCTCATCTGGAGCTCAGCCCTGGAACGATGGCTACAGTGCTGTGGGACCACCTGTGCAGGCCTCCCTCCTGCACAAACCTGAAAGACCTCTGTGACCCAGGACTTTGTAAAGGTGGCAAAAGGATCATTTGAAAGACCCAAACCACCCATCCTATGTGATCAAACACATATTGCTGTTTACTAATTTTATATATATATATATATATATATATATACACACACACACACATATATATAAAACATAACTTGCATTACATAATGTAATATATATTACATTATTATACAATAACAATTGCAATTATATAATAGTTATATAAAATTACATTATATATAATAATATATATACAGTGTGTGTATATATATATACACACAGTGACTGTGACTAAGTGTGACTACAGTGTCATGGCCACAGTGGGGGCCTAGGATGAACTGCCAAACCCTCCTCTCCAGTCCTGGCTCCAGGTAGAGTTCCTGTGATGGTCTGATTTCATCCTCCTTGCCATGACCGGACCGTGTCTCGCCTGCTCACTCACTTCCTCAACTTGTCAATTCACATCCCACACAGACCCACATGAAACCTCATTAGAACGGTCATTTTTTAAAATATTTATTTATTTATTTGGCTGCGCCGGGGTCTTAGTTGCAGCATGTGGGATCTTTAGTTGTGGCATGCAAACTCTTAGCTGCGGCATGCCTATGGGATCTAGTTCCCTGACCAGGGATCGAACCCAGCCCCTCCGGCATTGGGAGCATGGAATCTTAACCACTGGACCACCAGGGAAGTCTCTAGAACAGTCATTTCCTTCTATCAGATCCCATTTACTAACTGATGATAATTCCCCAAATCTCCTTTTTTAATTTTAATTTTTAATTTTTTTATGTTTTATTAATTGATTGAGTAAAAGAAACCATATCCTTATGACTCCAAAACCCAAGTCTCTTCCCCTTCACCATATTGTGAAATATGATTCCTGTAGATGGCTTAAAAAGACCCAGAGGATATATACAATTTAGGATAGATTTCCCTCTCAAAATGTAAGCATTAAAAAGACACTCTTCTTGGATGTACAGAGTGGACATCAGTTATTTAGCAAATCCTCTTGTGCAGATGTGCCCTCGCTGGTGCAGGTACATGGGGCTGTGTGTCGGGCTTAGAAGAGACTGTGGGCACTGAAGAGGTAAAGACTCAGCTCATGGACCCCACCTTGCCCCTGAGCCCTGGAGGCACTCAGCCGTCCTTTCCCCAACAATGGAAACACCCTTGCCCCGCTCTGCACAGTCCCTGGGTCCCTGGAGACTCTGGAGGATTGAACAGTGGAGAGGAGCATCTGTTTCTTTACAGACAGAGGTGTCCAGGAGGGCGGGGTTACCTAGGCCCGCAGGGAGCTGTGGAGGAAGGGAGAATCACAGACTTTGAGGACTGATCCCCAGATGCCAGTGTTGCTGGTAGGGTAGCCTGTCTCCAAAGATGGCCCCATCCATTCCTTCCTTCCCTCTTGGATGTGGATGCTGGCCACCACAACAGGGGGTGGAGGAATCTGATTTCCCTCTCCTTAATCTTAGCTGGCCTTAGTGATTTTCCTGACCAAGACAATGCAGTGTGAGTGATAGTCTGAGATTAGCTTGTAAAAAGCCTGCAGCTTCCACCTGGGACTTTTGGAATGCTTGCTCTGGGGGAAGCCTGCCATCATGCACGAGCCCTCCATACTGTGGGAAGGGAATGAACATTTAAGGAACCTACTGCGTGCTGGGTCAGAGCATGGAGTGAACAAGAGGGACAAGGAGCCCTGTTCACATGTTTCTAGGTTGTAACCCCCTGGAGAACAAGCATAACTGTAGCATAAGAGCTCGGTCTTATTTTTGTCTTGCATTGTCCCTCCAGTGAGTAGACTAAACCCAGTAGTTCCCAAATGTTCAAATCTTTATTTTTAATTGTGGTAAAAAAACACATAACAAAAAATGTACTGTCTTAAAGCAGAAACTAACACACCATTGTAAAGCAACTATACTCCAATAAAGATGTTAAAAAAAAAAAAGTACTGTCTTAACCGTTTTCTCAGTGTATAGTTCACTACGGTGCAGCACATTCGCAATGTTGTTCCCATCTCTCCTTTCGCAATTGCCTAAAATTCAGTCTTAAAGTGACAGAGTCCTCATTTGCTGTGACTAGATTGTTCCAGGGATTTGACTCCTATTTGCTCCTGCACAGATCTTCACCTCAAATGCCCTCTGCCAATTGCCATTACGAGTTATCTGCACATTTTGTTGACTTGGTGGATAAAAGCAGGTCAGTTCTCTGCAGCCAAGAGCCTTAGTCGGGCTGTGGCATGGTCTCTCTTCCAGGGGACCTGGTCTCACAAAGGAGCCAGATCTACATGTGCTTAGAACACAACCTGAGCTGGGTCCTCCATATCAGATGCGGGGACCAGAGGACTGTGCCTTTAAAAGTGGAAGGTGCCTGTCCGTGTGGCCCCTGCTTTGACTTTTGGAGGAAGCAAGTTATGCAATGTCAGTTTCTTCATCTGTAAAATGGGAATAATATCCACGTTATAGATTATTTCAAAGCTTGAAAAATATGATGATGTACATGAACTATTTTACTTTGAAGTCAGACATAGCAAGTGCTTAATAAGTGGAAGAACAGTATTTGTTGTTGTTATTATTATCATTGGACCCCAAATTTTCCCAAGCCCTGCAAGGCTATAAGCACAAGTGAAGACGCTTTAACAGCAATAGGTCCAATTTCACCAGCTTATTGCTCCCCATCAACAACTTAGGTCCTCACTCCTATGGAAGGTGTCACCCATCTCTGGGGTATCCACTACTCTACAGGGTTCTACGGATGTGCTGGAATTTTTGCAGGGTCACACTAGCTCTCTCTCTGCGTGTCACACTCAGCAAAGTTGTCCTAAAGTAATGTGGGTGGTGCACCAATGTTTTACATTCTTTGTAAAATGGTTTCAGTGTTTATCACAAGACAGGCTTGAGTCTCTTGGGACTGAGTCAAGAGCTATTTCTAAGGGATAAGACACCAAGCTGTGTTCACATTTCCTGCCCCCTCCTCCCCTGCACTGAGTGCTGTCCAAAGAGGTCCCTCAGCAATGATGTGTAAAGGCACCTGGTGGCCAAATCCGTCCCAGAGCAAGGGACATGGCCTAGGCTAAGCTGAGATCTATCATCTTTATTGTACTCAGCTTTGACAACCCCAAAACAATCTCCCCAGCACCTGCCCTGTATTAGTTATTTATTGCTGTATAATGAGTTAGTCCAAATTTAGTAGCTTAAGACAACAAGCATGTATTATGGAGTCAGGAATTCGGGAGCGGCTTAGCAAGGTGGTTCTAGCAAAGAGTGCCTTGTGAGGTTGTAGTCAAGGTATCAGCCAGGGCTACAGTCACCTGAGACTTGATTGGAGCATCCACTTTCAAGCTCACTCACAGGGCTACTGGCAGGAGGCTTTAGTTCCTTGTCACAGGTCTCTCCATAGCATCTTATGACAGGGCTTCACCCGGAGTGAATTATCAAGAGAGAGAGTGACCAAGACATAAACTGCAATCTTTTATAACCTAATCTGAGAAGTGACATACCACTACTTCTGCCATATTCTGTTGACCTCACAGACCTACACTGGTACCAGGTGGGAGGGGACTATACAAGGGTGTGATATCAGGAGGTAAGGATCACCAGGGCCATCTTGGAAGCTACCACGCACCCTCTGCCCTCTCCCACTCCAGCCTCTGCAATTTTGCCTGAGGAGTGCCCACCTTTCTTCATGGTCCAAGAGGGGACTTTGGGGGCCCCGAGGATGGAGCTAAGCAATGACAAGGTAACACTGGGACCCAAGGATATGTGTGCAAAGGACAAGAACTAGGAAAAGAAAGAGCGGGACCGAGAAGGATAAAAGTAAATCAGAGGGAACAAGGTCTTGGGGGGAAAAAAACAGGTCTTCCAATACTGTGAGAGAGTAAAACTTGGGAATGTGCAGGGGATCTGGATCCTCCATGAAGCAGAAATAAGTGATTCATGATAACACAGGTTTATTTCCCTCTCATGCTACCTGTCCAAGGCTGGGGGCTCTGCTCTACATCTCCTCCTTGGGAACCCAGGCTGATAGATCAGCCATCATCTTGAACATTGCCCAAACTGTTGACAGAAAGAGAGCTCCAGAGGGTCTGGTATTGGCAACGAGATGCTCTGGCCTAGAAGTGATGCACACCCCTTCCATTCCCAACCCATTGGCTTCAAGTGGTCACTTTGGCTCCAGCCACAAGGGTGCCTGGAAGTACAATCTTATCATGTGCCTGGAAGAGAGGACAACTGGAAATATTTAGAAAACAGCACTAATATTCCTTAAAGTCTAAGAGAGGACCAAACTTTTCAGCAAAAGGCAAGGAAGGGGTTAGGGCTGGATCCTGGGGCCTAAGCTGGAGTATAGCAAAATGAGGCTTTTCCATGACTGTGCTCTAAAAGGCTCTCTGCTGGTTACTCCATCACCCTGGGTCCAGTTTATCCTTTGCTGCCTCAAAGGAGCAAACATCACTCAAGTCCTCTGTGTCAGGCTTAGGTCATTCTCTGACCCTCCCCTTATACTGTACGCCTCCTCGCCCAACGGTTTGATTCAGGGGGAGGATGCCTAGACACCAGGTCACGCACACCCCCAATTTCATGCTCCAAAGCCTGGCCAGACTGTTGAAATCCCTGGGGACAGCCCCCAACCCACTTCCCAGAGATGAGTATATCTCTGCCCCTAGCCTGACCTCCTGCCCATGGTTCTTGGTAGACAGATATAGGCCAAGCACCCATCAGACCTGAGAGGTCCCTGGAGAAGTAAGGTCCTTGCCTGCTGAGGCCCCAGTTCTCTCCCTTTTGACTAGTTCAACTACTGGGAATGTCAAGTTCTCACCCACACTAGCCAACCCAGCCCACCTAACCTAGGCAAAGGTCCCATCTCCCCAGCAGGCCTTTCACAAAGAGACCTGGATGTGGATGGGCACAACACATGGTAACACTCTGGCTTCTCTCCACACTACCTCCTTGCAGCTTTGTTGACATTCTCTCCTTCAAGAACAGCCTATGTTAGAGCTGGCTTAGTTATTGTCAAGGTCTAAGTACTCCATTCACTCACTCACAGATTAGGAAATATCCGTGGTTCATCAGTAGGACTAATGCTACCTGACTCCAATCTCTTACCACCCACCCCTAAGCATCCCTAACAAACACACATCACAGTGAAATCAGTGTGTTTGCCATGCACCTCTAGCTTCCCCTTCCACCAGATTGCCTCCCAGCCCTCTCAGTGGAGAAATTCTGGAGCCAACGGTGACCCTAAAGCCTGAGGCATTCAGAGATCAACTCTCCAGGAGGGGCATATCCATGGAAATTCAGGACATTTGTCACATGAACTTTGACATTAAATTTCACTCTTAGGGGCTGATCTCATCGCTCGGTTCTTTATTGAAAACAGTTACAGTGGTAACACTCCAGGGGGAGGCAGACAGCCTCTGAATGGGGCAGCCAGGAACTCCTCATGGATCAGGTGGTATTTAACTTGGGCCTTGACAATTGGGAAGTTTCTCAGCAAATGATGATGAGATGGGACGAGGTCAGTTTAAGGGAACAGCATGAACAAAAGCAAGGAAGTGAAAATTTGGCTGATTAATAGAGTATGTACAATGGAGCAGTGGAGATAAGGCTGGAAAGACAGCTTGAAAACTGGCTGTAGAGAGTCTTGAAATGTCAGCTAAGGAGTTACCTTGATTTCACAGGAGAGATAATAATCAGAATAATGAAGAACTTAACTAACATCTATAGAATGTATACTAGGTCAGGCATCAGGCCAAATACTTTATATGCATTATTATCTCACAACAACCTAACAAGTTGTTGTTTTCCTATTTTAAAGATGAGGAATGTTGTCACAGAGAGGTTAAGTTACTGGTCCACGGTATGTAAGTGACACTCCCAGGGTTCAAACCCAAATCTGCCTGACTCTTCACCACTAGGTGAGATTAAATAGTGCGCAAAAACATACTTAACAGAAGTGCCTCCCATGGCCTTAAATGGCCTCAGGGGAGATTGGCAAGGAAAGCGTCAGCCTGAGCCAGATGGTTCACGGAATAGCTCAGACCTCACCATCTGCTGTCATTCACAGCTGACAGCTGAACAGAAAGCCTGAACAGACAAGTTGTCTCAGGTGGCAGGAAAGGACGC
Source organism: Eubalaena glacialis (assembly GCF_028564815.1). Taxonomy (NCBI): domain Eukaryota; kingdom Metazoa; phylum Chordata; class Mammalia; order Artiodactyla; family Balaenidae; genus Eubalaena; species Eubalaena glacialis. The sequence continues at coordinate 75,878,401 of NC_083725.1, read as the reverse complement.
GAAAGCAGCATAGGGGGCGGAGGGTGTAGAGGTGTAAGTCATAGATACCTCTTGGGCCCCAGATGTCTCTGGGGACACCAGTTCATGTTGGACAAAGGTCCAGATGAAATGTGACCCTTCTGCACTCTGGGACTCCCAGAGCTGCCCTGCCAGACCACAGCAGGCCTTCTCAGAGGTGTCCTTTGGCAGAAATGTGATTCGTGTTTCCCCTGTGAGGGCAGAGTCCACGTTCTGGATCTATTCTGGCACTGTCTTTCTTCAGAGACAACCTGTTCTGTTCACTGAAGCATCCACTTCTAACCAGTTGCTCTGGAGAACTTCCGGGGGCTTCAAGACACCCACGAACACTGAACCTGTGGATGTAAGCCCTGTTCTCGATGCCTCTGGCTACAGGAAACCATAAGGACACATATGGTGGCCAGAGGGCAGGTGAGGGCAGCAGAGAGCTGGAAACAGAAGCCCAGGAGAGAGCTAGTGACTGCAGCTGGGGGCGCTCCTGGAGGAAGTGGGAGGGGCACACCGAGAACCTCCAACTGCCAAGGAAGTCCCCTCCCCTGGGTTCACCCGGAGGCCAGCTCAAGTTGGAGCATAGATGCTAGGGGAGCGCACTGGGAAGTCCGACCTAAGGAGAAGCAGAGAGATGCCAGAGACAATAGCACCGAGAGTCCAGAAGAGGGCGGGGAACATGCTGGAGGTCACCAGGGGTCCTGGAAAAGCTCTGAGCATGGGCCAGCCTTGTTCTCCCCAAGCCAAGAGAGCAGAGAGGCATAAAAGCAAAGAAAAGCTGCCCAGTTCGTTTTATGAGGTCATAATAACCCTGACAACAAAACCTGTCAAGAACAGTATAAACACAAGAAGAAACAACAGACAGTCTCACTTTAGAATATGGACAGAAAAATTTTGAGAAAAACTTTAACGAATTGGATCAAAGCACATTAAAACAAAGATCCGTGATACTCAAGCAGGGTTTATTCTAGTGATGTAAGGATGGTTTGACATCAGGAAATGTATTTAAATTATACAGTTCATCAATAAGAAAAATAAATCATCCAAATCTAGATTCTGAAAAGCATTTGTTAAAATTCCACATCCATTTCTGTTGGTTCTTTTTTTCTTTTTTAACAGTTAAAATTTTAGGAAGAGTAAGATCACCTCTTTTTTTTTTTTATTTATTTTTTTCTTTCTTGACTGTGCCAAGAGGCATGTGGGATCTGGTTCCCCTACCAGGGATCAAACCCGTGCCCCTGCATTGGGGGCACGGAGTCTTAGCCACCGCACCGCCAGGGACATCCCCCGATAATCTGTTACCATAATGAAGACCAGCAATATCTTACTTAAAATTGAAATACTATAGACTATTCCATTAAAATCAGTAACCAGAAAAGGATGTTCAGTCTCACCATTATTCTTTAGTATTGTTCTAGAAGTTAAGGTCAATGAAATAAAGGAAAACATAAAAGAGAAACAAGAGGTGCTAAGACAAAATTATCATTATTTATCAAATCTATACCTTAGTTTTCAATGCTATATGTTAAAATTCCAAGATAATGTCCAGGAAAAAAAATAGCAGTCAAGAAGAGCTTAAAAAATCACTCAGAATAAAAGAAAAGTGAATTAAAACAATGGGCAATGTAAGTTTTCTTAACCCCCTAGAATGATAGCTATCAAAACATTTGAAAACATGTCATTGGGCTTCCCTGGTGGCGCAGTGGTTGAGAATCCGCCTGCCAATGCAGGGGACAAGGGTTCGAGCCCTGGTCCGGGAAGATCCCACATGCCGCAGAGCAACTAAGCCCGTGCGCCACAACTACTGAGCCTGGGATCTAGAGCCCGCGAGCCACAACTGCTGAAGCCCACGCACCTAGAGCCCGTGCTCCTCAACGAGAGAAGCCACCACAGTGAGAGGCCCACGCACCACAACGATGAGTAGCCCCTGCTCATCGCAGCTGGAGAGAGCCCGCGCACAGCAGCGAAGACCCAACGTGGCCAGAAAGAAAGAAAGAAAGAAAGAAAACATATCATTGATAAGGGTGTGAGTAAACAGACCCTCTCATACATTGCTGATGGTACTGTATCTTGGTACAGCCTCTATGGAGAGCAATTTGTCAATAGTTAAAAATTATAAATGTACATGCCTTTTAATCCAAAAATTACTCTTCTAGGAATTTATCCTATGGGTATCCTTGTATATATGTACAATGTTATTCTTTTTTATTTGTTGTTATTATACGAAAATGGAAACAAATATGTATCAATGCTCAATAAACAATTATAGTGTCCATTCAATGGCATACTGTGCAGCTTAAAAAAGAACAAAGAAGCTTTTAATATATTGAAATGGAATGAACTCTGAGATAAAATGTTAAGTGAAAAAGCAAAGTACATAAGACTGTGCTAGTTTGCTATCGTTCGTACATGTATTTTTTAAATAGGAAAAATTATACTTACATATTTACTAGTTTATGCATAAAATATGGATGCATATAAAAATATGTATAAATACACAAGAAACTAGTAACGTTTGTTGCATCTGTATACCCTTTGCTATGATTCGATTTTTAACCCAAGTAAATATATTACTTGTAATAAATACATTTAATTTTAGAAGAGCTGGGGAAAATGTTTATAAGAAGGGTATTGGAAATTCTTTGTTTTGTCAGATATGAAATATATTTTTAAACTACTATTATTTTAAACACTTTTTTTTTTAGCAGATATTCATTTTTAATTTTTATTTATTTATTTATTTATTTTTGTCTGTGTTGGGTCTTCATTTCTGTGCGAGGGCTTTCTCCAGTTGCAGCAAGCAGGGGCCACTCTTCATCGCGGTGCACGGGCCTCTCACTATCGCGGCCTCTCTTGTTGCGGAGCACAGGCTCCAGACGCGCAGGCTCAGTAGTTGTGGCTCACGGGCCTAGTTGCTCCGCGGCATGTGGGATCTTCCCAGACCCGGGCTTGAACCCATGTCCCCTGCATTGGCAGGCAGATTCTCAACCACTGTGCCACCAGGGAAGCCCTAAACTACTATTATTTTAAACATCACAAAACCATAAAACTGACAAGAGTACTGACAAACATTTAAATTAGTAACTTAAGCTATGATAAAGAAACATTGGAAATTAATAAGGAAATGCCAAATTATTCAACAAATGGCATTGGAAAAAATAACTCTTTGGCAAAAAAAAAAATCATATTCTCACCTGACACCAAATAAATTCCAGATTGTTTAAAATTTTAAATGTGCAAAATAAAACTATATAGAAATTAGGTTGAAATATTTGAGTAGTTAACTGATCTCCAGATATTGATGGATTTTCAGTTTCAAATGTTAAGTCAACCCCTCATTCCTGGGATAAGCCCCACTAGGTCATGATATATTATCTTTTTCATATACTGTTGGTTTCAATTTGCTGGAATATTAAGAACTTTTTAATCTGTTCAGAAGCGATGTTGATCTTTAGTTTTCTTGTAGTATCTTTGTCTGGTTTTGGTATCAGGATAGTGCCAACCTCCTAAAATGAGTCAGCTAGTGCTCCTCTTCTATTTTTTAAATGAGTTTCATAGAATTAGTATCATTTCATTCTAAATTTATGGTAGAATTTACTCATTAAGCATAAAGTTGTTCATAATATTTTCTTACTGTTTTTTAATATCTACATGATCTATAATGATGTCTCCTCTTTCATTTCTGATGCTGGCAATTTGTATCTCAGTCTGGTTAGAGGTTTATCAATTTTATTGATCTTTTCAAAGAACAAGCTTTCAGTTTTATTGACTTTCTTTTATTTTTCTGTGTTCTATTTCATTGGGTTCCACTCAATGATTTCCTTTCATCTACTTATTTCGTGTTCAATTTGCTCTTCTTTTTCTGCTGGTGAAACCTTAGATCATTGATTTTCAGACCTTCAGACTTTTCTAATAACATTTTTTTCTAATAACATTTAAAGCTAAAATTTATCTGAAAACACTGCTTTAGCTACCTACCACCAATTTTGATTTGTTGTGTTTTTATTATCATTCAGTTCAAAATAGCTTATAATTTCCCTTCTTTGACATGAGGGTTATTTAGAAGAGTATCATTTAATTTCCAAATATTTGTGAATTTTCCAGTTATCTTTTTGTTATTGATTTCTAAGTTGTTATTTTTAGGCAGAGAATGTACTCTATGTGATTTTAACTCTTTTAAATTTATTGAGACATTTTATGACCCATTATGTGTTCCACATTTGTGAATGTTCCACATGCACTTGAAAGAAATGTGTGTTCTGTTGTTCTTGGGCATTAAATGTTCTGTAAATGTCAATTAGGTCAAGTTGGTAGATGGTGCTCAAGCATTTATTCGTACTGATTATCTGTGCTCTACCAATTACTGAGAATGGAATGTTGATGTCTCCATCTATAATTGTGGATTTGTCCATTTCTCTGTTCACTTTTGTCTTTTTTTTTCCCCATATATTTTGAAGCTCCAATTGAGTGTATTCACATTTAGAATTATGCCTTCTTGATGAATTGACCCTTTTGTCATTAGGAAATGTCTCACATTATCCTTGGTAATATTTCTTGTCCTGAAGTCTACTCTGTTTTATATTAACATAGCCTCTCCAGTGTTCTTACAAGTGTTTACAAGGTATATCTTTTTCTACCCTTTTAATTTTAACCCATCCGTGCCTTTATATTTAAGGTGAGTTTCTGTAGACAGCACAAAGTTGGGTCTCTGTTTTTAACTGGAGTGTCTGGAACATTTGTGCTTAATGTAATTATCTGTACGGTTGGATTTAAATGTATCATCTTATTTGTTTTCTACTTATCCCATTTGTTTTTTGTTATTTCTTTATTTTTTTTTCCTTTTACTGACTTCTTTTGGATTACTTGATTGCTTTTTCAGTATGCCATCTCTACTTATTTGTAGTTTTTGGCTACACTTATTTGGAAGTACTTTCTTTTTGCCTCTTGTTTTGTTTTTAGTGATTGCTTCACATTTTATATACATATATTTATCCTATCACAGTCTACCTTCAAATAATATTCCACTTTATGTATAACATAGACCTTATAACAATATGCTTCTATTTCCCCATCCCATCCCTTGTGCTATTGTGGTCATACATTCTACTTCTACCTATGTTACAAGCACTATGAAACATTGTTATTATTTTTAAACTGTGAATTATCTTGTAATAAAATTTTTAAATGAGAGGAAATTCTTTTGTAAATACTCACATGTTTACCATTTCTTCCACTCTGCTTTCATTCATGTAGCTCCAAGTTTCCACATGGTGTCATATTTCTTTAGCCTTAAGAACTTCCTTTAACATTTTTGCAGTACAGGTGATAGTCACATATTCTCTCAGCTTTTATTTATATGAAAAAGTATTTCTTTTACCTTCATTTTTAACGGATATTCTTCCTGAATAGAGAATTCTAGGTTGACAGAGTTTTCTTTTAGTATTTTAAAGATGTTGTTAGAAATGATGGCTTATTTTTGTAATCATTCTTGTCTTTGTTCCCCTGTATGTAACGTATCTCTGAGTTTCTCTGGCTGAGTTTAAGTTTTGGAGGGTTTTTTTGTTTTGTTTAGTTTTGTCTTGCTTGTCATTAGCTTTCAGCAATTTGATTATGTTATGCTTTGGTGTGGTTGGCTTTTTATTTTTCCTGCCTGGGATTTGTTGTACCTCTTGGGTCTGTGGATTTACAGTTTTTATTAAATATGAAAAATTTTCTGCCATTATTTCTTTGCCCCACCCCACCCCAAATTTAGGACTCCAATTATAATACACATATTATACCACCTGTTATTGTTCCATAGGTTATAGAGCCTCTGATCATCTTTTTAGGCCTTTTCCCCCTCTCCTCTGTATTACAGTTTGGATAGTTTCTATTGCTTCTTCTAACTGAGTCTTCATTTCTAAAGTGATTTTGTCTGTTATTTCTAATTCTTTAGTTCTGTTATATGATTTCTAAGTTTTTTAAATTCTGACTTATGTTGTTCTTTAATCTCTTGTTTTGAAACAGAATGTTGTATTTTGATCTCCTTTTTGAGCATGTCTCTCTGGCATGCTTTCACTGTCTGTGGGTATAGTACAATGCTGCTTATTGCTTTTCCTCATAGAAATTTGACCTTGATACTTTTCTGTTGATTAATTTATGGGAGTATAGTTTCCCTGAATTTTGTTCAAACAGCTTTTCTAACTTCACAAAGCTCCCTCTTCTGCTGTGTCCATGTAGTGTCAAAAAGTGGCAGTCTGCATTCTAAAATTAAAAGTTTATTTTTTTAAACTGTTTTCCTTCTGAGAGTTCCTGGTTCTTTCCTCCTTCCCCACTGTTATCTCAACCTTCTCTTACTTCCATTTTTTTTTTAACTCTATCTTATCCATTTTTATTCCACTCCTAGAAGTTTCCCTTAGTGTGGGGCCTTATCTTTAAATGACACCAGGACTAGTCAGTTTCAAGAGTTCAGGTTCAAAGAGGCTAGAGTGTCCCTGTTCCTTTAGGTCTTAGCACAAGCCCTCTGTTCTCCTCCATCACTGGAGTGGGCAAACTCCTTCCAGGTTTAGCTCCTGCTCTCAGATTGACCCTCCATGCTTCCATCATGTCTGATATTTTCTCATAATTCCTCAGGTCCATCAATTCCCTGTGGCCTCCCTCTACTTCCTCCCACATAAATGCCCAAACACATTGTGATTGCTGGTGCTTGTATTTTGTTACCTAGTTTTGTTACAAATGTTGACCCTAGGTCTTTAATTTTTTTAACTAGTTGCTCTGTCTGTTTTTTATGTGGTGATTCAAGAAGATTCAAAATCTATGCTATCCTGTTCCTGCCATCTTCTCACAGTTAAAATATGTATCATTTTTAAAATCAGAGCAAGGGTGGGGAACATTAGATATTCTGAAGTACATTTTACATTCCTTTTGGAATTTAACCATAGAAACTTAGAATAAATTGGCTGAGACAAGGAAGAACACCCAACACATTTGCACTGATAATGTATGTAGCATCTTGTATACTCCTTTTTTATGAAATAATTTAGTATGTGCTTTTCATGTTTGGTACATAATCTTCATAGTGATCTTTTTAATGCCTTCAGAATATTCCACTGAGTAGAGGTACCAAAATTTACTCAGCCTGGCCCTTATCATTGGACACATGGGCTGTTCCCATTTTTCTGCTGCCTCAGATGATGTTATCATAAATACATTTGTGCACTTAGCTTTTTTGTTTTTGTTGAATTATTTCCTATGACAGAATCCCAAGAGTGGGATTACTGGGTCAAGGGTAGGAACATCTCCCTGACTCTGGCAATCTATAATTTGAAAATATGTTTTGAGAATTATTTTTCTCATTATAGGGGAAAGGTTAAGACTCAGTTGTTGATGGTAAGGATCACATAAAGGAAATAGGACAATTTTCCAGGATCACTGCTATTCTATTCTTTCTCCCAGCTGTCAGTCTTTCCTGTTTATTTTATTCAACTTTCATTTTTCATTGATTTAACCAACACTTATAGAGGGCTTACTATGTGTCAGACACTGTTGTCTCTCACCCACACTAGAGTGAATTCACAAGTGTGTGTGGTGCTCTGCTCAATGACTGGAAGAAAGGGGCCCAATCCGGGTATGCCCTGGTCTATACTCTCTACAGCCATGAAGGGTACTGTGGCTCATCCTCAGCTGACCCTTCCTGAATGTCTGAGATTGCTCAAGAAACCCTAGAATCTTTTGCTTAGAGAGCTCTGGTACCAACAATCCATCCTCCCCCATAGGCAGGTTTAGCCCCATTCTAGAGTAGCTTTGAGAAAAGGTTGGACCCAAGCAATTGTAATTGCATTAGCTGATATAGTTGCTGATATAAAATAATCTTGTTATTTTATCCCCCAAAAGCTTGTAAGCTAGGACTAACCCCCAAGGTCTCCTAGTCACAACCTGACAGCTATACTGATTCAGTTCATACCCCTGACTTTCAGCCTCAGTTTCCCTGTCTTTCCATTGCCCCCTGAAAACTGAATTTTGCCCCGAACTCAAGTTTCCATGGCGTGGGTTCTGGTTGTTCTACTGAGTCCCTGTCTACCCTGGCCAGGTTTCCCTCACAGTGGGGCTGGACCCTACTCCACAACTCCCAGACACTGGTTGAGTTTGTGTTCAATGACCTGAGTATTGAAAACCAGGATTCTGCGTGTATCTCTACTTTACGCTCCATGGCTGCCCCCGAACACTTGATGGAGCCCTGCAGTCACGAGCCCTGACCTACATCTAGCCTGACTTCACCACACCTTTACAGTCCCCGCCAGGACCAGTGGACTCCCGGGACCCATCCCATCTAGTCCCTGTGCTGAGGAGCCTATATAACTCATGTCCAACCCTGTTGAGTTAATAATCATCTTCCCAGCCACAATGTTTTACAAGAGAGGAACCCAAGGGCCAGAGAGTGAAAGTGACTTTGCAAAAGTCAATAGCAATTCTGTATTCAGATCTAGGCCCAGAGCCCAAGGTTCCTCACTCCTGAGAGGAAACGAGTAAGTGGAAGGCCAGAGAAGAAATTTAGGAATAGATTACACAGCAAAAGTCTAATTACAAGTCCTGAGGGCCCCAGGATGGGGAAAGAGAGGCAGCAAAATAGGGGTGTGAAGTCAGGAAAGTAGCTAAATTGACTTTATGTGCAGCCCTAGACCATCAGATCGGATCTAGTTAAATACCTCTTGCATCTCCAGAATGTCCCAGGGATCTGAAGCAGGGTTGGGCCTATAAGTGCAGGTCAGGGGCTCACATACGTAGGCCAAGGGAAAAGAAAGGGTAGAAAACTGAGGAAGGACATAGGGGCCAGGAACCAGACAGGGCCTGACACATATAGATGCTCAGGTAGTCCCTCACATCAGCTGGAACCTCCCTGCATCATGAAGATTAGGCAACCTTTGCTCAAAATACACACCACCAGGGTCTTTGGAAGTCGAAACCTTTCTCTAGGATTTCTGTAAATGCTCAGGACACATAGATTCTCATGTCCTGCTTTCTCAGGGTAATGTTCTTTGAGTACAGTCTTTGTTTAGCACCATATCAATCTAGGCACAAAATTTAGCCCTTTCATGGAAAAAAATTCATATGTACCATACATAAGATTAATATTTGTTTGGGAATTCCCTGGTGGTCCAGTGGTTAGGACTCGGCGCTTTCACTGCCGTGGCCCAGGTTCAATCCCTGGTTGGGGAAGTAAGACCCTGCAAGCCATGTGGCGTGGCCCAAAAATTAATATTTGCTTCAAATGTTGAGGGGGAGTCACAGGGAGGGAGTCCCATCACTTACTGTACAACAGACCACCTAGGAATCCTCGTTGCACATTCCTGCTGTCCTCAGGCCCTGCAGCCACCCCCTGATGATGGTTTTCTCTATTAGCTCCAATATCACAGCTTCCCACACTGCACTCACCCTCACATACTCCTCTGGTTTCTCTCTCTTCCTTCTCCCTTCTCTGTCCTCTGCTCTTTCCTCTTCCTGCCATCTCTCCAAAGTCAGAAACAAATTCCCTTCCCTGTCTCACCCAGAGAGGCTGGCATAGGAGGTGGGATGGGGCATATTCTTGCACACCCACTGCTTCTTCACCAAATTCTTTTCTCAAACAAAGTTACTTCCCTCCCATAGAGGAATTCAAGTGCCAGATGTTAAAGTAATTCAAATTTTTTTCCACCTCAATATACATGTGTAAACAAGAAATATGCAGAACTATTCTGACGCATAGTTCATGCCTGACCAAGCTCTATGATTGTCCTGTTCAAAATGGACTGATAAGAAAGTTTAGAACGTCCTGTCTGATTCAGGAGTGTGCCCGTGGCCGTGAAAGCTCAGCTGAATCCCAGAACTGAGCCTGGGAAAATTGGATTTGTCTTGTGCCCCTTGTGAAGACAGTTTACAAACTGCTGATACAGGAAAGACACCAAGAGTGGGGTGCTACTTTTTTAAAATGAGCCAAAAAGTAAGTAGTGCCTATGACACTTTCATAGAATTGTTCAAGGTTTTTCAATCCTGCCTGGACTCTTAGTATATTCTCAGGTTGCAAACTTTGTGTTGAAATGTGATATCAATCTAGTTGCAAAAAAATGTGCAACAATATCTCATATGATCAAACCAGGTGACCAGGTAAGCAATAAAGCTTCAAGATGTGTGGTTTGTTCTAGTTACTACCTAGTGGTGTAAAACAACAACCAATTTATTATTCTCAAGGATTATATGGGTCAGGAATTCAGAAAGGGCATAGCAAGGACAGTTTGTATTTGTTCCACGATGTCTGGAACCTCAGTTGGGAAGTCTGAAAGGCTGGAAGGTTACTCAATGACTAGGTATTAGAATTATCTGAAGGCTCTTTCACTCATGTCTGTAACACTGGAACATCTACATGTGGCCTCTCCATCTGGGATTTCTCATAGCATGGTGGTTAGGTTTTATGGTAAGAGGTCCTAAGGTGACCCCCAATGATCCCTACCTCCTGGTATTCACAACCTTGTGTAATCTCATCCCCTTGAGTAACTTGCTTCTAACCAACAAAATATGGTACATTGATGGAATATTCCATCTGTGATTAAGTTACAAAAGATTGAGAATCAGATTCTCTCTCTCTTGCTGGCTTTGATGAAGCAAGCTGCCATGTTGAAGAGGCCCACATGGCAAGGAATTGAGGGTTATCCTGGCCAACAGCCAGTGAGGAATTAAAGACTACAATCTGATAATCCTCAAAGAACTGAATCCTGCCAACAACCATATAAATGACCTTGGAAGTGGATCCTTCCCCATTTGCACCTTCAGATGAGACCCCAGCCCTGGTTGAAACCTTGACTGTAGCCTTGGGAGAGATCCTGCAGCAGAGGAGCAAGCCAAGTTGTGGTCAAATTTCTTACTCAGAGAAACAGAGATAATAAATGTGTGTTGTTTTAAACTGCTAAGTTCGGGGGTGATTTTTTACACAGCAACAGGTATCTAATATATGTTCCAGGACTGAGCAGCCCACAAGAACCAGGCAGAAATTGTATCACTTTTTATGACCTGGGCTCAGTCACATAGCATTACTTCCCCACAAAGTCACAAGCCTGTCCAGATTCAAGAAGATGGAACATAGATCCCGTCTCTCAAAAGGAGGAATGTCAAAGTATCATCATGGGAACAGCATGGGGGAGGAGAGATGGTACTGTGGCCATCTCTGGAGAACACAGCCTGCCACATGACTCTTTGGCCTTGTCCCATAGCAGGGCTTGAAGTGCTCATGTGTAAATTTTAAGAAAGATTTATTTTTTGGTGCTATCTTGAAATGGAGGTTTTGTTTGTGCTCCTCTTGAAATATCTCCTCTGCTTTTAAGAAATGCCTAAACAATATCTCAGCATGTCACAAGATGAATGGGAATTGGCCCTCCTGCAACCAGAGAGACCTCAGAACCATAATTTCCAAGAATGTGACCAACTATCTGAAGTACAAGCTTCTCTCCCCTTAAGAATGACTCCTAATGAATTACAACATTGCCCTGGCTACATGTTCTGAAACATTCCAGCATTGCCCCATACTCCATGCCAGCTGAACAGAATCAGGACAGTGAAGGAGGAGAATGCAGTGGGGAGAACCAATGGACACTCAAGCCAGGCTGACTCCCCGGGTGCTTCCACACCCCACAGACTCAAAGAACTGCTGAGCAAGAAGGCAGCTTAGAAGTCGATCAGCTCAACTTACACTAGTAATGATAGTAGTGCAGTTAATAAAACCTGACTGTAACAGCAAGTCCTTTACCACAGGGTGACGTAGATTTTAGTATCCTGATGTAACTCAAACGTCAAATTTTCAGTTTGTAAACTCATGCTTCTGCTTAATACCCCAGTCACTGTAGCTTAAGCCCCATCCCACTTGTCTTCAAGAAATCCAAGCTTTTACCAAGTTCCCCTGGGAATGCCTATGTGGCTCACCCATTTCTCCTGTACTTTCCACCTCTCCTGTACTTTCCACCTCTCCTGTACTTTGCCTAGCCCCACATGGAGGATCCTGGGTCTGAACATCTGCCTCCCTCAAGATACAACTTTCCTAAGCCCAGTCACTGCTCTGCCCCAGCATAAGCTATACAGACCCTTCCCCTATTTTCTCATTGTGATAACACAGACTTAGAGAGAAGAGAATTACAGCAGAGAGAAACTTAAAACCCAATATTTTTGCTCCAATTTCCCAGGCTCCACACTGGACTTCTATACCCTACTGCTCTACTGCTGCCATGGGGCAAGGGCCAGCCTGCTTCCCACAACGGTGATACTCTTCATTCCCCAACTCCTTACGATCCAGATAAAAGAAGTGGTTATTTCCCCACACTCCAATCCAAGGCCCATCTCCTTTGTCTTTATTTCCTGCTTTAGGATTGATCTTATTCCAGGAGGCCAGAGAATTTAAGTGTCCATTTCAGGTAAAACTCCAACTTCTAAATGATGTTAGAAAAAGCATTCTGACCATAGAATACCATGTATATGATACTACAGGCTAGACAATCTTGAGCCCCATAAAACCCAGTTAAGTTTTTTTTCACATTCTCTCCTCTGACAAGAGTTTATGACCAGGGTCACAGCCTTCCAGGCATCTTCAATGTCTGAGCAACTGAGTTTCTACTATTTACTGGCTGAAAATGGCTCATCCATTTTCTAAAAGCAATAATAAACAAGCAGATGGCAGTCTAAATAGATACTGAGGAAATAAACACTGCTCCAAAAGAAACCCTTTGGAGAGATTAACTCTGTCTAATATAATGAAAATGTTTGACACAATTTTACTAACCATTTTAGGTTATTGGAGCCACAGAATATCAGACCCTCCCCATTCCAGAGTAAGATCTTTGCTCTACATTTGTTTGGCCCATAGGATGCACTTCCTAGACTTTTCCTCTTTAGGAGACAAAACTGCTTGCGAATTTTAAATCACAGTTCTTTTTCAATCTCAACTTATAGGGGCAGGACAGGAATAAAGATGCAGACATAGAGAATGGATTTGAGGACACGGGGAGGGGGAAAGGTAAGCTGGGACGAAGTGAGAGAGTGGCATGGACTTATATACACTACCAAAAGTAAAATAGATAGCTAGTGGGAAGCAGCCGTATAGCACAGGGAGATCAGCTCGGTGCTTTGTGACCACCTAGAAGGGTGGGATAGGGAGGGTAGGAGGGAGACACAAGAGGATGGAGATATGGGGATATATGTATATGTATAGCTGATTCACTTTGTTGTAAAGCAGAAACTAACACACCATTGTAAAGCAATTATACTCCAATAAAGATGTTAAAAAAAACAAAAATCCAAAAATCTTTGGGTCCACTCTCAGCGAATTTCACCTTGTTGCACCAACTTTATGGACGGAGGAAACTGAGGTTTCGTGAAATCCAATAACTTGCCTGAATGACACCATTAGAAAGTGGGAGAGCTGAAATTTAGAACACTAACAGCCCTAGGTGCACTGGGGCTTGCCACAATACCAGGCCACACTTGGTCTGAAAGGAAATGGTACGTATCACAAAAACATGCTGTGTGAAGACCAGCCAAGCATGCAACAAATGGGTCCCATTCAGCTTGGGATTACGGGCAGAACAAACAATAGAGCAGGCTTCAAAACGAACTTCCGTTTCCAGGATGAGAAGGAAACAGAGGGACATGAGCTCTTAGGAGACACCTGCAGAGAGCAGGGACTCAAGCCAGAGAAAGGGCGTAAAGAGCCTGAAAACAGAGGCTGAAAAGAGGACGCTACATTCATTCTTCCATCCCACAGATTTTCACCAAATGAGTCCTTTGTGCCTGATTTTGTGCTAAGCCACAGGCACATAACAATGAACAAGTCAGAGTTCCTGCCCTCCTACACAGTCTGGTAGAAGGGGCAAACAAGTAAATATAGAACCTGCATCCCGCTGATTCAAATGAAAGGGACATCCTGATTAAAATATCTATGGCAACTCTGAGACTATTTGTGCCCAAGGACAGCAGGAGCCTGAGTGGGTTGTCATTTCCTTTGTCTCCCAACTCCGTTGTACCTGGAGTAGAATCCCTGGGGCCAGCTCTGGCTGGGCACCCAACGGGATCCCTCTAGACCTCTGGGCGGCTCAGCCTCCTTGTAAGCGTTTTACCCTGGAATGGTCTGGACTTTGAGGTACAACGCGTGACTATGACCACTGTCAACAGGCAATGACACAAAGCAACTGTCGTTTTTGGCAACAGCCAGTTGAGCAAATGCTTAATTCAAAAGCCTCTTATAGTTTTTGTGAAAACAAATTACATCACGTGCTTACCCAGGCGTCTCCCAACCAGGCTAAAGAGTGTTTTCTTTTGGGAGTGGGCATGCGGGGACTCTGCATAGAGTGAAGTGGCACAAAAGTCTCCATATCTCAGAGGTTTGTCATGCCCTCAAGCAGAGCCCTTGGAAAACCCTCTTGGCAGGGAGGCAGACATTCTGAGAAGTCTCTGCATGCCAAGCCCTGTGCTGTGTTCAGGGAGATGCAGGAGGTCAGCTGAGGTCAATAGGGAAGTAGACTTTTACTGAGAGACTTCCATGGGCCAGCTGCTGGGCCAGAGTGTTCACGTACCTTATCTCATTCAATCATAACACGTGTGTGCTCAGCTCCAAACATCACCCTGGACCCACCTCAAGGCCAATACTTAACAAATCCACCTCTAAAGCAGTGGTTAGTGATACAGTGTTCACCACAGATTCCATGGGGACAGAGACAGCACATTTACATTGCAGACCACTAGTAAATCTTAACGCAACACCTACATTTGTCTTCTCCCTCCTCTCCTCCCCAGTCTCTGTAATTTTTCTGCAACAGGATTCTTCCTCTCTCCCTCTCTCTCTCTCCTTATATACACAGCTTCTTAAAAGTCCCCTCCATCTCTCTCCCTGTGACTTGCCTAACCCCATACACAGAAGCCTAATAGTTAGCCAAAAAGCAAGAATATCATATTCCCCAAGCAGGACCCTTGTGAGTTTCACTTTGTCTCATTCATTCATTTAACAAATAGTTATCAAGTGCCCAGCACAGTTTTGGGTCCAGGGGATTAGCAGTGAACATGATAGACAAAAATATCTGCCCTCATACAGTTTCCATAATCTTATAGCAACACATTTTTATGTATAAGAAAACTGAGGTTCAAGGTCAGTTGATCCCACAGAGTCAGACACCTGGAGCCCAGGGACAAAATCCAGCCCAGAAAAAGTAGCTCTCAGGACCTATGCAGGGTCTCAGGTGCCCAGCCAGCACCCTGGGGCTTGTGGTGAGACTGGGTGCCTAGAGCCTGGAGAACTAGGTATGGGTGTCATGTTACAAGAACAGCACCTGGAAACAAGTAAGTTTGGGTTCAAGTTCCAGCTCAACTACCTACTTGGACTAGTTACTTAATCTTCTTTAAGTCTCCTTATTGCCATCTGTAAAATGGGGATACAAATTAAACTTACCTCATAGACTGTGATACACACACACACACGCACACACACACACATATGGTATCTAGCACATAGTAAGCTCTATAAATATTAGTTATTGTTTATTTATTTATTCACTTACTTTTGTTATTATTATTAGGGGGAACAATGGGCTACATCGTAGTAGACCCTCACAACTTGTCAGCCCAGCATCCTTCTTTTTCTTCTGGGAGCAGACTTTCTCACAATCACCTCCCCACACGTTCCTAACCTTCTGACCAACCAACTCTCCCCCTGAGGTTTTCATGGAAGCCATCGTGTTAGTACAATATGACCCCTCCCTCAGACATTGAACAAAGCCGGACTAATCAGAATTCTTCCCCAGGAAGTTTGCAACTGGAACAGGAAAGAGGTATCAGTCTCCCTCCAGGGAGGTGAACCTATCACTCCTAGCAGCCATGTTTTCAGCCACATGGACTGAGGAGCAAAAAGGATCAGTCTGTAATAAGAACATGGAATGAAACTGATGTGCAGAGAGAAGCAGAAATGAGATATGGGGAGCTGTTCCAGCATTTGAGAGCCTGGTTCCACTTTTTTCTTGAGGACCAACTGAGATCTTGTCTTTGAGTTCCAGGAGACAATTTTCTAAGTAATTTCCTTGTTTTTCTCAAGCTGCTTGGATGTGGGATTCTATTCTTTGCCATTAATAAGAACCCTAATTAAATACAGGTCTAATCCAGCAGGCTTGGCCTTGATAATGGGTAACACAAGCCTCTTAAAGTCTTCTATCTAGGAAAATCCAATTTCCCCTTAATAGTCAGGTCAAATATCCCCAGCCAGTTTAGTAACCCCCTTCTTTTCCTGTTGATTCATTGGCATGAGGAGCTTGAAGTGACCAGGTGGTAGTCTTCACTTCCAGTTTAATGGTACCATTGAGGTGTTCCCTGAAGGAAACATTCCTCCCTTGGGAAATAAGACTTCTAGACCAGCAGAGCCTAAAATGATAAAAATAGAAAGTAAAAATTTCACTAGTGGACCGCTAAATATGATAGTAAGAGGAACCTCTCCCACTTTCACAGCTTGATTCCTGGACCCATAAAAACTGGCTATAGGAGAAATAGCAACATAAGTTGGTAACTAATTTAGAGCATATATACATCCTGGAAGACATTGCCCCAGCTCTGCAAGATGTTTCCACCCAGCTGGCACTGTAATTAAGCCTTCAAAAGATCATACCACCACTTTATCAGGGCAGCTCCTTCAAGGTGATGGGCAACGTTGCAAGACCAGTGAATTCCATGAATGTGAGCCCATTGCCACACTTCATTTGCAGTGAGTTCCCTGGTCAGAAGCAATGCTTTGTGAAATACCATGTGAATAACACAATCTATAAATCCCTGGATAGTGGTTTTGGTAGAAACACTGTGAATAGGGAAGGCAAATCTGTAGCCAGAGTAAGTGTCTGTTTCACTGAGAGCTAAGTTCAGTCCCTTCCATGATGGAAGTGATATTCTGTAATCAACCTTCTACCACGTGTGGCTGGTGCTCCCAGGGAATGGTGCCATAATGAATGCTCAGTGTTGGTCTCTGCTATTAGCAGGTTGAACGTTCATCAGTGGTGATTGGAAATCCATGTTGCTCAGTCCATGAATAACCTTCATGGACCACTTTGTTTGGTTTCCACTGGACTAAGACAGGAGTGGCTGAGGAAAGAAGCTAACAGATGTCCACAGGCATGTCATCTCATCCACCTTCTTATTAAGATCCTCTTCTGATGAGGTTTCTGTTTGGTAAGCATTCACATGGGACAAAATATCTTAGCACTATGTTCATATTCAGAGAGTTCTAGCCACAGACCTCTTTCTCAGACCTTGTCATCAATTCTCCAATCATGATCCTTCTAAGTTTTGACCATCTAAGCAAATCATTAGCCCCGGAGTCAATATAAATCCATACTTTTGCCCACTGGGAGAATTTTCCTTCACTCCTACCTTTGGAAGCCATCCATCATGGCAGGCCTACAGTGTGGCAACCATCCACTTTTGGATAGCACCAGCATATTGTACAGACCCATCTTTAAACCAGGCTTGGAATTTTTCCTTGTCAGCCAACTTGTCATAGGAAACTCCCCAAGAAGCCACAGATTCGGGATGAGAGGGAAAAGGCAATGTGATAAGAACACATAGGGCCATAGGCATCTGTGCCATTTTCTTATACAACTTATTTGTGCCTTCAGAACTTGCTTGAGCCTGATCTCATACATACCATTTCTGTTTAATGATGGAATGCTGCTGTGAATGCCCAATTTTATGGCCTGGAGGGTCAGACAACATTCACTTCATGATGGGTAACTTAGGTTGCATGGTAACTTGACTTGTGGTCAAGCATTCAGTCTCTACCAAGGCCCACTTACAACCTAGAAACTGTTTCTCCAGAGAATAGTTGTCTTCAGAAAATGGTAAGCTTTGCTCCAGAATCTTAATAGTCTGGGCTATGATTCACCTACAGGAGACTGCTAAAGTGTCCCTACCTGCCACAGGCACTTCAAGCACAACTGGATGCTGTGTTATACAGCCCAGGTGGTAGAGTGGTTTGCATGGCAGTCTAGATCTGAGGCAGAGTTTTCTCTTGTTTGGGGTCCCACTCCAAATTGGCAGCTTTTTTAGTTTCTCAGTAAATTAGTGAGAGTTGCATGTCCAAATGAGTTGCGTGTTGCCTCCAAAACCTAAAGAGACCCAAGAGGTATTGTACCTCTTCCTTAGTGGTGGAAGGGACCAGATACAGCAACTTTTTCTTTACTTTGGTAAAGATAACTCACTGTGCTCCAGATCACTGGACCTCTAGAAATTTTACCAAGATGGCAAGCCCCTGGATTTTTGTGGTGTTTATTTCCCACCCTGTGGTTGAATCTGTGTTTCCAGTGTATCTAGAGTAGTTGCTACTTCCTGCTTACCAGGAAGCAGGATAGCATCAGCATGATGTCATCCATCTGATGAACCAGGATGATTCAGAATGGAAAGGCAATCAAGTTTCCTTGGAACAAAATTATGACATAGGGCTGGAGAGTTGATACGTCCCTGAAGTAGGATAGTGAAGGGATATTGTTGGTCCTGCCAACTAAAGGCAAACTGCTTCTGATGGGCTTTCTTAACAAGTATAAAGAAAAAAGCATTCAGATTAACAGCTGCATACCAAGTGTGTTAAATTTTTCCAGCAATGAAACTACATCTGTAACCAACACCTGATTAGATTTACAATAATTCACTGCCATTCTTCAAGATGCATCTGTCATAAAGTTGGTATTATTATACACATTTACAGATGAAAAGATAAAACCACAAAGATGTTCATACTCTATTAAGGTGAAGAGCCTAGATTTGAATGCAGCATCTATTAGGCTTTATCATTATCCTATCACAGTCTTTATACCATGATTGCTCCCATTTGGGGCATGCAATCACCTTTGATCTAAGTCCTGTAAAGACCTACCAAACCCTGCAGAGACTATGAGAGAATTAGTTATCAGAAGAGAAATGCTGTTCCCAGAAGACTTAGAGGAAGTGCCTGATAGAGGTACTGATTACACAGTAGTTACTGATTACACAAACCTTGTCTTTATCAAGGTTTATCTGTGTCTCCCTGTAGTAGGTGTTATAGATAAGTAAACAGATAATTACAGTGCAGTGTGGTTAAGTGCGATGATAAGAACAAGTTCTGTAGAACAAGTAGGAGGTGCCCTTGTGGAGTGTGGGAGTCAAGAGACGTTTTCTGAGAGGACACGATACTTGAACTGAGACAGATCAGAAGGAGTTAGGCAGACAAAGTGAGGCAGGGCAAAGGCTGGGACAAGGAGAAGAAACTAGTAGACGGGGCAGCAAACGCCAAGGCCCTGAGATGACAGCGAACACAGTGGACTCATTCAGTAAGTCTGGACCTTAGAACGTAAAGGAGGGAAGGACAAGAGATGAGGCTGGGGGAATTCCCTGGCCGCCCAGTGGTTAGGACTCTGTGCTTTCACTGCTGAGGGGGTGGGTTCAATCCCGGGCTGGGGAACTAAGATCCAGGGGTGGCCAAAAAAAAAAAGAGAGATGAGGCTGGAAGGCCAAGCACCGGCCAGATCATGACAGAACTTACAAGCTTTGTTAAAGAGTTTATATTTTATCCTGAGGATGATAGGGAGTCATTGAAGAGTTTTAAGCAGAGAGATAGCATGACAGTTTTACATTTTAGAGGTATTATTAAAGCTACAGAGTGAAGACAGGAGAATGGGAAGCTACTGCAGTAGTTGACAGAGAAGACAATGGCCTAAACTAGGAGGCAGCAAGGAGGATGGAGAGAAGTGGGTTGACTAGAGACACAGTTGATGGACTGTTTGACAGATGTGAAAGGGAGGAGTTGGGGATTACATTCACCAATTAGGAGGGTTTGTGAGAATTATGGTGCCATTCTCTGCAATAGGGAATACAGTTTAGGGGATAAAATGTTATGGAACATCCAAGTGGTAATGTCTGAAAGGCCATAGGAGTCTGGAGCATATGCAAAACAAATTTAGACTGAGCCTCAAATATGGGAACCATTCAGCATATGGTGATAACTAGAGCTCAGGAAGAATGTGTAGAGTGAGACCATAAGAGGAAAATGAAATATTAATGGTGAAATCCCAATGGGAAATTCAGTAGAAATTGTCGGGGGGAGGAATCCATGCCAACTGAAGGTCTGGGGAAAAAATTCCACAGAAAGGGAATTCACCTTTGAGCATAGGTATTCAGGATTAAGTGTTCAAAGTATCATAGCTAACCATAATAGTTAATATTTATTGGACATTTACTATGTACTAGGCATATTTCTAATTGTGTTACATTTATTATCTCCTTTAATCCTCACAATAATATCACTATTTTATAGATGAGAAAACTGAGGCATAGAGATTTAGTAATATGCCCCAAGGCACATAAGATATTATTGACATATAACATTATATTTATTTCAGGTGTACAACATAATGATTTCATATTTGTATATATTGTGAAATGATCTCCTCAATAAGCCTAGTTAACATCCATCACCATACATAGTTACAAAAAATTTTTTTCTTGTGATCAGAATTTTTAAGATCTACTCTCTTAGCAACTTTCAAATGTACTATACAGTATTATTAACCATAGTCATCATGCTGTACATTACATCCCCATGACATTTATTTTATAGCTGGAAGTTTGTACTTTTTAACCCCCTTTGCCCACTTCGCCCATTTCGCTCACACCAACCCTGCCTCTGACAACCACTAATCTGTCTTCTGTACTCATGAGGGTGTGGGTTTTTTTGGATGCCATGTATAAGTAAAAGCATACGTGGCATTTGTTTTTCTCTGACTTATTTCACTAAGCATAATGCCTTCAAAGTCCATCCATGTTGTCACAAATGGCAAGATTTCATTCTTTCTTATTGGCAAATAATATTCCATTGTACATATATCCTACATTTTCTTTATCCATTCATCCATCCAAAGGACTGTTTTCATTCCTTTGGATAAGTACCCAGAAGTGGAACTCATATGGTATTCTATTTTTAATTGGTTCCACAGAGGCTGCACCAATTTACATTCCCACCAACAGTGCACAAGGGTTCCCTTTTCTCCACATTCTCACTGAAACTTGTTGTTTCTAGTCTGCAGAGTTGGCATTTGAACCCATGCTTTCTCATTCTAGAACTTGTAATGCAATGCCTCCTCCCGTGAGAAAAATTTACTGTTTATTTTACAAGTCACGTTGTAAAGTCTCAACATTTAATACTCTGTGGCACAGGAGTCCTCACTCTGAAGCTAGGTCTTTTCAACAGAGGAATATTTTTATATACATTGTTTAGATATGCTATCATTTGTAGCAGGACTGCTGAAAATGTTATCATGTGCCAATTTCAACCTCTCCTGGTTCTCAAAGTGATTTGCACCTTAAAAACATAAACCAAAAAAGATGATGGTTCTTCAAAAGACCTGACCCTCACAACTGAAACTTGAGGCAAGAACTCAAAGAGGGTTTTAGTACACAAAACATAAGGATTGCCTTACATTGATGCCCAGCGACATCATGGTCAACATTTTCTATGTCTCATAGTTAAATGATTAATCATGGTCAAAAAGTTATACGCAATTTTTAAACACCTGAAGTAGAAGATTAGACTGTATCAATGAAATATGTTTTTCTAGAAGGGAGAAGTAGTTTGGATGCTAAAATATTGACATTCCGCAGGTGTTCTAATGGTTTATGTAGATAGAAAGTTAATTGACATTAGTACTGTCCTGATTTTCCCAGGCTCTCTGGCAATGTCACTTCTCAGGCCCCAATTGAACAGCCTCTAGAGGATTTTTATAATAAAAAACTAATATACATTGGTACATGCAGACAGGAAATTTTGAAATTGGCACAGCACCATGAGGATTGTGTTTCCCCTAGGGACAGTAGTAGCGATGGAGCTGATTGGAGATGGGGGAATTTATATGCTTCTATTATTTAAATATAGTTTTGACACATGTATTGTAACAATAGCATCCACCTGTGAATAACAACAACAAAACAAAAACAAAAAACAGTGGCTTAAAAAAACACTGGTTCTCAAACTTGGCTACACATTGGAATCCCCTGGGGAATTTTAAATATTACAGAATCTTAGGTCCCATCACCAGAAATTCCCATTCAACTGGTGGTATAAAGGGTCATGTAAACATTGGGTGAGTTAAGCCTCCACAGGTGATTCTAATGGGCAGCTAAGTTTGAGAGTCAGTTTACTGGTGTAAAGAAGTAAAGGCGCTTTTTTCACATAACACAAAATCCAGAAGTGGGTGGACCAGAACCAGCCCAGCTGCTAAAGGATGTCATGATGAAATCAGGCTTCACCATTCTCAGCTTACACTTCTCATTCTCTTCGTAGCAAAAGGGCTGCTATCTCCAGGCATTGTATCTAAGCTCCAGGCTAGGAGAAGTCAGAAGGGCAAAAAGCTTCTCCTCACATATCTTTGCCTTTCTATTCAGAAATGGAACCCCACTGCAAGGACTTCTGGGAACTCCTCATGAACCCAGACTGTATTTCATGGCCACCCCCAGTTTTAATGAGATCTTGGAATTTATGTATTTTGCTTTCCAGCCTCTACAGTAAAAGAAAGGAGAAAGTGGTTTCAATGGTTATTAAGTGAACCAATCTACAGCATCTGCAAAGCATGGCTGTACCACTTTTGTAACTTTTATAAAATGTAAATATAGTAGTACAAAGACAGTAAATATAGTGGCATAATGACATACCTGGGAGCACTTTCATCATAACCTGACCTGTCCACCGCTCTATTTTCCACTTATATAACTCTGTCTAAACCCCAAACCTCTCTGCTACTTTTTCTGAGGCTATATTAATTAGTTAATATAGCAGCCTTTTCAAGTCCCAAAGTCTCATTCCGGTAGAAAAGGAGCAGTCATTAGCCTAAGCCTGGTGAGTGGAATGACCACAAAATCCTCCCCAAAGTCCTGGCCTCCTTTTGCCTGATAGTCTCCAAAATAAATTTCATTTCTCTACTGACCTGAAGTTCACATTAAACTATTTGCTGCCAAGGGTTTGAATTACTGCAGATATGTCCCTTGGGTTTATCCCAGTTGAATTAATAATCAGCGCCCCCGCCATAATCTCTTGTTTGGCAGTTGCTCTTATTCCACACAACCTCCCTCCTGAACTCAAGACTCATGATGTCCAACGCCTGCTGGACAAGAACATCTTGATGGCCCACAAGCAAATCAAACTTAGTATGTCATCGTGATCTCATGATGCCCCCCTTACCCAAGCTCCTGCATTCCCCTTCCCAGTGAATGGGCAAGTCTAGTGATCAAGTCGTTCAGACTACAAAGTCTCAGAACTGTGCCCAAGTCCTCTCTTTTCTTTATTTCGTACATCCAATCAGTTAAATCCTTTCAGTTGTACCACATATATGCTCTCTGACCTGTCCCTTCTCCTCTAATTCAGGCCCAATTCCTCTTCTACCTGGATTATATAGCAAAAATCACTCAAATGTCCTGAGGGTAGCAAACCTTGCACCTTCAAGAAATGGAAACAAAAGCCAGTGGGGTCGAAGCATTAAGAGCAAAGAGGAGAGTGTCCGGAGATGAGGTCAGAAAGGCAGGCTGGGTCCAGATCCCATAGGGCTGTGTAAGTCATATTAAAGAGTACGATTTTTTTCTTCCAGTTTTTTTGAGATATAATTGACATACAGCATTGTATAAGTTTTAGGGTGCACAGCATAAAGATTTGAAGTACATACACCATGAAATGATTACCACAACAAGTTCAGTAAACATCTATCATTTCATATGAAAAGAAAAGAAAAAGAAAAAATATTTTTCCCTTGGGGTGAGAACTTTTAGGATTTACTTTCTTAACAACTTTCAGATGTAACATACAGCTGTGTTAATCATATTTATCATGTTGTACAATACATCCTTTGTATTTATTTATCTTATAACTGGAGGTTTGTAACTTTTCACCACCTTCATCCAGTTCCCCCTCCCCCATACCCCCACCTCTGGTAACCATGAATCTGATCTCTTTTTCTAAGAGTTTTGTTTGTTTGTTTTTGTAGTATAATTGACCTATAACACTATGTTAGTTACTGGTGCATGACATAGTGACTCCATATTTCTGTACATTACAAACTATTCACCGTGATAAGTCTAGTTACCGTCTGTCACCATACAAAGATATCATATTATTATTGACTATATTCCCCACACTGCACATTTTATCCCCATGACTCATTTATTTTATAACTAGAAGTTTGTATCTCTTAATTTCCCCAACTATTTCTTTCCTTCCTCCACTCCCCTCCCATCTGGCAACCACCTGTTTGTTCTCTGAATCTGTGACTCTGCTTCTGTTTTGTTATGTTTGTTCATTTGTTTTGTTTTTCAGATTCCACATATAATTGAAATCATACAGTATTTGTTTTTCTCTAGATTTTTTAATTCAATAATTGTGATGGTATATTACTCAGCCATAAAAAAGAATGAAATAATGCCATTTGTAGCAACATGGATGGACCTAGAGAATATCATACTAAGTGAAGTAAGTCAGACAAAGACAAATATCGCATGATATCACTTATATGTGTAATCTTTAAAAAATGTTACAAATGAACTCGTTTACAAAACAGAAATAGACTCACAGACATTGAAAACAAACTTACGGTTACCTAAGGAGAAAGGGGGGGAGGATAAATTAGGAGTTTGAGACTAACAGATACATACTACTATATATAAAATAAGCAACAAGGACCTACTGTATAGCATAGGGAACTATATTCAATATCTTATAATAACCTATAATGGAAAAGAATCTGTAAAAGAATATATAACTGAATCAGTTTGCTGTACACCTGAAAATAACACAACACTGTAAATCAACTGTACATTAATTTAAAAAATTAAAATTGAAATAATAATAATTGTGATGGTAAGCCATTGCAAGGCTTGCCAATGGAATGGCGCCAACTTAATATACTCCATCTAACTCACCCTTCGCAATGGCCCCAAATCACTCTTGCAAAACATAGGTCAAATTATACTGAAAAATCCATAGTACCCAGAATTCCAGTGTAATCATGAGAAAAACAACAGCCAGATTCCAATTGAAAAGCATCCTACAATATTCCTGACCAATACTCCTCAAATTGTCAAGGTTACCGAAAAGGAGAAAGTCTGAGAAACTGTCACAGACAAGAGGAGCCTAAGGAAGCATGACAATTAAATGTAATGTGGTGTTCTGGATGGGATCCTGGAACAGAAAAAGGACATTAAGTAAAAAGTAAGGAAACCTGAATAAACTATGAACTTTATTAATAATAATGTGTCAATATAAGATTCATCAATTGTAACAAATGTCACTATGATATTATAAGATGTTAGTAATAGAAGAAACTGTGGGGCTATGTGGGAACTCTCTGTACTATCTGCTCTGTTTTTCTGCACATCTGCAATGTTCTAAAAATTAGTGTGTCAATTTAAAAGGAAAAAAACCTCTGCAGTAATTGCCTAGTTCCTTAAGGACAAAGGCTAAGCTTGGAAGTACAACATGTACTTAGGGCATTTTCCCAAGCTAACTTTTTGTACTCCCTGCACCCCCAAATTATACCACAGCTGCACTGAGCATTTAACTTTTCCTCGGACATTCCAGGTCCTTTGAAAATGCCTCTAAGGCTTTGCACATGCTGTTCCCTCTCCCTGGAATGCTATACTCTGCCCTCCTCAGCTTAGCTAATTCTACACTGATTCAACTCAAATGCTTCCCTCAACTCTCCCAATTCACTTCTCCTGTGACATTCCATAGCTCTTGAAACACTCGCACATTTTCTGCCACAGCAAACTCTAGAAGAGCAAGCTGCCCAGATCAACTACCTCTCCTTCACTCCCAAGGTCTGAGCAGCTCACCTAACCATCTCTATCTTTTACATTTTCCAAGGCAAAAGTCTGACAAAAGTCCAGTAGGAACCCTCCCATGACCAAATTTCAGGGGATCCACATCAAACTCCCAAAGTGGTCCTAATGAATACCTTCTTACTCACCTGAAATGATAGGAGAAGCGCTCAGCCCTATTGCTTAGGATAGGCGGAGATAAAACTGCACAACTTTTCCTAAGAAATCCTCTTTGCAAGTCCTCTCTTTTCCATGCTTTTTCTATCTTTGAGGTAAGTGAGCAGTTTAATTAATTCTGTTATCAGTTTCAGGGATCTATTGGGTTGGCGAAAAAGTTCATTCGGGTTTTTCCGTAAGATGGTATGGAAAAGCCCAAACAAACTTTTTGGCCAACCCTATACTTCAAATGTCTTGGCACTTGCTTTGCTCTGCTGTTTAGCATATGGCGCTGGATATGTCTATAAGCTTCAGCATCCCTTCCCATACCCTTCTTTGTGCCTTCCTGTGCTACAGAGGCTGGAAAGTTAAAAACTACAGCTCCCTTGCAGCCAGGATACTAAATGCAGTTAAGAAGCCTCACGTGAGCCTGTCCGTAGAGTAGCTCTTAACGTTGGTGCTTGCTTCCCAGTTTCAGGGATAAAAGAGAGAGAGCGCAGAGGAAGAGAACAGAAACAAAGGGAAAGAGAAAGGGCGGGAACACAAGAGAGAATGTCACAGGGAAATAATGGTCTTTTGTATTTAAAACTGAGGTGAACAGCAATGTCCTACTGTATAGCACAGGGACCTATATTCAATACCCTGTAATAAACCATAATGGAAAGGAATATGGAAAAGAATATACATATATATATATACGTATATACATATATAACTGAATCACTTTGCTGTACAGCAGAAATTAACACAACATTGTAAATCAACTATACCTTAATAAAACAAATTTTTAAAAATAAAATAAAAAGAAATAAAACTGAGAAGTGACAACCCATTTTACTTTGGTTGTAATCTCTTGGTCAGAAGCCAGTTACTGGGGGCTTCCCTGGTGGCACAGTGGTTGAGAATCTGCCTGCCAATGCAGGCGACACGGGTTCGAGCCCTGGTCTGGGAAGATCCCACATGCCGCGGAGCAACTGGGCCCGTGAGCCACAACTGCTGAGCCTGCACATCTGGAGCCTGTGCTCCGCAACAGGAGAGGCTGCGACAGTGAGAGGCCCGCACACCGCGATGAAGAGTGGCCCCCGCTCGCCGCAACTAGAGAAAGCCCTCGCACAGAAACGAAGACCCAACACAGCCAAAAATAAAAATTAATTAATTAAAAAAAAAAAAAAAAGAAGCCAGTTACTAACCATTTAGTAATTACGATAGGACGTGTATACCAACAGTGGGGATCACTGGGAGTCACTGTGGAATGAATATGGTGATATATTCACTGAAAGTCAATCAGGCCAAGAAACTAAGGTAAGACTTAGAATTAATGGAATTATTGAGATTAAAGATTACCCCGTGCTCACTGGATGTCATAAGCAGGGACTCATCAGGCTGAACATAAATCTACATTAAAGATGAATAAAAATGTTCAAGGGTAACGATAAGATATGGTAATATAGATGCAACAGTACCTACCTCAGTATTTACATAAAAGGTAATATTGCATGCCATTTATATGTGTAAAACAATTTCACTCAAATAATTCATATTGGAGCTATACCCCTTTGGGTTTTGTTTTTTTTAATATAATTCTTTTTTTCATTTCTAATATCCTACTGGTCTTTTATTTTTTTTTTTTGGCTGTGTTGGGTCTTCGTTGCTGCACGCAGGCTTTCTCTAGTTGCAGTGAGCGGGGGCTACTCTTCGTTGCTGTGCGCGGGCTTCTCATTGCAGTGGCTTCTCTTGTTGTGGAGCACGGGCTCTAGGTGCGCGGGCTTCAGTAGCTGTGGCTCGTGGGCTCTAGAGCGCAGGCTCAGTAGTTGCGGCGTACGGGCTTAGTTGCTCCGCTGCGTGTGGGATCTTCCCGGACCAGGGCTCGAACCCGTGTCCCCTGTCTTGGAAGGTGGGTTCTTAACCACCGTGCCACCAGGGAAGCCCCCAGCAGTACATTCTTGAACACATTAGTTCTGGTGGCAGCCCCAACCCCAGCTACTCCAGCTCTTCCAGTGATTTTGAAATCTGTATTAAATCCTTCTGTGCTTAAAATATCTAGAGTGGTTTCTATATCAGCATTAGTCTGCTTGGGCGGCCATAACAAAATACCACAGACTGGGTGGATAAAACAACAGAAATTTGTTTTCTCACAGTTCTGGAGGCTAGAAGTCCAAGATCAAAGTGTCGGCAGGGCTGATTTTCCTGCGGCCTCTCTCCTTGGCTTCCATAAGGCCGCTCTCTTGCTGTCTCTTCACATCGTTACCACTCTGTGCATACACATCTCTGATGTCTCTCTGTGTATCCTAATCTCCTCTTCTTATTAGGACACCAGTTAGATTTGATTGGGGCCCATCCTAATGGCCTCATTATTTAACTCAATTATCTCTTTAAAGTCCCTCTCTCCAAATACAATCACACCCTGAGGTACTGGAGTTTAGAGCTTCAGTTAGGAATTTTAGGGGGACACAATTCAGTCTATAACAATATTCTTCCCTGAAACCTGACTGATACATATATCTTGATGTGTCTGTCCATACTTCCAATTTAACATCCTTTAACAAATGAATGGATAAGTGAATGAATGAGTGAATAAACATGGCAGAGCTTCACAGCAAAAGCCCATTCTCTAGTCACTACCTTCTCTTCATAAAGTTGCTGAGTTTCCCTTCCAACCTCTTCCCTCTGGCTCTTCTTCATCCTGCAGTTCTTATGGAAGGCAAAAGAGACCAACCAGTGGTATATTAGTCACCTATTGCTGCTTAATGACACTACCACAAATTCAACTGCTTACTATGACACATTTATTATCTCATAGTTTCTATGGTTCAAGAGTCCAGCCATTACTTAACTGAACCCTCTGCTTAGGGTCTCAGAAGGCTGCCATCAGGTATCAGCCAGGGCTATGTTCTCTTCTAAGGCCAGCCTAGAGAAAAGTCTGCTCCAAGCTCACTCAGAACTCAGGTGGCAGAATTCAGTTCCTTGTGGGTGTAGCATTCAGGTCTTCATTTTCATGGTGACTGTCAGCCAGTGGCCACCCTCAGCTCTTAGAGTCTGCTCACAGGTCCTTGGCACTTGGGGTTCCCCACATGGCTATTTACTTCCACAAAGCTAAAAGAGCCATTCAGCAAAATGGCACTAAGATTATATATGTAACCAAATCAATAATCATGCACATTCCATCACCTTTAATGTACTCTATTGGTTAGAAAGAAGTCACAGGCCACATCCACACTCAAGAAGAGGGGAATAGGGACCTCCCTGGCGGCGCAGTGGTTAAGAATCCGCCTGCCAATGCAGGGGACACGGGTTCGAGCCCTGGTCCGGGAAGATCCCACATGCCGCGGAGCAACTAAGCCCGTGAGCCACAACTACTGAGCCCGCGTGCCTAGAGCCCATGCTCCGCAACAGGAGAAGCCACGCGATGAGAAGCCTGCGCACCGCAACAAAGAGTAGCGCCCGCTCGCCGCAACTAGAGAAAGCCAAAAACCCAACGCAGCCAAAAATAAATTAAAAGATAAAATAAAATAAATTTTAAAAAAAAAGAAGAGGGGAATATACAAAGGTGTGAGTGCCAGAGTTGAGGTTCAGGGAGGTCACCTTGAGAGTCTACTTACCACAACCGGCTTCTGCTTTCCTGGCTTCTTCCTCTTCCTCTCTCTGCTGTAGTCTCTGTGATCAGGACCCTGTGTCGATCTGATAACCAACAGATAGAGGGAAGCAGCACGGGACCCTCACCCAGATCAAGTACCTCTTTTAGCACAGCTGCCTGTGCAGGAGCTCTCTGAAGGCAGAGAGCCCATCAGCTTTAGCTGTCCTAAGAGCAGCAGAAAAACTCAAGCTGAGCATGTGGCACACTCCTCTGCAGCCCTTAACACATGGGCCCTTGTTCCATCATTATGTGCTTGTTTTATGACCCCTATCAGATTCCAAGCATCTGACCAGCCAGGACCTTGCCCATTTTTTTCTCTTTAGTTCCTTGTCATTCTGAGCCAAGATCTGGCATATGGTAGATGCTGAATATACT
Source organism: Eubalaena glacialis (assembly GCF_028564815.1). Lineage (NCBI taxonomy): Eukaryota > Metazoa > Chordata > Mammalia > Artiodactyla > Balaenidae > Eubalaena > Eubalaena glacialis. The sequence goes on along the minus strand of NC_083725.1, from coordinate 75,848,385 downwards.
TTAGGAAGAATTAATTAGCTCCATAGTTTAAAGACAAATGATTGTGATGTCAGAACCTGAAGCATTTAAACAGACAATTTATTAAACACTTCGAAAAGAATGAGATCCATACAAACGAGTTCTACTCAGTAACAGAAAAGTAGCTAGAATAGAGTAAATGAAAAATGATGTTTTTGTGATTGTTTTTTAAAAGTAAAAAATTATAATAATGGATATGGATAATGGTAATAAATGGCACAATGGTTATTGTCAGTCATAGTCTACATTTTATTTTTCTGTAATGTGTGACACTTATATTTTGATTTAAAACAATGAAAAGGAATGTAAAGAGCACTAGGAAACCAAGTATCTCATCAATTAATCATGTCTCATTTCCTTTTTTTTTTTTTTAAATATATGGTTATTAAGCAGATGATTCAGGGAATCCAATTTAATTCAACAAACGTTTATGAGAGCATACCACGTGCAAGATATTGGGTAAGTACCAGACTGCTAGGGGTCAAAATGCCAGAGGCAATGTAACTTGATTTCAGTGAAGCCTTAGACAAAACGTCTCACGATTCACTGATAGATAAGGTTGGGAAGGTGAGTGGTATAAAAGTATTGTGACATGGTTTTGCAGCTGACTAAATAGCCATATCCACAGAGGATTGATAAATAACTGGTGTCCATCAGCAGGAAGTTTTCCATCAGAGTCATCCTTCTTTTACCCTGCCTTAGTCAGCATTTTTATATATGAATTGAATGAAGAAGATAAACACAAAGTTTAGAGTCATAGCTAAGAGATGAAAGAAGCAAGATGCAAAATAATCTGCACAGCACGAAATTCAGCAAGGATCATTATTCAGCTGTGTATTTTGTTTAAAAAAAAAAATTGACCGTACAAATTCATGGGGATTCCTGGCTTGGCAGCAGTTCATGTAAAAAGCAACTGGGTTTTTTATTGACCACAGCTTCATTATGAGGCATTAATGGAATGTGGCTGATAAAAACAAAGGCGAGGGCAATTCTTGACCACAGTCATAAATCTCATGTCCAGATAAGAGGCTGGCAGGTCAGTCCTGTTCTAGTCGGATCTCGTAGGAGTTCTATTTTCATTTCTAGGCATCCATTTCACTGTTGGAATATGGCACCCTTAACCCATTTTTATGAAGAAACGTTTTCTTACACTCCTTCTCCATCCTGTGTTCTAGCATATTCCAAAAGCAGTGTGCTAAATTGGGACAAACGAGCTCTACCCTTCGTATGCAGAAAGATTGCAAAGCAGTGATGTCACGTGAACAAGGTCCCTTACAGAGCTTTCAGTCCTGCCAGCTTTGCGTCAACTTATTCTTTTATTGCAGTCTCCTCTCACTAGGGACGCAGGCCTAAATCTAGCGGTGATGAAATGACCAGAAATCTGACTTACAGCCCTCCTACCACAGTCACAACACAACCCTTTGTCCGTGAACCGGGCTGTCTTGCCTACATCCTTATCTTTCGTGCCAGGACTCCAAGACACCAGCCTTGCCAACCTCCTATAGGAGTCTAAATCCACCTTTTAGTCTGCAAACTGAGATCCCTGCTACACTTAAATAAGTCACTAGAGTGAGATAGGAGAAGTTCTCCTGTCCCCCTCCAGTAAAGACGTCCCCTCCCTCATCAGGAATCCCTCCCAACTCTGAGGTCCCCTTATTCCTCAGGCCTGGTGAGAACTGAGAGTAAGGAAAAGTGAGGAGGGAAATGAGGAAAGAAAGAAGGGAAGAGATTAACCCTGATCCCAAAGATAGGTCCTTTTGTTATTTCTCTAGCAAATCATGGTTCTCTCCTTTCTTCCTTCTTTTTCCCCCAATCCTCTTCAACACATATACCTCCCCAGGGTCTAGGGGAACCCCAGGCTTATAAAGCCCACTCCCTCCAAAGAGGTTGATCCTAAAACTAGAACCAGTCCAGCAAGGCCACCTCCCAGCCCAGGCAAGATGCCCAAACCTCTAAACAGGCTAAGGTCTAGTTGGGATCTGCTGAGTCAGACCCTCTTCTTCCCTAGCCCCAACAAAGACTTGAGAAATGGTGGTCTGTCCCACTAATGCCCTTGGTCTGGAAGGGTGGAAGTCATTTTTATAAGTTAGGCTCTGTGCTAAATACTGTGAATGCGTTATCCCATTTAATACTCATGATAAATCCTGTGCTGTGATGTATCAGTTAAAGATGTCTTCCAGGGCTTCCCTGGTGGCACTGTGGTTAGGAATCCGCCTGCCAATGCAGGGGACACGGGTTCGTGCCCCGGTCTGGGAAGATCCCACATGCCGCGGAGCAACTAGGCCCGTGAGCCACAACTACTGAGCCTGCGCGTCTGGAGCCTGTGCTCCGCAACAGGAGAGGCTGCGACAGTGAGAGGCCCGCACACCGCGATGAAGAGTGGCCCCCGCTCACCGCAACTAGAGAAAGCCCTCGCACAGAAACGAAGACCCAACACAGCCAAAAATAAATTAATTAATTAATTAATTAAAAAAAAAAAAAAGTCTTCCATTACAAGAACAGAAAGCTCAACTCAAAATGGCACAAAGTAAAGGGGAGTATTGGTTCACACACTTGAAACAACAGAAGTAGAACAGGCTTCAGGATGGGTCGATTTAGGAGTCCAGCAACTTCATCAAGGCGTCCTCTGCTTTCCATCTCTCCACTCTGCCACGCACAGTGAGAGCTACCAACTAGAGCTGACCCCTGTTGCAGTCTCAGAGTGGAACCACATATAACCCCCATCCTTATCTAGCAGGAGAGAGGGAACATTTTTTTTTCTGGGAGTAACCGGTAAACTTCAGCAAGCTCATTGGCCTGAATGAGGCCAGCACTGAGTCTATAATAATGACCTGGAAATGGAATTGCACTAGGCTGAGGCTTCGGGAGCAGAGGGGTCTGCTCCTGGGGAGAGATGTGAATATCCTAACAAAAGTCATGGTAGTTGCCAAGAGAAGGAGAACAGATGTCGGGGAGGCAACCCTATGGCCCTCTTAGGAATACATTACCGCAATTTTGCTGATGAGAAACTGTAGCTCAGAGAGGCTATGCAACTTGTGTAAGTGGAGAAGGCAGGATTCTCACACAGGCTGTCTGGACCAACACCAGGATACCTTGAGAAACAAATTAAGAAAAGCCGGAATAAGGGCTTCCCTGGTGGTGCAGTGGTTAGGAATCCGCCTGCCAATGCAGGGGACACGGGTTCGAGCCCCGGTCCGGGAAAATTCCACATGCCACAGAGCAACTAATCCCGTGAGCCACAACTACTGAGCCTGCACTCTAGAGCCCACGAGCCACAACTACTGAGCCCGTGTGCCACAACTACTGAAGCCCACATGCCTAGAGCCCATGCACCGCAACAAGAGAAGCCACCGCAGTGAGAAGCCCGTGCACCGCAATGAAGAGTAGCCCCTGCTTGCCATAACTAGAGAAAGCCCGCGCACAGCAACGAAGACCCAACGCAGCCAAAAATAAATAAAAAAAGAAAAGCCAGAATAGTCATCTCTTCACCCTCAGCCTGAAGTGTGTGGGTGGGAAAGGGCAGCTGGGGGTTCATGAAGCTGGGAGAATCTCAGCCACCGTCTTGGCACCTGCGAACCACTGAATCAACCCACCCCCCCAAATCTGAGGCAGCTTGGAATCCCACATGAGCTGATACCATACGTAGCCCAGCAAATGTCTGTAAACTAAAGCGAAGAGACCACAGATCTATTACCCATGAAGGTGAGTTCTAGAGCACTGCTTCCCAAGTCTGATCTGAGTGAAATCCACGCTGTGGGCTAGCCTGCAAACCTAGCCACAATGCATAACATTGCTCCTCCTGGGGGATGTCTTCCAAGTTCCAAAGGACAGATTTACAAATAGACTTCTGGAGCACAGCCCCATCCACTGCTGGGAATTGCCTTTCTTTGACTTGTTTATTCAGGAGAGCTGTTCTGGACTTTCACCCAGCAGCTGCCTGGCAGGAGGTGACCTGGCTTTGGCCAACAGAGGGTGGGGACAGCAGGACGGTAAAGCTGCTAGCTACTGCTCAGTGCTAACTAGACACCAAGCTATACCATAGGAAGGGAGAAGGGCAGAACACTTAGAGGCCATAGTACAGCTGGTTTCTGACAAAGGACTTCACTTAAGGAGTACGAGTCTCCAGTCCCACACCACTTCCATTTGGAAAGGGAGAGACAATGTCTCATGCACTCACGTGGCCGGAAAAGTTTTTGCAATTTTTGAGTGTCAGTGAGTGTAAATGTTCCTTTAAGCAGCTGCTGTCTCTCCTCCCAGTTGAGGTCTCTCACGAGGCAGCATCAGGTTTGAGCATCACAGCCTGCCACAGCCATACTGGCCTTGAAGATTTCTGTGGTCTATTTTGAGCGATTTTACTGTTCATGGTCCTGGCAAATTATCCACTTTCTGACAGTATTTAGAGTCTGATGTAAGTGCAAACTAGATAATGACCTTTAAAGTCGTGGCATGATGTTCTGTTTAAAGCTTTTATTTCTTCCTCAGAGCATCTGCAAGGTCCTCTGACCCCTCTGCATGGCCCCTTGGAGACTTCCCCAAGTTTCTGTCCACTTGCTGGGGCAGGGCTGGTGTATGATAGGCAGAATTTTCACGTGTCTTAGGCCGTGAGGAGCTTCTGAGCCTGCAGAGACCATTCCTTACGTTTTGATGCTGTTACAGCCTGTTCTGAGATGCATAACACTGACCGACTCATCCGAGGCATGTCTGTCTCTCTGGACATTTTAGGATCTTCCCCAAAACACATGTGAGAGCATGTCACCAGCTCCCCCCAGTGAGTCTTTACTAGGACTTGGCTAATATTTCAAGCTTGACATGGCTAAAACAATACCATATCTGCAGCTTAACTTTAGGTGACTCATCAGAAGAGCTATTTTAAACAGAATTTGTAGCAACTAAGATTACATTTGTTCTAGGAAAAACAGACTGAAGGGACAAAAGGCTAATGCTAATGCAATATTTTGAAATGCTCTTTTTAAGCTCATACAAGCCCTGCTGTATTTTCTTGACAGCATCTTAGTTACCAGGCACAACAGGAGGGGCAAGAACCGGTAACTAAAACACTCAAACTACCGTGTCCTGGCACCATACGGCGGGAGTGTGTGTTTATCAGAGGACAGGTTTGCAGAAATAGTGATCTTGTTCATCTAGTCACTGGGGAGCCTCATATGTACCCTTGCAAAATAACATTTGTCAGGATAGCCTTATGATGGGCAGAGTTTACCAGTCACCTGCTTACCTTATGGTCATCTTTGGTTCACTTGGCAATCACTATACTCTCTTCCCCACCCCAGAGTGCAGAACCAGATTGAGGACTCTGGCTCTGACATTTGGGCCAAGACAAGGTTTCTACAGGGAGCAAGGGATCAACAGATGCATGGGACGGTGGCGTCCCATGCTACTCAAATCAAACACGCAGGTAAACACCAACCTCATTGTTTTCCTCAGAAGTTGCTTCCCTTCCCGAAAATAAAAAGTCCAGAACCTTCAAAGCCTGAGGCTGTCAAGATAAATACAGTGTACTACTGTATGATCTCACTCATATGTGGACACTTAAAAAAAATTGAACTCACAGAACAAATGTATGGATACCAAGGTGGGGAAGGGCGGGTGGGATGAATTGGGAGATCGGGATTGACATATATACACTACTATGTATGAAATAGAACCTACTGTATAGCACGGGGAACTCTACTCAGTGCGCTCTCGTGACCTAAATGGGAAGGAAATCCAAAAAAGAGGGGATATATGTATACGTACAGCTGCTTCACTTTGCTGTACAGCAGAAACTAATAACACAACATTGTAAAGCAACTATACTCCAATAAAAATTAATTTAAAAAAAATTGAACTCATAGAAACAGAGTGTAGAGTGGTGGTGGCCAGGGACTAGGAGGAGGGGAAAATAGTAGATGTTGGCCAAAGGGTACAAACCCTCAGTTATAAGATGAATAAGTTCTGGGGACTTAATGTGCAGCATGATGACTACAGATAACAATACTACATTGTATACTGCTGAGAGGTTAGATCTTAAACATTCTCACCACACACACACACACACACACACACACAGAGTAACTATGTGAGGTGATGGATGTGTTAATTAACTTAATTGTGGTGATCATTTCACAATGTATACATATATCAAATCATCACAGTGAACACTCTAAATATATACAATTTTATTTGTCAATTATACCTCAGTAAAGCTGGGGGGAGAAAAAAAAAGAAAACCTAAATAATAGAGAATCTCCAGGAGGGGAGACCTCCAATGGGAATATCCACGACCCAATCCAGTCCACCTGAGTTTTCCTTCTCTCTTAAGGTCTCCCACTTCTACCTCCCATTGCCATCATCACATTAGGCCCCTCAGGGAGATGCTGATATTTCTTTAGTAGGATACAAACCCCTTCCCTGAACTCTTCTTTACATAGCTGAGACAGGCTGGAACTTTTCCAGCCTTTACAAAATTCTGAGAAAGAACGAGGGTATAAACAAGAAAATACATGAAGCATAAGCACAGCCAGGCTTGCACAAGACATTAACAATGGTAATGTTTAGGGAATGAGACATGCAAGGAGGAATTTTATACATTATACTCTTCTTGTTTGATTTTTTCCAAGAATTATATTTGATTTATAAGTAGTACACATACATTTTGATACATACAGTATTAGTTGGGTTTTTTGTTTGTTTTTGTAAATTTTTTTTACTGAGGTGTAGTTGATGTACAATATAAGTTTCAGGTGTACAGTATAGTGATTCATGATTTTTAAAGGTTATACTCTATTTATAGTTATTATAATATATTCACTGTGTTACCTGTGCTGTACAATATGTCCTTATAGCTTATTTATCTTATACATAGTCATTTGTACCTCCTAATCCCCTACCATAGCATTCTAGATCCTATGATTCACTCTACCCACAGACTTTACCCCTTATTAAATCTGAGACTCTTCCTTCTGTTCCTTTCTAATCCCAACCCTCTCTAACAGATCTCACAGACCTACTGGGGAAACAATGGGTGATGAGTCTGATCATTCCACAAACATGTCACTACGTGCCAACTATCATGCCAGACACTAAATAATGGGCCATGGCTCACCTTCAAAGCTTATCAGTACCACTCAGATACCTTTTCTCTTTGACAGGAGAAAGATCAAGTGTCATTTCCTTAAAACTTCATTCCCTGCCCATCTATGAAGTCCCAGATCTTACATTTTTTAAAAAAGAGGAAGAATAGGCACTTAGAATTATATGAAAGCATACTTAATAGATTCATTAATTTCTGCCAATAAAAGGATTTGGTTGAAAGAATTCTCAAAAGACAATGGAAAGGAACTCATTTACATATAAATGGATCTTCCGGGAGACTGCAAAGAAAAAAATCCCATTTTCTGATTTGGAGCAACAAAAAGCTACTAATACAGTCAAGACTAAGAGGTCTCTGTCCTCTGGGTGCCTCCAGTAAGGTGACTAAGGGCCCTTATTAGGCCCATCTAAGCTTGTAACTACTAACTCTTCCCCTGCTCTTTACCTATGCTTCGAGGAGATACCATTTCTTTCCTCCGTCTCATCATCTAACCTGGGCTCAAGAATTCTCACCTGGGAGTGATTCAGATTGGGTTAACCTTCATTTTCCTGGGGACCCCTCTTCCTTAATCTGCCTCAGTTTCCTCAAGTATGACAAAGATAAAGCATTTGGAGACATCACAAATGAACCTCATCCCAAGGTTTACAGCCACCTCTGCTGAGAAGAACACTTCAGAAGGGCACTTCTGAGGAACAGTATCCACTGACACACCCGGGGGAGAACAGTCTGTGCTTGGGGAATTTGCCTTCAGTTATGGCTTTCATGACATCATTGGCCCATGATGAAAGGACATCCAAACCTAAACCTCATGGGCCAGACCCCTGCGTGGACTTCCTTGGAAGGTTGCCAGGGGTCAGGGAGTCTGCCCTTCCCTCCTGCGCCCTAGTAAGTTTGTACCAAGGGATGGGACGGACAGGACTTAATGGCCTGAAAGAAGGAAGCCACCCGTGTGGCCCAGCAGTCCGTCCTAGGAAATGACAGGCCAGCTGGTACCCAACTCTACAAACATGTATTCTGAAATCCCCCAAATTCTTCCAAGGCACTTTGCTAAAATAAATCAACACATAACCATTCTAGAATCATTTCAAGAATTTATTACTAAGAAAACAGCAGGTGGCAGCAAAGTTTTACATTTTTTTACCCTTTGGGTGAGAATGAAAACAAAGCATCATGGAATTATCTCTTCATCTCTGAGTCAGCCAGCTGGCTCTGAAACTGGCACACTGCCATCTTGTAATGTGGAGAATATAGAGTCTTCTTGAGTGGGCTCTGTGCATTGTGACAAGAGAAACGAAAAAATGTCACCCCAAACCAGAGAACTGCCTGGTTCTTTGCAAGCCAGGCAGGAAAGTGACCAGCACAGAATGGCCGGATCACAGAGCAAGAGGCTGTGGCTGTGAGTCTCGTGTTCTCTTGCCCAATGTCAAGGAGTTGCTCATTCACAATGGGAAGGCCGTCATAGAAACCCGAGTATGATTAAGTGGAAGTATGCCTAAAAATTGTGTGTACACTGCATAGCATTTTCACCATCTATTATGATGCAACCCACAAGGTGAAATGTGTGGAGAGAGAAAGATAGGGGAGACAAGGGGGATTTTAAAATCTGGTCTCTGGTGCAACTAGAGATTTAGAGACCTCCGAAGGCTACATCACCACCCGACAGCTGCTGAAGCTCTGGACTCAGGAGCAGGCAATGCCAAGATCACTGTCTGGTTTGGTCTCAAATGTCTTCCTTGCCTTAGTATTGTGCTTGGCTCCCAACTTCAAGTTGTGGCTGGAAAGTTTCCATTGCCCCAGCACAGCACTGGAGTTTGGAACCCAAGTTTTGGCTGAATTGTTTTGCAGAAAAATCCAGTTTTGCCTTTATGAATTGACTGGCCAGTTTATTTCATCCCAAAATGGTACATCAGGACTCTCTCAGACCCAGTTTAGATTGAGCTGCTGAATTTCCATCCAGGAGGAAATTCTCTTCCTGTTTAAAGTAGGGATGGAGAGGGGATGGGGCTGGAGGATTTTGCATAGTTATTATTTTTAAAGATACAAAACTTGTTATAAAAAAAAAAAGACAAAATTGAAGACCCTGTTTTCAAGATCCTAAACAGATTTTACAAACACATGTATTTGCGGGTTTTCTTTTTGGAAGTGGAATTGACAGAGAAGTGAGTAACTTTGGTCTTTTGTAAGTTATATAACTATATCTGCGGCATTAGCAGCTTCTGGTAATCAAAGAGAACATTCCTGAAGGTGCAGAGGAGGTAGGAGAAATCCATTTATTTACATAACATGAGGTTTCAGTCCCAAACACACATTATTTTTCTTTCCTGCAGAAAATGTGATCTTGTTCTGAGGGCTTAAGGACAAACTTCACAGCTCTCTGCATAGAAAGGGTACTTCAAAATTATCTACTAAAGAAAACATTTTATGATTCCTTTGAATGTAATAAGCAATATCTTTTGAGGCAACTTGCAGTGAATGTTCCAAAATTTATATCAACATTTAATTCCCTCTCTGTATGTTCTACACTCCCCAAATATGATGTTAAATCATTTAACACGGAGAATTGACAGCACCAGGAAAATATTTGGATAACTGTCTGGAGTTGCCATTATTGGCTTTAATTATGACCTACTGGCTCTTGGGTCCTGAAGCAGCCAGAAAATGAGATTTGTGTGCCAAAATATTCATTAGAATTCCCTTCTCAGTCATTGTTCAGAAAGAAAAAGTTTCCTTCTGGCCCCTATCTTCAGTGCTTTTAAGTGGAATCATTAATATGCCAGATTTTTTAAAGGATCAGTCAAAAAACAAGATTATGAGCATACCTTGTATTTTGCATTTAAAAAAAATCTTGAAAAGGTCAAATGTTCCTTTGCTCTTTTTCTGTTACCCTGAAGAATTGTTCTGCAGCCATGAAGTTAACAAGTACTCTCCCCCCAGGCCTCCTCCCCCTGCTTTCTTGAAAAAACATCATCCTATAAGCTTTGGAACTGGAAGTACTAGTGAAGCACAGCTTGAGCCTCGAGAGGAACTAGTCAGAAAAGATGATCTAATTTTTTTCTGCTCTTCAGTGTTCATTTCTCCCTGAATATAAGATCTTAGAATGTTGGAGCTAGAGGGGAAGAATCAGAGATCATTGATTCCATCTCCCAGTTATAAAGATGACTAATCTAAGGTGACGTGGTACACCTACTGTCTCAGCTTTGGGTTCTGGCATGGGGAAAGAGCAGGCGCTTTTTTTTTTTTTAAATCAGGGCATCCTTAGTTGTTACTATTAAAAAGAGTTGTCATTTAATGAGCATTTACTACACTGCCAGGCAGCGGCTGATGCTTTCATATACGTTGCATCATTAATCCTCACAACAAGCCTATAAGGTAAATATTATTATCCCCATCTTATAGCTAATGAAACTGAGAATCAGGTTAAGGGAATTGCCCACAATTACAGGGCTAGAAGAAGGAAGAATCCATGGGCAAAATCAAGACTGCCTGACTTCAAAGCCTGTGTCCTTTACTCTTCCCGCATGCTGCCTGCCAAATGAAACAAGGCCAGAGTGCAAATCAAGTTGGGAGATCTTGGGCTCACACCACTTTAATTTTTCAAATAATGGGTGAGGAAAGAGTCCTCCACAGTGATAAAGTAGAGAAGGATGCCTGTGTCAAGCAGTCCCCGGTTACCAGAATTTGCAAAGAGATCAACAGGGACCATATAGATGAAACTATTTCCCATTATCTACTCATCATGTTTAACAAGGCAGTTTAGTCTGAAAGCTTTTGAAAGACTTCCCAGCTTTTCATAAAAGTTGGCTGATTCGATGTTGACAATTTGTCTTTCATTTAATAGAAAATTGGTGAGGGAAATTTGGGAGGGATGCTTATTTTGGGAAAAAATAATTTGGATTTTTTTTTAATGCTCAAGGTCAAGAAGGGTTAGGAGAGCAGATGTGGTATAAATTAGGGAAGTTTATCTGATGGTTGTCCACAGTGGCACAGATGATGGAGTTACTGCCTGGAAATGCTTGCATTTTCCATTGAAACATAGTTTGGGAAAGAAACTTTGACGTTTTAGAAAAACTAATAAAGTTAAGATAGAATTGGAATGTTACATGTTAAAAACCATGAGATGGAGACATTCAGGGGAAACATCCAAGTTTGTTAACTGAGGTGTCAGTGAAAACTCTTTGTAAACTGAAACTTTACTGTTTCCCAAAGAGAAAAATCGCATACCTCGATAAGTTATAAATAACCTGCCTGGTCCTTGCTCCTTCTCTCTGAAGAGGAGGTAACTCAAACACCGCTGCAGGTAGGTAGGTAGGTATGTGCCTGGTCAGGGAGATTTAAGGAGCATCACTTCCATGTTGGGTTATTTCAGTGTCAAATCACCTGATCCACTGCTACCCTCCTAATCCAAGCCAACATCACCTCTCATCCAGACCAGCGCAGTCACCGTGTATCCAGTGCCTGGAACAGGGACCAGCATAGAGTTAGGAGCTTAATAAAATATTGTTGATTGATTGAATGAATGAGATCCTGCTTGCCCTGAATTAGTGTCCCAGTCCTGGTTCCCTGACCCTTGATGTGTGCCTGGTACTGAGACCCAGCCATGATACCCTACCTCTAGGACTATATCCCTGCCCTGTTCTCTCCAGTCCCTTTGACAGCAGTGTGTTAGTTTACTCAGGCTGCCATAACGAAATGCCATATATTGAGTGGCTTAAACAACAGAATTTTTTTTCTACAGTTCTGGAAGCTAGAAGTCCAAGATCAAAGTGCCACAGGTTTGGTTTCTTCTGAGGCCTTTCTCTTGCCTTGGAGATGGCCACTTTCTCTTTCTGTCCCCACACGGTCATCCCTCAGTCCGCGTGTTATCTCTGTCCTAATCTCCTCTTCTTATGAGGACACAAGTCAGATTGGATTAGAACCCACACATAAGACCTCATTTTACCTTAATAAGTCCTCTTTAAAGGACTTATCTCCAAACACAGTCACATTCTGAGGTTCTGAGGGTTAGGACATCAACTATGAATTTGGGGAGGAGAGACACTATCCAGCCTATAACAAGCTGTCACAAGCAGAGTCCTCTCTCTGCCTCCTACAGCTGGACTTCCCTGGGGCCTGCCTGTAGTTTGCTCCTAGGATGCCCATTGCTGTGCTCTCTGACCTTTTTTTTTTTTTAATTTATTATTTTTTTTGCTGCATTTGGTCTTAGTTGTAGCACGTGGGCTCTCTAGTTGTGGCGTGTGGGCTCAGTAGTTGTGGCACGGGCTTAGTTGCCTCACAGCACGTGGGATCTTAGTTCCCCAACCAGGGGTCCAACCTGCGTCCCCTGCATTGGAAGGCGGATTCTTTACCACTGGACCACCAGGGAAGTCCCCTCTCTGCCATTCTTGATGGCTTGGTGCTTCCTGCTGTTCCTCTTTGCCGCCAATGCCTTACAGCACAACCACCTGTTGTCTGTTACCGCACCCTGGGCTGGCCTTCCTCCCATCACCTGCAGCTGGTCTTCTCTCCAAACACTTGCCCCTCCTGGCTGCAATTAACCCTTCTATTTCTGGCTGTGTTAATGGGTACAACCCTAAATCTAAAACTACTGTTAGAGGGGTGGGATAGGGAGGGTGGGAGGAGGACACAAGAGGGAGAGGATATGGGGATATATGTATACGTATAGCTGATTCACTTTGTTATACAGCAGAAACTAGCACCATTGTAAAGTAATTATACTCCAATAAAGATGTTAATTAATAAATAAATAAAAGTACTGTTAAAAAACAAAATTCAACTGAGTAAATTTGAAGAACTAATTGGTTCTATTCATCGATTCACGAACGGGGCAGCATCCCACCTAGCAACTAGAAGGGTGCTCCGATGGGTTGTATAAAATGGAAGGTTTCTATAGGAAGAAGGATAGGGTGAGGGAGCTATTAGCAAAAGAAAAGAAAGGATTACTTTTAGGCCAGGACATCTTTTGGGTCAGGGGGGAGGGAATGGCAAGGGTTTTATCACACACATCCCCTCTGGGGGATGGAGAGGGCCTAGTGACAGATTACCTCATAGGGGCTGACCCAAAAATTCCAGCCTGGTTGATTAAGATTACATTTCTGGGGAAGGTCGAAACTGCAATTAGGTCAGGTAATAAGTCTAGGTTTGGTATCATGGGCTTTAGCACAGGTGATGCCATTTGTGGCCTGTAGCTTTTTCTTTAGCACTACATACAAACATAAACTAACTCTTGGTCTCAGTCTGTTATGATCACTGGGGTGCATTTTTGAAATAGCTGAAGAGTGATAACGTCTGGGCTGAACAAAGTTAAGTGGCCTCACAAAGATAAAATTTTACTCACAAACACACAATGACATTATGGCCCACCCACAAGAGAATCTAGTTCAATTGGTTTGGGATGTGGCCCGGTGTCAGTACTTTTTTAAAAGCTCCCCCAAGTGGTTTTAACAGAAAAAGGAAAAGGTTAAGGATGACTGCTCTAACTAGCAGAACAAATCCATCAAATTGAGACCAAAAACTAGGCTAGAACACAAGAGTACACCTAGGCTGGGAAATCCTGACCCATTTGTGACTTGTGAATGTCCTGCAGGGTCCAGTCCCACGCAAATACAGAGATGGGTGGCCCTCCCTCCAGCTCACCACTCCTTTGGTGTAAAGTGCCCCGCCCTTTGATCTAAGAAGTTGGAGGTGGCTTATTAGTGTCCTCTGCCACTCAGAGCAATCTGGATGGGGCTCAAAATTTACTCTGGACACAGACAAGTGTCACTTCTGCTGGGCCCTCTGGCTGTTAGTGATGAAAGACCCTTGGCAGTGGTGAGAAGAACAGCTAACATGGCCCTTTGGCTCAGCAACGGTGGGACTCACTCAAATGGCGGATGGGCTCCAGGCATTGATCAGCCTCCAAAGGCTTCCTGAGGCCAATCTGCAGTCTCTCCATGATGCTGTCCTCCTCTTGGTGAGACTCTTCCCCCAGCCCTCCCTCCAACCTCCTAAGTCCTTGCTCTCCCCCAGCCCAGAGGATGCTGGGGTGAAGGGGCTTAGTCAGGTTCTCCCTCTAGACTCTTTCCAGTATGTTTAGGGCAAAGTCAATCCCTCATGCTTCCGGGCCTTCCCTTTTGACTTTCAAGGGCCTTTTCTTCTCTCTACAAAACCTGGTACTCTGCAAATAAAAGGCTTTGGCTTTCAAAACTATTGTTTTTGACGTGGGCTTCAAGAGGCTATTTTAAAAGTCAGAAACTGAACATTGACTGTTTTATTCTGACTCTTTCTTTCTCTTCACATTCCGGTTTTACCAATCCTAATTCTCCTTGAGCAATGCCTCTGATTTACTAGGGGAAAGGTCAAGTGGAAAAAGTGTAGCAAAGAAAAGCACAAAGATTAACCTTTCAAGATACTCTTTCTGTAAGAAATACTGTGACATTGGTCACTCCAGTCCCCCACCCTGACCCCACCCTCACAAGTGAACAGGTCAGGATGTTCTGGCTGAGTCTACACAGGGAGAGTGAAGTGGAGAATCAAGATTTATCTTGATAATAAAAGTTCTAAGTGACAATTATTAAAACCTTGTTTTCTTCAACAAGTCAATGGCATGAAAATAAAAGGGGGGCGGATTGTTCTAGATTAAAAGAAAACTTAGATATACAACAATCTTGTTTGGAGTCTGTTTTGAACTAACCACTGTTGAAAGACATTTCCAAGACAATAAGGCAAATTTGGTTACGGACTGGGTATGAGAGGATACCACAAAATTATTGTTAACATTAAGGGTAACAATAGCATTTGGTTATGTAAGAAAACATTCTTTTTTCATTCCTTTTTTCTTAACAGATGCATACTGAATTGTGTGTGAGTGAAATGATATGATGTCTGGGGAAAAGAGAAGAGAAAAAGGAAGGAAGGAGGAAGGAAGGGAGGGAGGGAAAGAGGGAGAGGAATAAAGGGCAGGGAAAACCAAACACTCCGGAAAGAAACAAAACAAACAGAAAAGAAAAACGGATAGATGAATTAAGTGTGAGAAAATCTTGATAACTGTTGATTTTAACAATAGCTATATGGGAGTTCATTATGTTATTATCTCTAATTTTTGTGTAAAGTTGAAAAGTTTTATAATAATTTGTAGAATTGTTAACCTGGTACAGGAAGAGACAGACTGAGAATGGAAGAGAATAAAAGGGCCAGAAAGAAATTCAAATATTTAGTGTTTAAGATTTATTGCAGGGGGGGAGAGATAAACTGGGAGATTGGAATTGACATATACACACTACTATACATAAAATAGATAACTAATAAGAACCTACTGTACAGCACAGGGAACTCTACTCAATACTCTGTAATGACCTCTATGGGAATAGAATCTAAAAAAGAGTGGATATATGTATATGAATAACTGATTCACTTTTCTGTACAGCAGAAACTAACACAACATTGTAAATCCACTATACTCCAATAAAAATTAATTTAAAAAATAAAAAAGTAAAAGAAATTTTTAAAAAGATTTATTGTATTACTGATTTGCAGGCAGATGAATTCTTTTTTTTTTTCTAAAGTTTTTATTGTTGTTGTTTTGTTTTGTTTTGTTTATTTGGCTGCACCAGGTCTTAGTTGCAACACACAGGATCTTAAGCTGTGGCATGCAGGATCTAGTTCCCTGACCAGGGATGGAACCCGGGCCCCCTGCATTGGGAGCACAGAGTCTTAACCACTGGACCACCAGGGAATGAATTCTTTCTTCAAATAAACTGACATGGGACCCCAACATATAAAACAAAAAAGAGTAGAACTGCTCCACTTGAGGCTAGAGAGTCTACTTTTGCTTCCTCCTTGTCTCCCCAGGAATCTGCAGAAGTAACTCAGGGAAACCCTGTGGCTCTATAGGACACAGTTTGAAAACCTCTGTAGTATATGATGAAGGAAACCTCCCAAGTCCTGCAGAAAATGTGTGTTACTTAGTATATGTGTTAGACAACTGCTAACTATTTGGGAGAAAAAAATAAAGTTAAATCTCTACTTCACATCATATACCAAAATAAATTCCAGTTGCATTAAAATGTTTAAAGTACAAAATGAAATCAGAAGAGTAATAGAAAAATTGATGAATATTCTAAAATATTAAGACAGAGAAGGACTTCCTAAGCAAGCCAACAAAGGCAGAAAAATTAGTATCTTTGATTATATAAATATCTAAAGTTTTATAGGGCAAAAAATAAATCACACTTCACAAAAAGGAAAAAAAGGAATGTGTGTATGTGACAAAACTTTAATATTCTTAATCATTAAGTAGAATTTCAAATCAATAAAAAAAGACAAACACTCCAATAGAATAAAAGGATCAACAACAATAAAACAATATATATGAGGACATATAAATTATCATAAAGATATGAGAAATATTTCATCTACTATTGATCAAAGAAATATTGTAAGTTGAAGTAATTAATAATGAGAATAGTTGATACTGACTCCTATTTCTGGTGATAATGGCAGACTAGATAAGCTGAAAATTCAGCTACTATAAAATATCTAGAATGCTAAGCAAAGTATACTTAACATCCTTTTAAATGGATAACTGAACCCCCATGAAAATACAGAAAAGCCACAGGAGACCAAACCAAAGTAACTAAAAACCAGAATGGAGAGCTTTAACTGAAAAGTAGTTGCCTGGACTTTGGGGAGGGTTTTCCTCTCCCTGGTAATAAAGAGACTTGCTTAGGGACAGAAGAAAAGGAATTGAGACACTCAGGTAAATCCAGGATCCTCCAAAGGCTACACCCCACTTCTCCAGCACAAATGCACACGTGCATGGTTTAGAAACACAATATCAAGAAATTAGTATTAAAAATGGTCCCAGGTTGGTAATAACTCTGGGGCAATAAGAAAAAGCAAACACAAACCTCTCTGGAGCAATTCACCTCAACCCAGAATCACCATAGATTAAGCTTTAATAAGATGAGCTCAGAACCCAAAACTACAGAAACAGGAGGAAACAGATCATGATGACTAAGAGTCAGCTGATAAAGATTATAGAGTTATTAGAATGAAACTATAAACTAAATATGTTTAGAATTATTAATATATAAAATGCAGTCCAGAAACATAGGAAAAGAATAAAACTTTCTAATAAGAAATATCATTTTTACCTATCAGATGACACAGTATTAAAAAAGAAGTATAATGCTCAGTGTTTCTAAGAATATAGGAAATTGACATTTATAGACTGTTAGTAGAAGTAAAAACCGATCATTCCAGAGGTCAATTTGGCAATATGTATCAAATATTTAACAAAAAAGTACATACTTATTGGCTCAATAAATTTACTTGTTTTTTTCATTGAAATATAGTTGACTTACAATACTATATTAGTTTCAGGTGTACAACATAGTGATTTTTATAGATCATGCACCATGCAAAGTTATCACAATATTATTGACTATATTCCCTGTGTTGTGCATTATATCCCTGTGATTTATTTTATAACTGGTAGTTTGTACCTCTTAATCCCCTTCACCTATTTTACCCATCTCCCCATCTCCCTCCCCTCTGGCAACCACTAGTTTGTTCTCTGTATCTGTCTGTTTTGGTTTTGTTATATTTATTTGTTTGTTTTGTTTTTTAGATTCTACCTGTAAGTAAAAACATACAGTATTTGTCTTTCTCTGTCTGATTTATTTTACTTAGCATAATACCCTCTAGGTCCATCCATGTTGTTGCAAAAGGCAAGATTTCATTCTTATTTATGGCTGAATAATATTCCATTGTATATATATTCCATTGTATATACAATGGAATATTATGGTGGGGTGTATACATATATATATATATATATATATATATATATATAATCTCACATCTTCCTTACCCATTCAACTGTATGGACACTTAGATTTCTTCCATATCTTGGCTATTGTAAATAATGCTGCAATGAACATAGGGGTGCATATGTCTTTTCAAATTAGTGTTTTTGTTTTCTTCGAATAAATACCCAGGAGTGGAATTGTTGAATTGTCTGGTAGCTCCATTTTAATTTTTTTGAGGAACCTCCATACTGTTTTCCATAGTGGCTGTACCAATTTACATTCCCCCCAACAGTGAAAAGGATTCCCTTTTCTCTACATCCTCTCCAACACTTATTTCTTGTCTTTTTGATGATAGCCATTCTGACCTATGTGAGGTGATATCTCATTGTGGTTTTGATTTTCATTTCCCTGATGATGAGTGTTGTTGGGTATCTTTTCAATGCGCTTATTGGCCATCTTTGGAAATGATATCTTCTTTGGAAAAATACCTATTCAGGTCCTCTGTTATTTTTTTAATCAGACTGTTTTTTTTGATATTGAGTTGTATGAGTTCTTCATATATTTTGGATATTAACCCTTTATCAGATGTATAATTTGCAAATATCTTCTCCCATTCAGTAGGCTGCCTTTTGTTATGTTGATAGTTTCCTTTGCTGTCCAAAAGCTTTTTAGTTTGATGTGGCCCCATTTGTTTATTTTTGCTTTTGCTGCCCTTGCCTGAGGAGACAGATCCAAAAAAATTTTGCTAAGACCAACATCAAAGAACACCCTGCCTATGTTTTCTTCTAGAAGTTTTATGGTTTCAGAGCTTACATTTAAGTCTTTAATACATTTTGAGTTTATTTTTGCATGTGGAGTGAGAAAATGGTCTCAATAATTTTACTTCTAAGAATTTATCTTTAAAACAATTCATAAAATTACCCTAAGATGAATACACAAGGATGTTTATTCAGGAATTTTTCATGGCAAAAATGTAGGGGGTGGGGAGAAGTTTAATGTCCAATAGCAGAGGAATGGTTAAACAAATTATGATATTTTCATATGATGAAATATCATGCAGGTAATAAAAATGATATTGTACAGATTTATTTACTGACATGGAAAGATGCCACGAATATACTGATGAGTTAAAAAAAAAAAAAAAATCAGGTTACAGACCAACCTGATCCCACTTTTTAAAATTTGTGTGGCCCATTAGGGAAAGTCCAAATGGCCAGTAAATAAATGAAGATGTGCTAAAATTCAGTAGTAATCAGTAATGGAAGTTAAAACAATAGTGCCATATTACTTTATACCCTTTAGGATGGCAAACCTGAATCCATACGGAGGTCGGCAAAGACACAGGGAGGTGGGGAACTCTCATGCACTGCTGGTGGGAACACACACTGGTACAGGCATTCTGGAGACTAATCTCACAGAACTTAGCATTGTCTGTAGAAGCTTTTGGATACCATTTCTGGATATATAACCTCAAGAAATTCTCATTCAGATCCACAAGAGAACATGAAACAGGATGTTCATCTATACATTATTTGTGGCAAACAGGTGCTGGAGGCAAACCAAGTGTCCCTCATTAAGAGACAAAAGAAATTAAACGTGGTAGATGCATTATTACTCCATAATGTGCAGCTTTGAGAAAAAACAATCTACTTGGATAATTATTTTTTTAAGTGTTCAGTGAGAAAAGTAGGAAAATTTTTAACACAATATATTTGTATGTTAAAAACACATAGTCACAAAACAACAAAACAGATTTTACAGGATTATATACATAAAATAAGTACAGATATCAAACAGGTTAAAGACAGTTCCTATGTAGAAGATGGGAAGGGGAATGGGAATTAAAGGATAAAAAATAAAGTAATTAAAACAAGAGAGAAGGCTTGCACAGACCAATAATAACAACTTAAACTGAGAAGTATGCTTAATTCAGCTCTCTGCAGTTGAGTTCAATTTTTTAAAGTGTGTGTGTATCTATAATATGTAAAAATGTCTAAAAAGGTAAACTCTAAAATAATGGTAGTTATCTCTCTGGGAGTGGTATAAAAGGCAAATCTTTTCTTTTTTTCTACACTGGATAAATATTGTATAATAAGTAAAATGCATTTCTTAAGTCTCAAAAACTCATCTTAACACTCAGAACTACTTTCCTGCTTTTGGATAAAGTACAATAACCTACTAAATTCAGCTGCCTGTGTGGTCACAGTCATTTTATTATTTTTCCAGAATGTTCCAAAATAACTCTGGAACAAGACCTGTGGGACCACCAGATAGCTATCTAGCCTCACCCTTCTTCCCATGCAAATGAAGACCAAGCCTCCAATCGGGCTTTGGCAGAAACCTCTGTGGAACCCAGGACAACAAGGCCCTCGGCGTCCCCACCGGGGAAAGGAGGGGCAGCATTCATAACTCTGTCAGCTCACTCAGCCTCTGAAAAGACGGCTTGGGCAGCAGTTGCCAAAGACAAAGGTTCCACCTAAGGGTGGAAACTCTATTTGCAGCTTTGTAGACACAGGTGTCCTTCCAGGCGACTCAAGACCTGCAGTGTGGGACTGGGTTTGGCCAGGAATAGCTCAGAAGGCCTTCCCCTCAGAAGCCAGCTTTTGAGGCCTTCAGGTGTATGTTCTAACTATATTTGGCAACAAAAACCAAAGAGGTCAGTGGCTTAGCTCAGGGCGAAAAAAAGACTATTTCTGATTATAATCCCCACTTCAAACCAGGTCCAAGAATTTTAAAACTCAATTCATTTATTTATTTTGCACTCACTAAGCATACTGCTGAAGCAGTTCTGGTTTCCAGTCCTACCAATCTCATGTAAATCCTTCAGAACCACAGGTGTAAATCACCTACCCAAGCCATCCTCATATTAGAGGACATCTGGGGACATCTGGCTTGAGAATCCAAATGTTAAAATTATTCCACCTTACTCTCTGTGTCTTCATAGCATCAAAATAGCCTGTGGCACTTGAGTGCAAATCCAGACTCCAGCCCTGATTACTCACTGTGTGACCTTGGCTAAGTTACTTTATGTCTCTGAGGTTCAATTTCTTTATCCACAGACAGAACAGAGATAATAACACCTACTCCACAAGGCTGCTGTAAGAATTAAATGAGATAAGGTATATAAAGTGGCTAGGAGAATGTCTAATACAAAGAAGGTGCTAAAAAAAAGAAGCCGTTTCCATTCCTCCCTATCACTCCCTTCCACCCTTAGCTGTTCAGCCAAGGTGTGGGCTTTTCAAGAAATTGCTTGGTACATTGTGTTTGATTACAAATGGATGGTACCATTCCCACAGCCAGCAACAGTAGCTAAAGATAAAAGCTGCGACTACTCCTCAGCCGTCGACAGGTCGGATCAGCCACAAATGACTCACCACTGTTGATAAATGATGTGTTCTTGGCATCAAGAGACCTTATCCTGACAGGCTTTGACACCTTATGAAAAAGAAACCAGAAGGAAGGTTGAATGGCTCACAGAGAAGGTCCTCAGGGTTTGATGGTGACCTTCAGTCAATTCTGAACTTGTACCAGACTGGTGTTAGGAGGGTCTCCTCTGTCTTCAGACATGTCTCCAATCACAGATTTTTTAGTTGGGAAGGACTCCAGCTGAGCAGCTGCCTCTTCATCTCAGAGCTGAACCATCTCCTTCACTTGCCTTAGATTCCCTGAAGGGAGTCATAAGACTCCCTGGGCAGAAGGCAAATGCCTGTTCCCTGCTCAGAACAGCCCTAAGCTAGTGCCCAACCTGCCTTTGGCAGCTCTGTCTGCTGGCTGAAACTCTGCCAGGGTGAGGTTTGGCTGAAGGGCTCTGTGGCTATTGGACAAACCTTGGCTCAAGGAAAAGGGTGAGTATTTAATCCCAAGCCACTGTCTGCAAGGCTGAAGTGTTTGCAGCTCTCCGGTTTTTGTAGCCCCTTCAGACCACCCAGAACCACTCACGGGCATGGGAATTCCAAAACTGGATTTTTTAGTCACTCTTTCATTCTTACATCCCCTGTACCTTGTGCAGTGCCTGGCACAGAGCTCCCTCTAAGTGAATATTTACTAGAAGGACCTTAAGGAAAGCATGGTCTTTTGCTACTTTTGTAACCCCTTGAATTCTGATGAACCTCACTAAATTGTTAAGATCAAATAGGACAATGAACTGTATGAAGATTGACACTGTCAATAGCCAGGTGCTCAAAACTGAGGCCTCAGATGGTCTTAAGGAAATTCCATGCACTAGGATCTACTTTCTTTGAAACTGAAACTGCTTCAGGAGCAGGTTGTCTCTGGACCCCAGACCTATGACCCCTTTCAGTGTCATGGAGGCTTTTTCTGAAAGGAAATATTCTAGGCCCTCAGAAGGGACCTTGCGGAATGCAATTGATCCAAAAGTCCCAGGAGAAGGTAGGCTGCCCTGGAAACATTTCCATTATCCAAACTCACCCTCAGATTTTCTTCACCAGGAAGGTTTCTAAGATCACCTAGAAGCACCAACATTTCAGTCATGCTTTGAAGTGTAAAGGCCAGGGAGTCTTTCTGGAAAGGACAAGCAGTAGAACTCCATCCTGGGTCTTCAGGATATTGGTTGAGACAAATAGGGTAGAGACATCAATAGCAGGGTGCCTTCCCTTATCCTCTTCTTCTGTCCTAACTGTTTCCACGTCCCCTGCCCTTCTAGTCACTCACTGGGGCTTAGTGTCTGGCTTCTATCACCAGAACCGGGGTCAACGGTCTAAGATGATAAGGTATAAATTTAAGCAAAGGGGAGGAAGGAAGAAAGAAGGGAGAGAAAGGAAGACTGGAGAGAAGTGGAGAAAAAAATGAAAAAGGCTTGGGAAAGGGGAAGGAAGAGGAGAGCGGCAAGGGGAGGCGGAACAATGAAGGTCTCAGGCCGTCGCAGGCGCACGGTTCCGGCGGCACGTCCGTCCAGCCCGCCTCCCGTCAGCAGCTGCACGCTGCGCCCCGTGTGGGCGCTGAGTCACGGTCCCAGAACAGGGAGCTGCCGTGCAGGTCTAGGGGGGGCCGGCCCTGGTTGGCATCTGCAAACTGTTTTTTTCTTTCCTCTTTCATTAAGGCTGTGTGCTGACTCCCACGTAGGAGGACTTATTAAACCGCACGTACTGCCTGACAGCTCTCTGGCGCGTCGGAGGCGGCCGGCTGGGGGCGCCGCAGTATCGCTTATGAGCCAGCACACTCTCTGGGGCACCGGGCCGGGAGAGGACTGGGGTCACTGGCCCGGCTGCGGATTTCCCGGAGGAGCTCGCACTTTTTGCTGGAGTCGCTTCTAACTTTAGCCCCGCTGCAGCAGGGGGACACTCCTCAGCTGGAAGACCTCGGAGACCACCCCAACTCTCCGAGGTGCGCTTTTGCGCAGGGTTCCGTGAGCAACTCCATAAAATCTGGGACTCTGTTGCGTAATCGGGAGATTCCAGGCTCGCCTCCCCACTAAGGGTTCACCCTACCCCAACCGGCCCGGCCGCCACACGAGGCTGCGACCTGGAGCATCTCCTTGAAGCCCGGACCCGCAAGCAAGACACGCTCTCCGCACGTCCCACGGGAGAGCGTTACTCCGACAGCTCAGCCAGCGCGGAGAGCAGCCAGCACGCGCCAGCGCAGCCGTGCTACCTTCCCACGCCAGGCGGCTGGACCCCAAGGCTCCCGGACCCCAAGGCTCCCGGGCGGACCAAGGCTGGGGACACCCTCCCTCCCAAGACTCGTGACCCGAAAATGAATCAGCATTGAGACAGTTTATTGGTTTGCTACTTCGCATATCACCCATTTTATGTAAATAGATTATACAGACATGGTGTTTTCTTCTTCCACAAGAGGCAACCGGTCTTTCACGCACACACGCTCACATTCCACGCAGCACACAACGTTACACCTCTCTGAGACATTCACGTATTAAAATAGAGGGGAGGGGAACAATACAATTGCTTTAAAATGCCCTTAATACAATATATAACGTACAAAAATATCTCTATATTTGAAGTTACAAAAAAAATCTTGACACAACAAACTTAAATATTGATAATTACCTCTGTATATACAACACACATTGCACTTTTCCTCTCTAGGTTTTGGAAAGTTCAAGTAATAGTGAGGCTTGCGCCCCGGTGGGGTGACACCCCGTCAGAAATCAGTTTGTGGGCGGGCACGGCAGTGGCTCAGACCCTTGCCCCTGGGGGGTCTCAGCATTTATTTCGCAGTTTCTCCTCTCCGTGAGCCTGGCAGAGGACACTCCTTTGGATTCCTCTGCACCCCACTCCCCACCCGGGGCACCCGGGCCGAATTAGGGTGAAGAGAACACTGCCTCCGAGGTGGACGGGGTCCTGCAAAGCCAGGGCTCGCCGCCGGACGGTGCCTCCCGGACTCTCGGTCTCTCAGGGCTATCTCAGCTCGGGTCCCATACGCTGAGAGGCTCGGCTAGGGGAAGTCCTCCGCCCCGGGAGGCGCCGGCGGGATGCATGTGCGAGTGTTCGCTGCTGCCACAAGGCGCCTAAATCCTAAGGAGGGTGGCGAACACTTGATGAGCCCGGGAGGCCGGGGCCCCGCGCGCCTGTGGCTCCTGGGAAGACAGGGTCCGTCCCAGGCCGGCCTCGGGCAGGGAGCGTCGGCGCCGGCGGCCGTAGCCCTGGGGGCTGATCTTGCTCCTGGGGGCGACGCCGTCCTTGTCCTTGTCCGTGAACTGGTAGATCTGGTGCGCCAGCTTCTGCACCGTGCACGTCCCGAAGCGACAGCCAAAGCTCCGCAGGCTCTGGAAGTTGTTCATACTCTGGCGGTAGCGCTTGACTCGGATGCGGGCGGCGTCCGGACTGCTGGAGAAGGGAAGGAAGGCTACATGAGACCCCCATCAAGCAGGTCTTTGGCCCCAGCCAGCGGGAAGGGAGCCATTCTAAGACCAGAGGGAGCTGCTAACTGCTACCTCCATCTGAACTGCCATACAGCCCCGATGATCCCCAGGGCCAGGGCAATGGAGGAGGGCTCCCCTTGCCCACCCCGCGACGGCGCCCCGCATAGTTACCTTGCCTGGGGGCTGCGAGAGGCGCCCTTCACATCCTGCGGCCGAACGAGAGTCTGGGCAGGCCCTGCCTTCACGTCGGCGAGCCCGGTGGGGTAGCTGCTGGACTCGCGAAGTTCTCTTTTTCCACGACTTAGAGCCCACTTATTCCATCTAAACAACACAAATAGACTCGATTCGCAATCGTCCAGGCGAGGTCTTGGCCCATCCCTGCTCCTGTTCACTTCTAACCCCTCGGGGACCAATGGTTAGTTTCCCTTGTCTTGCAGGTACCAGAACTGGGGCAGGCGCTGCCTGCGACTCACTTCTTTCGGAACTCTGCCGCCACGTCGAGCCGTGCGGTGTCCGCGCCTAGGAAGGCGAGCGAGCCCAGATACATTAGGGCGACGGGAACCAGCTTCATCCCGGTGTCGATGCGTAGACCCTGGGGAAGGAGAAAGAGGAGCCGAGCGTGAGCTCCCGGGTCTGCCGCACCGCCGGGCGGGGCACGGAGGCGGGCGGGGGGCCCCGGAGTGGGCAGGCTCAACCCGCGCTCTGCCTGACTCAGACGCTTATCTCCCCGGGGCGCAGAGAGGCGCCAGCGGCATTTGCACCCGCCAGGGGGGTGACAGGCCCCGCAGGGGAGGCCGCTGCCCCGCGCCAGGCTCCCAGAGGTTCCCCGCTCAACTTCTCGGATTGGCTGATGGAGCAGAGGGGACTGGGTCTCTGTAGTTCCAGCTGTGTCCACGAGCTGGGCCCGGGATGTGGGACGCACCCAGCAGAGGACCCTCCAAAGTGGATTGTACCCCTCACCCAGCGCTCCTAGTCTCCGGCCTGGGCAAGCCTCCCCACCTTTAACTCTCCCGGCCCGCGGTGCTTACCTGCTTGAGGGGGTGATCTGCCGAGATCTTTGGAGGATTAAGTCTGAGACGTCGCTCTGGCAGTGGCAAATCCCCGACGTCCAAGCTGCGGTGAGAAACCAGAGGTGGCAAGGTTCGACCCGTTCCGCCTAGTGTCACCAAGAAACCACTGAGTGTCCGGCTCTCGTTCCTCCGCTTTATAAGAGCGCAGGGGGCGGGGCCTAGGCTGCCCTCGCGCCCTCCCTTTCCTCCCTTGGGCGCGCGCTCTGCAATCGGGCGCGCGCATTGCTTGCCTGCGGGTGTGGGGTTTGGAGGTGAGGTGGGGGGTCCCTCATGCCTAGAGGGCTCAGAGATGAGCTCCAGGAGATTGGTGCAGGAACTGCCTCAGCCCTGACTCACTGGGCACAGAGTTCAGACCTTAAGCCGGGACGAAGCAGAGCCGGTACAACCTCTTGGGGGTCCTTACCTAGGACTTATGCAGCCCAGAGTGTAACGTCTTCTGGCACAGAACTGCAAGAGCCAGCGCGGGGTATCACGCGGATGACCCGAACTCCGGACCTCGGGAGCTGTGGCCTCGAGTGGACCGCGCCCCGTGCCGGCTCGGCGCCTGACCTGGCCGCGACCCCAGACTTCAGCGGAGCCTCAGGGGCAGGGCACAGAGCACAGCTGAGAGAAGGGGGGCTAGCCGAGACTCCGGGGTTCTGAGGATGGGCTAGTAAGATTTCACAATAGGGGCAAGCCTCGGAAAGGCTGATTTGAGAATTGGGATTTAGAGGCGGGGACTTACCTGATGTTTCAGAATTTGCATGCCTATTTGGAAATAAAGGAATAACCAAAATTAGGACAAAGAATACAGTTTCATTTTTTCCCCTTTTAATCCAATTATGCCTTGTAAGGTTACAACCTGAGAGTTTGCCTGGCTGCCCTCGGAGCCTTCATTCACCGCTTGTAAACGTGAGGATAGTGCCAGGGAGCACACTAATGCTTCACGTATGTTAATCCCTTTACAGTTTACAAAGCATGGCCACATCCTGATCTCCTTTGATCCTCACACCTACCCTTGAGTTAGACAAGGAGGGTAACATCAACTTTCTACCTCGTGAAATGAGAAAACTAAAGTTCAGAGGGATAAGCATTTGCCCAAAGTCACACCAAAGGTGGTAAACAGTAGTGTCCTAGCTCGGCCCCGCAAGCATGCACGGCCGACTGGACTGGGGCGCCGCGTGGATTTTTCTAGGCTAGGGCCATCATCTTGTCGAGGGAGAGAGGAGAGTCCTAGCCCCCGCCCAAGGATTTATGCCTTTTCATGATGAATCACCCCCAAGCACGTTTGTCACCCGTTTATGCTCTTCCATCACTGCTTCTTGACTTCACTTTCTTACTTAACTTCTGGAGGCCAAACTAGGGAGGGAACTTAGCCCCGCAGGGCTCCCTACTTCTTGCAGGAGGGCCTCTGGTGTCCTATCACCCACTTCCCTGGATGCAGGTCCTGAAGCCGAGGGCCTAGACTGAGAGGCGGAGGGCGCGGGACCCCTGGAACTCTGTGGAGCAAGCTTCTACTCTCACCCTACGGCAATTCTCTTTGTGAACCTGGGCAAGTTACGCACCCCACCCTCTGGTTTCCCCATCTATAACTTGCCCCCAGTGGATCTCTAAGCTTCCTACCTGCTCTGCCACACTGGTTCTGAGACCCAGTGCACAGGACCTTGCCTGCCCTGGGCCGCGCACTGCTGGCTCAGCCGCCTTTTCACTCCCAGGACTGACCGGTGGACATTGCACCTGGGAAGGAATGGCCGCGCCGAAGTTATTTATTCTGAGGACTCTTCTCCGAGGGAGTCACCTGAGCGGACCTGAGTTCCAGCTGAGGGTGGGGGACAGATTCCTGGCTCGGGCTTGGGGTTGGGCTGGGGACGCCGAGGGTCGGAGGAGTGCAGCGCAGCGCACTGGCTGGGTTCGGGCCGCCTGTCTGGCTTCAGGGCAGTTGCCGCAGTAGACCGGGTCTGGCGGCTAGTCTGCCCGCACCGCAGACAGCAGGTATTACTGAGCGCCTGCTCTGTTTCCAGGAGCCTCCCCAGCCGAACTATTCTGTTTTGCTCGCTCGTCTCCCATTTCTCAATGCTTCCTTTCATTTCGTCCCCTACGAGTCACGCTCTTCGCAGCGACCCTGTCCAGGACCGGCTGTCTGTCAGTCTTGTCTGAGGATGCGACCTACTCGTCGCCAGCTTCCAGCTGGGTCCGCGCCAAGACAGGTTTTTACTTTCATTTCCCCGGCGCGCGCCTCTGGCTGCCGGGGAGGTCAAGGACAGCTGGGCGCCGGCCCACAGCCAGGGAAGGTCCCGTGGTCTGGACTCGTTCCTTCCAGTTCCCACCAGCCCTGGGGGGTTTGGTCTGCAGAGGACTCTTCAGCTGTACCTCGTGGCCTCCTCGCTGTGTCCTTTAGGAGAGCCCTGGTTCCAGGAGAGAGCGAGGGTGGAGGGGATGGGGGAAGGGACCGGGGACGGAGCTCTTGGTGCAGACTTCGCTTTGAGCTGCTGGAGGCTTCAAAAAGCAAACCCAACCCAGAAGTGGAGACTCCGCCGGGCTCCAGTGCCTACGCCAACAGCATAGCGGCGGTGCCAGGAATTCCCACCTGAGATCCTTGGCACAATGATATCAGCCCAGGTGTGCCTTATAGCTCTGGCACTTAGAGGTCTGACGCTTGAGAACTCCGTCAATTCTTTAAGTCCTGTGTTGGCAGCTCGGGGTTTTGCTAGAACACCCGTATCTTCGAAAGTGTGTGTGTGTGTGTGTGTGTTTGCTTGGGTCGGCGACAAGGGCCGGAAGGTTCCCCAAAATGTCGTGGAGTATAAGTCGAAAAAAAGATATAAAGTTTTCCGAATGTTGGCATCTATTTTTTCCCTTGGAACCTGGGGTTCGTTTACTTTAACAAAGGGGGAAAAAATCACTAGAATGCATTCACGGTTAAACGTCGGATATAGAAGGAAACAACTTAAGGACTTCTGCTTCTGGCGATTTGTAAACGTGGAGTTTCATCCATTCAAGTTGCAGTGATTGTAGATTCACACAGAGTGCAAGGAAGGAAGGAAGGAAGTGAAGGAAGAAACATCTTTAAAATCTCACTGGCAAGACAAGTGAAAGAAGCAGAAGAAAAGAAATTTTGGTTAATGAAGATCCACTTCTTCTGTGCCCAAGAATTTTCAAAAAATAAACCCCCAAAGCACTGTAATAATTGTGCATATTCTGACATCATATATACAGACATACAAATATGCTGAAGCCTTGTTGTATAATGGTGTCTCAACTTCTTCACATTCCAACTGAATTATTTTTAGGCTCTAAATCCAAGCCTTATTCTTAGTAATGTTCGGAGTTTTAAAAATTTTTTAATGGTGGTTTCTCAGCTAACACTGTGGACACAATCCCTAAAGCCAGTGTGACCACACTCAGGTCATGAAGAAAAGAAATGAGAAACAATAAATAATATTAATAAGAATAACTAAACTTGAGTAGCTAAGTGCATTGCATAATTACCTCTGATGCCTCTTTTTTCAAACAGGAAATTTTACAATGCATTTATTGTTCATATGGTTCAAAATGCCTCGGCTAAGCTGAGGGCTTGTTTACCAAGTCCATTTGAAAACAAGTTTCAAGAAGCATCCGGGAGTCATAACACCAAGTGGTTTAGAGAAAGGAGCCAATCAGCTACTCAGATTTAGTCACAGGAAAAAGTAAAGCAGGATACAAAGCTCAGGGCACTTCTTTTTTTTTTTTTTTTGGAATCTCTGACTTCTCTAAGAAGCTAATAAGATATAGATCCTTTCCAGAAAAATGCACATGTACATAAACCAATTTAAGTATAAAATAAGCATATGATTTCAGGAGATTGACCAAGTAAAGAATGCTGATACAGAATAAAAAACACTGTTTCTATAGCATTAATTTCTGTCTTGGAGTGGTAGAGGCAGGGAGGGCAGTTAACCTCTCTCTTTCTAGGGCATAGAATTTTCCAGAGCATCAGCACAAAGAAAAGTAATGCTTTTGCTGCCTCATTTCTGTGCTCTTGCACAAAACATATGGACAGAAATAATCAGTCCTTGTATGTGATAAAGAAGACAAACCTCCCTGAAGCTTAAAGAATATAAGTTGCTATAGGACAGATGAAAGAGAACACAGAGAAGATGGTTAACGTATAGAAGCTTCTTATACTAACAGCTATAACAGAATGAGGTGAAATGACTTCAAGAGAAATTTACTACTGATGGCACAATGAATGGCATTAATAAATGGAGTACAAAAGAGATGATTCGATCATTTGGGGTCATCCCTAGCCAATGAGAATGGTGTTAACGAGAGCAACCATCATGCTACCTGCCTCCAGGTGGGGATACTGTACTATCAGATTAGAACAGTCGGAATGAGGCAATTCTAATGTATGGGCCTACATGAGTTGAATGTTCATTCATTCCTTCAACAAACATTTACCGAGCATGTGTTATATGCCTAACTCTGTGCTAAATGCTGGGCATACAATAATCAACAATGCAAGCATCATTCTTGCCTTCAATGAGCTTACAGCATGGTAGGGTAACCAAACATAAACAAATCCTCATAGGAATAAATACATGATTACAAACTGTGGTAAGTGTTCTGAAGGAAAAGCAAGATTAGGGGGACCTAATGTTCCAAATATAAGGAAGAGCATAGGCAAATGCTTAGAGATGAGAAAGAGCTTGGTACACTAGGGAAGAAAAAAGGAGGCCAGTGTGGTTGAAATGTATTGAGTGAGGGAGAAGAAAGGCATGAGATGAGATTAAGGAGGTCATCAAGGTTAGAGTAAATAGGACCCTTTGAGATATGATGAAGATTTTGCACTTTATTCATAGCGATTTGGGAAGCTTGACAGGTTTGAAGACGGAAGAGACATGATCTGATACACATTTATTTAAAAGATCATTGTGGCTATTGAATGTGATGACTGGATTAGGGAGGAGCAAGAAGGGGACCAGTGCAGTGGTGGTGCCCTGGAGCAGGGGTCCCCAACCCCCGGGCCACGGACCAGTACCTGTCCGTGGCCTGTTAGGAACCGGGCCACACAGTAGGAGGTGAGCAGCAGGCAAGCGAGCGAACCTTCATCTGTATTTACAGCCACTCCCCATCTCTTGCTTTACTGCCTGAGCTCCACCTCCTGTCAGCATTATCGTGAGTTGTATAATTATTTCCTTATATATTACAGTGTAATAATAATACTAGAAATAAAGTGCACAATAAATATAATGCGCTTGAATCATCCCAAAACCATCCCCCCACCCTCGTCGGTGGAAAAATTCTCTCTCACAAAGCCGGTCCCTGGTGCCAAAAAGGTTGGGGACCGCTGCCCTGGAGAGATCGGAGAGGGCCTAGTCCCATCATAATCTCAATTAATCCACCACACACACACACACAACTCCACTCTAAACTTCACCAACAGAGCTGGCTTCATGGACGTGCACCCTGTTCAGTCACACAGGACCCCACACTTTGTTTAATGCTCTGCTTGTTGCTGTTTTGAAATTCTTAATAATTTTTGAACAGAGAGGATCCTTTATTTTCATTTTGCTTTGGCCTCTGCACATTACATAGCCAGTCCCACTCACCAGATAGACATGCAATCTAAGTAAAAACAGTCTGCAACCTCTCACAGCACCTATTTATACTGCTAATGTCAGGAATACTTTACGTGAGTGTCAGGATTCAATTATTCATATAATCACACATGTGAAAGCATCTGTAGGACAATTTCTATTAGCCATCTCTGAAGCCTCCTTCCCGCACCCTAAACAGACACCCAAGGTAGAAACAGTGTGTTTCCTATACAGATTTAATTTGAAGACAGGGTTCATAATCCACTTACTGTCCTGAAGTTTTACCTACAGGGAAAGTCTGGGATCACCAATGAAGCAGGGAAACCAGTTAGGAAGCTCTTGCAATAGTCAAGGTGGAAGGTGATAGTGGCTCAGACTAGTGGGGTGGCAGTGAAGGGGGGAGAGAAGCTTACATATTTTGGAAGTAGGATCAATAGGACTGAGTGAGGAATGTGGGGCTGAGAGAGAGGCAGGTGTCAAGGGTAGCAATCATTCAGTTTCTTACTTGGGCAACCGAGTGGATGGAGATGTGGCAATGGATCAGGGAATTTTCTACCACAACTGCTTAGTCTCCTTTGTTACTTGTTGGTAGAGACTGTTTGAAGAGGCCCCAGCCCTGCCTGCAGATGTTTGGTCAAGTCGAACTCTCATACTGCCTCTTTGAACTGTAGTGGCTAACCACAGGAAGCACTTGAAATGACTGTACAGATCAACCACTTACTCCACGACAGCCAAATGTAGGAGCAGCAGGTTGATAATTCTTGCTTACTAGTAATCAGCTCCTTTTTGACTTCTAAAGCATAAAGGAAAGGCATCTGCTATGTACACACCATCATTGTGTTGCATAGTCTTCCTCCCTCCCTGCCACCCTTCAGTAAAACAAATCTGAGTTTGCTTTACCCCACACTCTTTGGTGAGAGGTGATGGTGGTTATCTCAGGGGATGGTCTGGCCTTCAGCCAACCTCAGTAATCAGGCTGCCTTGTCAGGGCTTATCAGTTTCAGCAGACTGGCAGCTGTTGGCTGAGAAGCAAAGCACAGTTCCAGTGTATGCTAAATATGTTCACATGTGTATTCAAATACATGATGCCTTTATATACATATACCTGGGGTATGTCAAAATCCCTATGCTACAAAACACCCATTTGCAAATGGTCTGGCAGCCTACCTATGACCTAACAGGTGAAACATGTCTAAATGCAAACAGCACTTGATTCGAGGCTTGAAAACAGCTAAGCTTTGATTTAAAAAAAAAACAAAAAATTTAAACCAATACTTGTGAATGAAATAAAAACACATTTTAAAAGTAAAAAAGTACCTCATGTCATATATAAAAATCAACTCAAAATGGGTCAATGGCCTAAAACAAGAGTAAACTATGAAACTCTTAGAGGAAAACATAGGAGTAAATCTTCCCTTCCAAGGAGTGATCTTGGATTTGGCAATGGATTGCAATGGAAGCCAGGCAATATGACACCAAAGCACAGGAAACAAAAGAAAAAATAGATAAATTTGACTTCATATGGTATAATACATACAATGGAATATTATTCAGCGATGAAAAAGAATGAAGTACTGATACATGCTACAACATGGATGAACCTCGAAAACATTATACTAAATGAAAGAACCCAGACACAAAAGGTCACATATTGTATGATTGTATTTATATCAAATATCCATACTAGGTAAATGCATAGAGACAGAAAGCAAATTTGTAGTTATCAGAGGCTGGGGGACGGGAAAATGGGAATGACTGCTTTACGGGTGTGGGCTTTTCTTTTGGGTGATGAAAATATTTCGGAACAAGATAGATGGGGTAGTTGCACAACATTGTGAATGTACTAAATACCACTGAATTGTACACTTTAAAATGGTTCATTTTATGATGTGTAAATTTCACCTTAAAAAAAAGTGAAATGGGGAAGGAACATGATAGCTGCCTTAAAAGTCAGAAAGGCTATCATACAAAGATAGATTTTATTTTTTCTGGGTATTTCCATAGAGCAAAACTGGGGGAAGTTACAGGAAAACTCTGACGTAACAAGGAAGAACTTTCTAACAATAGGGTTGTTAAACAGTGGAATGGGCTAGCTCCCAAGGAAGTTAAATTAGGCTTTACTAAAAGTGATCAAGTTGGATGATGAGCTCTCAGGGAATTTATAGAGAGGATTCTTACTTGAGGTGTGACTGAAGCATTTTAAGTTTAACTGTTTTCAAGATCAATCTGTTATCTTCCCTCCACCTCTGCAACTAGGCTGATTCAGTTTGACCATGTGCAATTTGCAAATGAACTCCTTGAGTTAAAGTATTCCTTCCTGGGAGTTTCAGTTCTAGCGCAGCCCAACCCTCTCAATCTGTGGGTGAAAAAAGCACCACACAGAAAGAGGAAATGATCAATGAGAGTAAACTTTCAGTAGCTGAGACACCAAATCTCTGCACTCACAGTTCAGAGTTCGAGCAGCTTCCTGCTGGTAGTTGGGGGAAATTGTATGCATTCACTCATTAATCATACTCGTTAAGCACTTAAGACACTTTGCTAAGAGTTCTTATATGTAAATGAAGGGTTAAATCCTCAATTAATAATGAGTAGTGACAAGCAACCAGGAAGATAATCATATATGCAAATCATGAGATTCCCACAACTTCAGTCTACCACTTGTAACATATCCTGCTACTAAAACTTCAGGAGATACTAACAGAGGACAAAGCAAGCTCATCTGGATGCCTCACTTGCCAAATTCGGAACGATCAATAAGAGGTGCAGTAAAAAGAAAGCGACCTAGATAATTCCTAGATTGGATGATGAGATCCACTAATTCATTTTAACTGCATTGTTTGAACAGGGAAGTTGGAAGTTCCTGCTCCTGCTGCAAGAGCTCTGGGACCGCTGCAAGGGGCGAAACCCTAGGCGAGAAGGGCTCCCTTGGGAGAGACAAACCTCCTCCCTCGGATTCTGTTGTTCCGGGCAGTTCAGGAGGATCCCGGGGATGCCGCGTTCTTCGGAGGAATCCAGCCTCCCCAGGCGCTCTGGGGGAAGCCCAGGCCAACCGCCCCCAGCCCACCCAGCACTAAAGCACGGGGCGCCTCTGAGGATTGAGCAAAACCCTCTTCCTCCTCCGCCTACTCGGTGGCATGTTCCTAAAATTCCCATCTGCACAACATAAACAGGAAACGTGCAGCAAAAGCCCTGGCGGTGCAAATTCCATGCTTCCAGTCGAGGGCGGGAGAATCTCGTCTTGGGAAGGGGAGGGGGAGAGGGGAGAGGGGAGAGGGGAGGGGGGAGGGGAAGCAGCAAACTTTCCAGGGGACCCCTCAACCATCCCTGTCTCTTCTTCCCAGACCCAGAAAGAAAGAGTGGAGAAGGCGGAAGGAAGGACACCCTGCTTTAGGAAAAATAGGGGAGTGGGAGGTGGGCCGCGGAGGGGCAGCCAGGCCTCAAAGTGAACCACCCAAAGCGGCTGCGGTGGCGGCGTGTGGTGGCAATACGCCCGGCAGCCCACTCCCCAAACCAGCTGTCCTAGCGGCGCCAAGAGGGTGGGGGTGGGCTCTCCGCCGGGGGGTCAGGTCAACGAGCCAGCGCGGGTGGGGGTGGGGGAGGAGCGGACGCTAAGCGCGGCGCAGGCGCAGAGCGCGCCTCGGTTGTCAAACATGGCTGAAGTGCCGCCGCTGCCGCTACTGCTGCTGCAGGGAAAATGCTGAGCCCTCCCGGACCGGGTGGGCGGCGGCGGCGAAGGCGGCAACGGGCACCCGCTTCCCCGGCGCGGCGGCGGCGGCCATGGCCCGGCTGGCCGACTACTTCATCGTAGTAGGCTACGACCACGAGAAGCCAGGTAAGGGTGTGGGACGGGCACCGCCCCCGGGCCTCCCCGCCCCCGCCCCCCGGCTGCCGTCCAGTGGGCTCCTCGGGGCCGGGCGTCGCGGCCTGGAGGCGGGGAGGGCCGGGCTGGGCCCCGGCTGAGCGGGCGCTCGGCGTCCGGCCTTCTTGGCCCCGCTGAGCCTCGCGGAGGGCGTGAGGGGCCGGCACGAGGGGAGGGGGAGGAGGAGATCGCGTCCTCCGGGCCCGGGGCGGCCCAGCTGGGTCAGCTGGGGCGAGTCTTGGTGCCGCGACCCTCGCTCTGGAGGGGGCTGGGTACCAGGGGCAGCGCCCCGGTGCCGGCGGGATTGGGCCAGGACCGCAGGGCTGGTAGGGCGGGAGCCAACTGTGCTGAGTTTCTCTGGGATAAACTTCTGCCCAGCATCCTGAGTGAGTAGCGAGTGACGCAGGGGGCTGTCCTCTCCGAAAGGAAGTGCTGAGAGTCCTGTGCTCCCTCACCCCTGAGCTGGTGGGGGCCTGTCTAGTCACCGCGCCAGTGGACGCGTGGTACCGAGGAAGGGGAAAGGATCCTTAAACTTCTAAACATTCCTAGGAAATGCTCCTCGTTCTTTCAGAACAAATGTGACGGTGATTTCAGAATGAGTCTGAACACTTTTTTTTTTAACATCTTTATTGGAGTATAATTGCTTTACAGTGTTGTGTTAGTTTCTGCTCTATAACAGAGTGAATCAGCTATATGTATACATATATCCCCATATCCCCTCCCTCTTGAGCCTCCCTCCCACCCTCCCTATCCTACCCCTCTAGGTGGTCACAAAGCCCCGAGCTGATCTCCCTGTGCTACGCAGCAGCTGCCCACTAGCTAGCTATTTTACATTTGGTAGTGTATGTTTGTTAATGCTACTCTCTCACTTCGTCCCAGCTCC
Organism: Eubalaena glacialis; assembly: GCF_028564815.1. Lineage (NCBI taxonomy): Eukaryota > Metazoa > Chordata > Mammalia > Artiodactyla > Balaenidae > Eubalaena > Eubalaena glacialis. The sequence continues at coordinate 75,812,282 of NC_083725.1, read as the reverse complement.
GCCCTCCTCCCCCCCAAGTCCTGAACCCTGTCTTTTAGGTAACGACCGTTAGCAGACCGCTGAAGGTGATCTTGTTTCACATTAATGTGTGTTTTAATTCTTTTCATTTGTCACAAAATTTTCCTCATAAGGAACAATCTGGCAGATGCATTGCATTTTAATTTAATTGAGGGATTTCCACAACTGAAGAGAATTCAGGGTTTATGCACGTTTATTTTTGTATTTGTATTCTTTTGTATTACTGTATAGCTACACATAATGCAATAATAACTTGAGCTGGGGAAGCACGTCTATTTCAGGGTAATTCTGGTCGCACATTTGCAAGGAATTTTAGATCTCAGCTAGACAGTCCCTTCATTTTTCAGAGGAGATGCTGAGATTGTGTTTTGCTGATGGTTACAGCCATTTGTAGCATCAGAATACCATTGTTCTACCCACTATTGGTGTACTGCCCCTTTCACTATTCCTCTCCTAATAACTTCCTTTAGCGGGGACCTTTTATATTCTTTAGTCCTTCATCACTCTTGACCTGATTGAGGTTAACAAAAGAAGGGCTTGGGCTATATTTAAAGTATTTTCTGGCTCCAAAATTTTATTTGTTATTTCCTAGTAATTTTGCATAGTCTGCTGTCTCTTTCTTATTACCAAGATTAACAATATGGAGAATCACAGTTTGTTTTTAACATTATTTCATTTTTAGCGACATTGGAGTTCCCCCCCCCTCACTTCTAAAAAAATTTGAAGCAATCACAAAACTTGCAAGTATGGTACAAAGAACTCTTTACTCCCTGAACCATTTGAGAGGAAGCTGCTGACCTGATGCCCTCCCTTATCACCCCAGAATGCTTTAGTGTGTATTTTCTACAAACAAGGTTATTCCCCTACATAATCACAGTACAATCATCAAAATCAGGAAATTAACACTGGCATAGTACTCCATCTAGTTCTCAGACTGGTTCAAGTTTTGTTGATTATGCCATTAATCTCTTTACTGGCAAAAGGATCCAGTTCAGAATTATGTATTGCATTTATTTGTCACAGGACCATCTCATCAGAGGTGAGGCAAGCTCTTGGATGGCTTTTGAGCTCAGCTGAGGAATCGTACCGATATTCAGGAGTTTGCTGCTTGCGTACTTATTCTCGATCGCGATGAATTTCGTTTTCATTTACTTTCAATACATTTTTGGCCATGTGCTGCATGACTTATTCAATCTGAAACAATTCCTTCATCTTTTGATTTTCATAACCTTGACCCTAATGGAGATTATAGGGTCGTTATTTTGTAGAATACCTCTCATTGGGGATTATCTGTTCTCTTATGATTAGATACATACAGGTTATGTATTTGGGCAGGAATATCACAGAAGTGGTGCTCATTGCATCCTATCTGTTGTACAATTTCAGTTTGTCTATTATTGGTGATTTTCACTTTGATTACTTGATTACTTTGATTATAAGCAATGTCTGCCAGGGTTCTTCACTCTAAAGTTAATATTTAATAGTTAATTAATAAATGGTTTTTGTGAGGACTTCTTTGAAACTATGTGTCTTGTTCCTCATCAAGCTTGTATTCCTTTATGCATTTATATCTATGGATACATGGTTTTCTGTTTTTTTGCTGAGTTATATTGTTACTGTTTATTTAGTTGTTCAAATTATTCCTCTTTTGGCCAACGAGAGCCCATTCAGGCTGGCTTCCGTGTCTTTATGACATGTCCCCACCATTCTTTGAGCATGTCTTTACTTTTTGGTATAAGAAGGTGTTCTGGGCTTATCTTATACTGTCCCTCCTTTAGTCCTGGAATCAGCCATTTCTCTAGGGAGACCTGGATCCTTTTAATGGAGAATGGTATTTAGAAGCTAAGATCTCAGTGCTTGTGTGTTTTTTGCTGTTGTATTGTTACTGCTCTCAGGCTTTCTTAAAGGACCGAGCCGGAGAATATATGTATGTGTACACACACACATATTTATGTCTATATTTATTTGTTTATCCATATGTATTGAAAACTGTGAGTTCCCACCAGTACCACTGATTTCTCTCCAACACTCCAGGGTCCAGTCTAGTTTTTTCCTTTTTTATATTTGTGATATTCTTCTCTGACAGTGAGAAATCTGGCTTCCGTTATCCTTAATATATTTACTTCTTTGTTCAGTCTCCCTGTATTTAACCAATCTTTCATCTTTGTTACCACCCTCTCCTCTCCTGGATGCCTTCCTCTCTCTGCTGGGCTCAGATTCTTCATTCTTTCTCTCCCAGCCCCCTGTCCCTGTCAGGACCTAACAGCCCATACCAGGATGCCCCAATACAGGGACACCCTTTTCAACCTGCCCTGGCTTCGGCTCCCCATGTCAGCTTCCCCACTGTTTGTGGATATACTTCTCACTCCACTTAGGTTCTGCTTCCATGTGGAGCACGATGTCGTCCTCATTCCGTGCTCACCCAGTGCCCCATGCCAGGTTGCCCCTCTGCTTTGACACCCTCCTTGCAGTGCTTGGACTCTGACTGAACTCATTTGGCCGTTCCTCCCCACATAGAGTACCTCCTTGGTTCACTTGGGCTCTGACAACCCTCACCCCACCCCAGGGCTATAATGACTACTCTCTATCCCACAGTAGGGAAAGGGAAGATTATTTTTTTAAGTAACAAAATCCAGAAGCTTTTATAAATTGTAGAATCTTGATAGCGAGATGTATTCTTTTTTTTTTTTTTTAACTTGGGATAATTTTTCTTTAGTCATGTTTATTGAAGTATAATTTACATGCAATAAAATTCACCTTTTTAACTAAACAGTTCAATGAGTTTTGACGGATGTATACATAAGTGTGGCCACTACCGAAATCAAGATATAGATAGAGAACACTTCCCTCCAAAAAGCTCTTCTGTGCCCCTTTGCAGTCAATTCCCTCCCTAGCCTCTGGCAATCACTGATGTATTTTCTGTCCTTGCGTTTTTGTCTTTTCTAGAATGTCTTATAAATGGAATTGTATAGTTTTTTATGTCTGGCTTTTTTCACTTAGAAAAATATGTTTGAGACTTATCCATCTTGTATGTATTGTCAGTTCCTTTTTATTGCTGAATATAATACAATTTGTTTATCCGTTCACCAGTTGGTGGACTTTTGAGTTTCTGGTTTTGGGCTATTATGAACAAAGTTATTCTGAACATTTGCAGACAGATCTTTGTTCATATGGTTTCATTTCTCTTGGGTAGATACTTAGGAGAACAATTGCTGGGTCATATGATCAGTGTCTGTTTAACTTTATGTGAAACCACCAAACTGTTTTCCAAACTGGCTGTGCCATTTTGCATACTTACCAGCAATGTGTGAGAGTTCCAGTTAGTCTTTTAAATTTTATTTATATTATTTTAAAAAAATTAACCATTCTAGTGGACATGTAGTGGTATCTTATTGTGGTTTCAGTTTGAATTTTCCTGGTGGCTAATGATGTTGAGCACCTTTTCATGTGCCTATTGCATTGGAATATTTTTGTAAAGAGGTTGAGCAAATTTTTGCCCTTTTTTACTGGATTGTTTGTTTGGCTTCTTTTTTTAATTTATGTATAGTTGATTTACAGTGTTGTGTTAGTTTCTGCTATACAGCAAAGTGATTCAGTTATACATATATACTTTCTTTTTTTATATTCTTTTTCATTATGGTTTATCTCCCTGTGCTATACAGTAGGACCTTGTTGTTTATCCATTCTATATGTAATAGTTTGCATTTGTTGGCTTCTTATTATTGAATTTTTAAGTTCTAGATACAAGTCTTTATCAGGTGTTTTGCAAATATTTTCTTCCAATCTGTGGCTTGCCCTTTCATTTTCTTAACAATAGCTTTTGAAGAGTAGGTGTTTTAATTTGAATCACTTTTTAGGCATTAGAATAGTTTTGTATATCTTGAGTTGTATCCTTTGAGTAGTCTTTTTTATGTAAAACTCTCTAAAAATGTACTGGAAGAGGGCTTCCCTGGTGGCACTGTGGTTAAGAGTCCGCCTGCCAATGCAGGGGACACAGGTTCAAGCCCTGGTCCGGGAAGATCCCACATGCTGCAGAGCAACTAAGCCCATGCGCCACAACTACTGAGCCTGTGCTCTAGAGCCCGTGAGCCACAACTACTGAAGCCTGCGCGCCTAGAGCCCATGCTCTGCAACAAGAGAAGCCACCGCAATGAGAAGCCCGCGCACTGCAACAAAGAGTAGCCCTTGCTCGCCGCAGCTAGAGAAAGCCCGGGCGCAGCAATGAAGACCCCGCACAGCCAAAAATAAATATATAAACCCCCCCCCCAAAAAAACCACTTTAATTAAAAAAAAACACAAAACTTACTGGAAGAAAATCCACCAAATCTATGTACTTGTTTGAATTGTAAGTAAAGAATAAACCTAGGGCTTCCCTGGTGGTGCAGTGGTTGAGAATCTGCCTGCCAATGCAGGGGACATGGGTTCGAGCCCTGGTCTGGGAAGGTCCCACATGCCGCGGAGCAACTAGGCCCGTGAGCCACAACTGCTGAGCCTGCGCGTCTGGAGCCTGTGCTCCGCAACAAGAGAGGCCGTGATAGTGAGAGGCCCGCGCACCGCGATGAAGAGTGGCCCCCGCTTGCCACAACTAGAGAAAGCCCTCGCACAGAAACGAAGACCCAACACAGCCAAAAATAATTAATTAATTAATTAATTAAAAAAAATAAAAAAAAAGAATAAACCTAATTGAGTCTGCAAACCTTTGTTATAAAGCTTTCTTCAGGAGTTAGTATGATTTTGTTACCTACATCTCTCTAAAAGCTAATCATACTATGATAATATGATACTGAAATGTTCTGTGTTTAATTCCAGAATGTTCCTGGAATTATTTGTTCAACATACTAAACTATTTTTGTTCCTAAAGTATCTTTTCAATTAATAATACTTTTTAGTTGATTTTTTTCATATTTCTATTTTAAAGTTGAGTTGAAAGAAAAAACCTTGTCTTTTGAAAAATTACTTTTACAAACTGGAAAAAATAGTTAATACATGCTATTTGAATTATATGCAAAGAAGGGTGCTTGACACATAGTAGATGTTTAATAAAGATGTATTGAATGAATACCCAGTTGCTGAACATATGGAAAATACAAAAAACTATAAGGAAGGTGAGGGATGGGTGTAGTTATGAAAGGGTAACAGGAGGGATTTTGTGGTAGTAGAACTGTTTTGTATCTTGACTGGGTGGTGGATACATAAGCCTACATATGAACTGCATAGAACTAAATATACACAAACACAAATGAGTACAGTAAAACTGGGGGAATCTGAACAAGAAAGTATATTGTATTAATGTCAGTATCCTAGTGTTGATATCGTTCTATAATTTTGTAAGATGTTATCATTGAGGGAAACTGGGTACAGAGAAATGGGATTTCTGTATTCTTTAAAAAAATTAATTAATTAATTTTATTTTTGGCTGCGGGTATTCGTTGCTGCACGCGGTCTTTCTCTAGTTGTGGCGAGCAGGGGCTCCTCTTCATTGTGGTGTGCGGGCTTCTCATTGTGGTGTCTTCTCTTGTTGCGGAGCTCCGGCTCTAGGCGCGCGGGCTTCAGTAGTTGTGGCTCGCGGGCTCTAGAGCGCAGGCTCAGTAGTTGTGGCACACGGGCTTAGTTGCTCCTTGGCATGTGGGATCTTCCCGGACCAGGGCTTGAACCTGTGTGCCCTGCATTGGCAGGCGGATTCTTACCCACTGCGCCACCAGGGAAGCCCTGTATTATTTCTTATAGTTGTCTTAAAATAAAAGTTTAATTTAAAAAAAGCTATAAGGAAGATAAAAAGACACCCAGAGTGGCCTTATTTTTTTCCTTAACATCGATGACATAGGGAAAGGTTATTCTATTAAATTCCAGAAAAACATAATCTTCAGTGGCTAAATTATTACATCTTGTGGGTATATTAATAATGGGTATTATAAGGGGTATAATAATGACTTCATCATTTACTTTATTATTGGATATTTAACTTGTTTCCAATTTTGTGCTCTTCTGAATACTACAGTAAGTCCCCTACATACGAACGAGTTCTGTTCTGAGAGCACCTTCCTAAGTCCAATTTGTTCGTAAGTCAAACAAAGTTAGCCTAGGTACCCAACTAACACAATCGGCTATATAGTACTGTACTGTAATAGGTTTATAATACTTTTCACACAAATAATACATAAAAAACAAACACAAAAAATAAAACATTTTTAATCTTACAGTACGGTACCTTGAAAAGTAGAGTAGTACAGTACAACAACTGGCATACAGGGGCTGGCATCGAGTGAACAGGCAAGAGGAGTTACTGACTGGAGGAGTGAGAGGAGGTGGGAGATGGTAGACCTGAAGGATCATCAGCAATAGGAGATAGAGGGCAAGCTGCAGTTTCACTCACGCCTGACGTTGATGGCACAGGTTCTGGTTCCTTGCTGGATTCAATTCTATATACCCTCTTGAAAAAATGATCCAGTGATGTCTGGGTAGTAGCTTTTTTTTTCTCATCATAGATGACACGGCAGCACTGGATTGCATTCTGAACAGCTGCTGCAACCTTCATGTTCCGTTTTACGTTTGGGTCCTGTGCCTCAAAAACTAACAGTGCCTCCTCAAATAAAATCCCCTTGCCATTTCCTGTGTTGTGAATCTCTTCGGTTCTTCACCTACTTCTTCTTCCCCTTGTCGCTCCACTGTCTCAATTATTTTCACTTTTGTTTCCATCGTTACTGCTTGGCATTTCTTAGCAGTACCAGTTACATCACCGCTGCTTTTACCCTTTCTTCCGGACATCCTGGGCTTGAAATAAAGATACTGTACTACTGTATTCTATACAGTACTGTACAGTAAAGTACACAAATGCACAACCACTCGTAGAAGATGCATGCGCTTGACAATGTACGCCAGACAGGTGAACTAACTTGCCTGATTGGACATGCGCACGCCTGTTCGTATCTTTGAAAGTTTGCAACTTGAAGGTTCGTATGTAGGGGACTTACTGTACTGTCATGCTGAGGAGAACATAGCTTGAAAATCACTGATTTTTATGACAGTCTGATTTTGATAATTTGAAATTGAGTTTATTTTCCTGACTTTGCATATGTACTGTGGCACAATAATTAGCAAATTTCATTTGTTTCTAGTAGGTGAAGTTACTTAGCCAACTGTCTTTATTTTTCTTATAGTTTTTACTTTCTCGTACTTTGAGATTTGTGCAAGAAAAATTGTTAATGACCACATGGGTTAATTCCCTTATATGCCTTTACTTTTTTCTTTTTGTTTTCTTTTGCTGTCCGTTAATACATTTAGAATTTAATCCATTTATTTAGATGGTATTTAACCTGGAATGAAGTATCATAATCATTTGAGGTTCTTGCATTCTTTCATATCAACCTGCTTAAGTATATTAGAGAAAGTATTTGAAATATTTTACTTAAGCAGTATAAGTGAGATAAGCTAAAAGGTAAATTTATACACAATACCTGAGGTGTCATAGTCTGAGACATTTAAAAAATTGATAATTGTTTATTATTGAACCATTGTAATTCATAGTCAGCCTGGATCCCCTCTCTTCCCCCGTTCTATATTGAAGTATTGGGATTTCTTGGTTGCTGTTTGTTGCCAGTTGTCAAGAACCATTTGGGATTCATTGATTTGACAAGTATTTATTGCTTTCCAGGCATTGTGCTAATGGCTAGAACAAAAATAAATGAGTAAGGAGTAAGATTCTATCCCTAACTTAGTCATTAATGGAGACAGTCTTGAAATAAGTAGTGATAAATGAAGAAGGTGGGTCCACTTTACTGAGGGAGAGAGAAGGCTTCTTATGAAAGGTGATGTTTAAACCACGGTATGCAGGATGAATATGCATTTGCCAGGTAGAAAAAAAGTGTAGAGGAGGCTATAGGCAGAGAGAAAAACATGTAAATGTGTGAAATGGATTGTTCCAGGAATGGAGAGAAGTATAGTGTAAATGGGAATTGTGGTAAGCTTTGATGCTGGAGTAGGTTGGGGTCAGATTGTGAAAAGCTCTGTGTATTAGGCTATGGAATTTATAGCTTTCACTCTGTAGACCGTGGGGTCTGTTGAAAAATGGGGATTCTTGAAAATCAATAAACATCTTAGAAATGTGACTCAAATAGCAATGGACTGGAGGGAGAAAGAACAGTGTGAAAAAACTCAGGAGCTTTTACAGTGAGAATAGAAAGGAACATATGGATTCTAGAGAAATTTGAAAGCTCATATTAGCAAAATTTAGTAGTGAGTGGATGTGAAGGGTAAAGGAGAAAGAGTAGTTGAGGGTAACAGTTTCTAGCTTGGGTAAGTGGGTGGGTGATGATGCTGTGAATGCAAATGGAGAATTTAGGGGAAGAAGTGAATTTGGATGAGGGAAAGTAATGCTGAGGTTAGTTTTGACATGTTGAATTAAATGTGCCTGCCTATAATCAAGGTAGAGATGTCATTTAAGTGTTCAGATATATGGATCAGGAGGTTAGGAGAGAAGTGAAGATTAGAGATATAGTTTGGCAATTATCAGTAGCCAGCTGATTGTCAGAAATAAAGAAAAAAATGAGATTGTTTAGGGAATGTGTATAGAGTGAAAAGAGGAGTGGCCTAAGAATTGAACCCAGGGAAAATTCGATATTTAAGAGGTAGATAGAGAAGTAGCAGCCAGGAAACAGGATAGGAGTGGTTAGAGGTATTGCAAGAGAACCAAGATAGAGTGGTATCGTGGAAACGCTGAGTGTAGAGAATTTTGAGGATGAGGAAATGATGAATAAATGTGAAATACTCTGAAGATGTCATGTATAATGAGGACTAAAAATAATATCTTAGTCTGTTTGGGCTGCTGTAACAAATTATCATAGACTAAGGGGCTTAAACAACAAACATTTATTTCTTACAGTTCTAGAGGCTGGGAAATCCAAGATCAAGGCACAGGCAGATTCGGATTCAGGGTCTCGTGAGAACTCGCTTCCTGGCTCATAGATGGCCGTCTTTTCACCATGTCCTCACTTGGTAGAAGGGGCAAGGAAGCTCTCTGGGGTCTCTTTGATAAGGGCACTAATCCCATTAATGAGAACTCTGTCCTCATGACCTAGTCACCTCCAAATACCATCACTTTGGTCCTACCTCCAAATGCTATCATATTGGGGATTAGGTTTCAACATATGTATTTTGTAGGGGGGTGGGCACAGACATTCTATATCTATGACAGATAGACTCATAGACTTGATAATTAGGATGGTGACTTTAGAACATTATAGTTGTAGGGGCCGAAGCTAGTTTGATAAACGCACATCCCAAGTCATGTGCTATATAAACCTTATATAATCCAATTTATTCCATTTCTTTTTAGAAGTTCACTATGACCTGCAACCCATGGCTTGTGGAAGGAGTCAGAGGTGACTTCAAAATTCCAACCTTGAAGGTCTGGGATACTTGTGAATCCATGACTTAAATAAGAAGATTGAAAATGTTTTTCTTTTAAAATTACTTATTTGTCTTTGTTGGCTTGGAAGATAATGGGTTTTACTTTATAGTTATCCAAATGAAGCCTTCAGAAGATGGACAGGCAAGGGCTGAACACAAAGACTTGAGAGTCATTAGTGTAGATAGAGCTGTGACACTGTGTGAGTGCCCTCAGAAAGTCGGTGTAGAGACAGAAGAATAGAGGACCAAGGACTGATCTTTGGGGAATGCTCTTGCTAAGAGGATGGAAAATAAAAGGAAGCATAGAAGAAAGAGTTAGAGAGTTTGAGAGAGACATTTAATTTTCCCCAATAGTTGTTCTTCTTCTCGATGTTGATAGAACCCCTGATTTTTTGGCTAGTCATGTAGCCATGCAGGAGAGATTGTTTTCAAGTTACTAACAGAGACATGTGAATAAGTTCTGGCCAGTTGGATGTAAGTGGAAACGATGCGCGCAGCATCCCAAAAAGTATTCTTAAAGGATGAGGGTACGTTTTTCTAGCTTTTTTCTTTCCTGAGACTGGCATGCTGATATAAAGACTGGGGAGCTCTAGCAACCATCTTGGACCATGTAGGTAAGGACCCACATCCTAGGGATGTCAGAGCAAAAAGCTGGAAAGAACCTGGGTCCCTAATGACTTATAGTGGAATTGTCATAGCTGCCTCTGGATTTTTTTTTTTTACATGAAAGACTATAACCTTGTATGTTTAAACCACTATAAATTAGAGTTTTCTGTTGCATATAGTTAATCTTAATCTAGGTACACAGAGGTGGAGGAGATCGGTATCCAGAGTCAAAGAAAGTGAGGGAATATTTCTCAGCATCAGGGGTGGCAGATAGAGGTCAGTGAGATGTGAAATTAGTGAAGATCTTTGTGTTTCATAAAATTTTAGAGTTGAAAGTTAACTGTACAGATCATCTGATTCAATCCAATTTATGGATGAGGAACCAATGTGCCCATGCCCCCGCACCCCTTCCCTGCATGTTTTTACCTATGAATGGTTACACAGCTGATGAGTGGTAAATCCTGGACTATAAGTTTCCTGATGCCTGTACTCCAGTACACCATGCTGTCCTTTGAGAATTTATATCAAGGATAGTCTTACCCCAGAATTGTTTCAGCTGGAATGTTGTGTTGTAAAACAAATAGTAAACTTTAAACAGGAGAAAGGATAGGAAGTGGAGGCAGCAGATTAAGACCATTTGTTTGAGTCACCTGAATTTTGAGAGGTAGGAATATCTGTTGGAAAACTTGGAATGCCTTCTCTTCAGGATAAAAAGACTTTATTTTTTTGTATCCCAGAGTTGTCTGGCTGATTAGTGCTTAATAAGACGTATTTAAATTGAATTGCAAGAAGTAGCGTGGTCCATTGAGAGTTTAAAAAAATGTATAGGACAGATTTGAGCATACACGAAGGCAGAAATAAGAGTGGAAATCAACAGAATGAGAGCAATTTATGCTGGAGAGGGTGGGGATAGGTATGGGAAGAAAGTTCCCTAGGACTTGAAGTCTCAAGCACATGTATACAGGATACAAATACATATATATATCAGTGAGCTCTGAATACTCCCCTCTAAAAAGAGTATGCTGTTTGGAAAATAATATTGCCATTTCATTAGTCTTGGAGATATTCTATAATGGTGTCCCTCAGAACATTTCACTGATCAGCTGTGGGGACTTTGTGGGAGGTGACAAGTCACATAGGCATATTATAGAACTAGAGATCTACAGGTAAAATTAGCATGAATGGACAGGGTACTGTTGGGAAAAGATAATGGTAAAGTGTGCTAAGAGAGAGGTTTCAGGGTAAGCTTTAAATTTTAGATACAAATTTAGATTCGTATCTAAAAAACGAATTCGTAAGAAACCTAACCTCTCAAAATAACTTAAAAAAAAAAAAACCCTCCAGGGCTTCCCTGGTGGCGCAGTGGTTGAGAATCTGCCTGCCGATGCAGGGGACACGGGTTCGAGCCCTGGTCTGGGAAGATCCCACATGCCGCGGAGCAGCTGGGCCAGTGAGTCACAATTACTGAGCTTGCGCATCTGGAGCCTGTGCTCTGCAACAAGAGAGGCCGCGATAGTGAGAGGCCCGCGCACTGCGATGAAGAGTGGCCCCCGCTTGCCACAACTAGAGAAAGCCCTCGCACAGAAACGAAGACCCAACACAGCCATAAGCAAACAAACAAACAAACAAACAAACAAATAAAATTTAAAAAAACAAAACAAACCAAAAAACTCCAAGTGTGTTTATTTTTTTTAAATTATTTATTTACTTATTTATTGGCTGCGTTGGGTCTTCATTGCTGAGTGTGGGCTTTCTCTAATTGTGGAGAGTGGCAGCTACTCTTCGTTGCGGTGCGCGGGCTTCTCAGGGCGCAGGCTCAGTAGTTGTGGCACACAGGCTTAGTTGCTCCGCGGCATGTGGGATCTTCCCGGACCAGGGATCAAATCCATGTCCCCTGCATCGGCAGGCGGATTCTTAACCACTGCGCCACCAGGGAAGTCCCTCAAGATAACTTTTTGAGCAGCAATTTTATTTCTCAGTTGTAGGTTAATTTATGTATTGTAGGTTGTGCCCAATATGGTGATAATCTTCATTAAAAACTATTATAACAGTGAAGCCATTGACTAGATCATTGTATTGGTAGACAAGTATTTCTCTTTTTTTAAAAAATAAATTTATTTATTTATTTATTTATTTATGGCTGCATTGGGTCTTCATTGCTGCCCGTGGGCTTTCTCTAGTTGCGGCGAGCGGGGTCTACTCTTCGTTGAGGTGTGCGGGCTTCTCATTGCGGTGGCTTCTCTTGTTGTGGAGCATGGGCTCTAGGTGCGCGGGCTTCAGTAGTTGTGGCACACGGGCTCAGTAGTTGTGGCTCGCGGGCTCTAGAGCGCAGGCTCAGTAGTTGTTGTGCACGGGCTTAGATGCTCCGTGGCATGTGTGATCTTCCCGGACCAAGGCTCGAACCCATGTCCCCTGCATTGGCAGGCAGATTCTTAACTGTGCCGCCAGGGAAGTCCCATTCCACTAGTATTCTTAATTTTAAAGATTTGCTATTGTCAAAGCTGAGATAATTAAATATCACAAGATTTAATGTCCTGTTTTTAATTATTGCTGACTTTGAGTAATGATTTAGGTTATGCAGTTGCTTATAAAGTAAATGCTATTCATTTAGAGTTCTCATTTCTGTGAGCTACATCGAAAGAAAATAAAACTTTTATAATTTCATAATTTTACTTTCCCTTATACATATCAATGTCTTCATTGTAGAATTTTTCAGAAAAAAATTTTTAGTTATATCTGTAAGTTTTCCATTGTTTACTGAACAAAATGAATGAAAAAATATTTTGCCTGTGGAAATATTTCATACAGTTGCTGCTTAAGTGTAAGTGGTTTTCAAACAGGCTAGATTTTTAAAACTGTATGTACAGTTCTACAGATACTGATTTTTCTGGAGTATAGAACAAAAAGATTAAGAAAGGAAAATAGCTTGTGTTTTAAGGGAGCATTAACACTATTATAGGGAAGTACCAGAGAAATAGTCCTCACTCTCTAAAATGTCTTAACGACGTACGATTTATTGTGTAATAACTACAGGTTAGCGCTCCAACACCGTGTTAGTTTCCTAGGGCTGCCATAACAAATTATCACAAGCTTGGTGTCTTAAAAAAACAGACATTTATTCTCTCACAGTTCTGGAGGCTAGAAGTCTGAAATCTAGGTGCTGGAAGGGCAGTGTCCCATGAAGACTAGAGAAGAATCCTTCCTTGCTTCTTCCAGCTTCTGGTGGTCCTAGGCTTGCTTTATTTGTGGCAGCATAACTCTGATCTCTGCCTCATCTTCACATGGTCTTCTTTCCTGTGTCTCTGTGTCCAAATCTCCTTTCTCTTATAAAGACACTAATCATTAGATTTAGGGCCCACCTTAAATCCAGGATGATTTCATCTTGAGATCCTTAACTAATTAATACTGCAAAGACCCTATATCCAAATAAAGTCACATTCTGGGGTTCTGGTGGATGTGAATTTTGTGGGATACTATTCAGCCAACTACAAACACAGTGGCTCATGCAAGTTTTGCAATGCTAGGTGTTCGTAAATATTAGGAAATTTATCTGGACAGAATAATGCTAAATCTAAGACTTAATTTTTGGAAAATAATTTTGTGATAGAGTATACATTCAAAGACCAAATGTATTTTAAGAAAATCATTCCCACAACATTACAAGTTAAAACATTTTAATGACTGAGGGCCTTTAATGACCAACATCCAGCTGGGTGCCTGGGACCTTCTGAATGTATGGCAGGGGCAGGGGAAGAGAGGCTTGATGCATCTGGGACCTGAACTACATTTGTGGTCTCCTTGGCAACATGCTCTATCTAATGGAATTAAACAGAAATACTTGAGTCTCCCACTTGAAAAAAAAAAAAACCACAAAAAACAAAAAAAAAACAGCATTTGCTCTAAATACTTGGGTGAATAACATGCTACAGAAAATTCAGAATTTCTTGGAATATATATCATATACATATTTATATAGCTTGGCACATAGCTTTTAGAATGGTTTAGATTTATATATGTTCTTTGTTCTAACTTTTACTAGTGCCATCTATTCTCTCCGTATTATTATGTTAGTAAAGTCTACAGATATTTTCTTTGGCTGTGTCACATAGCTTACATTTATTTCTTTAGGCATTTGCTTCACATGCAGAGACTTATCTTCATTTTATCCATTTAAAAAAATTAGAGTGTTTCCACATACATTATCTCAATAACTCTTCTTGGTAACACAGTGAGTTACCCTGTGGAGTCCATCAAAGTTAAATAATTAGCCCACTTTCACACAGATCATAAATGGAATTAAATAGGATTAAATGGGACTTGAACTTGATTTTCTGACTTTACATCAAATTTTTTTTTTTAAATAAAGAGTCTAAATCAAAACTTTTATTTATAAATACATTGTAGGGACTGGGGGTGAAGAAGAGTGAGGGAGAGGAATAGGGAAGGGATTTTTAGGTGAGGGAACAGTAGTGCAAAGGCACTGAAGTGATAAACCATGAATAGGTCTTTGATTTGGCTGAAATATGGGGACCAGAAGAGGAGAACTGATAAGTAATAGTATCAGAACCTGAAAAGGAGTGCTGATAGGTAATAAATGAAGATTATATTAGAGTAGCTAAGACAGTTTTTTTTTTTGTTTTTTTCCCCAGCTATTTTTGAGGCTTGTCACTTTTCATTGCATTGTTTTCTTGTCCTTCTGCACTTAATCTCTGGAGTTGAAATTCTTGATACTTTGGAAAACAAAATTTAAAAACCTGTTGCACAAGAAGGTTTAAAAATGTTTCCATAGAACTTTGGCAGTCAGGAAGATAAACTTGCTTTTGAAAATATTTTTCTGTGGCAAAGTATGGTTGCTATTTTTTGGTATAACAGGTAAGTCTGGACTCCTAATTACGATGAGAAACATTTTCCCCTTAACTTATCAGCAGTGTCCTTCGTGGAAAGTTAAGTGTTAAACTATGCAAAGTGATCACTGTAAAAGATCATTAGCTATAATCTCAGAAAAAAATTGCTTCTTTTCAAGCTTCTTAAATTTAATGCTTTATTTGATTATAACTATGACCAAAAGTTGAAGAGGAGTTTTAAGTTTTGAAACCTAAACATGTTGTAATCTATAGTATTATGAATACCACATAAGTTCAGAGACAACAGTGAAATATCATATTGTTTTACATGCTCTTCTAAGAAGAAGAGTGTGCGCTTGCTGTAAGAAGCCACTTAGTGGACCTTCACAGATACATATAAGTAAAAATAGATAGAGCCTACAGAATTTTATTTTATGTTAAAATATTATTTTGGAATAGTGAATTGTTAAAGTGTTATACGTTCCCCAAGAAGCAATTTTTGTTTTACCCCTTCAAGCATATTGGTGTTTTGTTTTGTTTAAGATTCTTTTGCAGCCTTGGAACTGAGGAGGATTGGGAAACCTGTTTTTTTATGAAAGACTGTTCAGCCATAGAATAAAAGTTAAGGAAAAGTCACATAAGTGAAAGTAATTTTGGTCTGTAAGGTGTATATTTGGACTTAGAAATTAAGAGCACGAAATTAAAACAATGTTTAAAACATCCAACAAATAACTTAAAATATTTTAGTTTTACATCACGTAAGTAGGATATCACAGAGAGATGGGTGTCATACCTACCAAGTTGTCCCAGAGAATTAGGTTCCTGAGGAGTAAAATATTTTTTTCTGGTCTTGGAATCAGGGTAATGACACTAAATTCTTTTAAAGCAATGTTGTGCTTTCACAACTATAAGCACAAATGGGGTAACACAATTGCTTGCTTTTATAGGAAGCAGGTTAATTGCCTTTGATTTCAGACTGGTGGTTTGGTTTCCTTTCTCCACAGTCTGTGCATCCTGTTTTACTCACATTTTGACTTTACCTACTTGTTAGACCTACTTTCTGACTGATCTTTTCTGCTTGGCTCTTGAATTACTCTTCTGTCCAGGTGATTAGAAACTCTGCTCATCTATTTTTCTACCCAGTTTTGACTCATACTGTCATGGTTTGGTGCATCAGTATATTCCTGCTTTGACCTGTCTATTGCTAATCTGTTTTATATTTTACTTATTGTAGTAACCTACTTTTTACAGATATTTCAAACAGTACGGAAAGTTGCTGACTCTTGACCATAGTACCTATCTCTTCAGACCTTGTCGCAGTTAATTTGGCAGTTAATTTGGTTCTGTGTACTTATACAGAAACTTTCTAGTTCTCTTAATAAAGTGAAAACTCCAGTCTTCCAAGGTTGGCAATGGAAGGAAAGCCATCACATGGGAAGGGTTGGTTTGACCTCAGAGCCCCAATAGAGCCCCAATTCTTCCATTTCTCTAGTGTTCTCATGGAACACCACTATTTTCTTCACATTCTGCCTCAAATAACTCCCTCTCCACCCAGTCATTTCCCCTTTGTTTGCTAAGACACAGCTTAAACAAGGCTGGATTATTGAAAAAAGACTTTTCTAAAGGCTAAAAACAAAACAAAAGGGTAACAAAGCCAGAGAGTAACTTTTAAGACAGTTATCTGGTTTGCAAAGTGTAGTTTACTCCTTTTCCGTCTGTGGTCTCCTAAAGGGAAAACTGTCCTGCCTACTTTCTGGCTTCCTTTCATGTGATGGAGGTCATCTTTCCTATTAACATGTCTCCTTAAGTCTAGGCCCTAGGTGGGGGCCAAGCAGACAGTCCATTCCTGCCAGGTTTATATAGGGTCCACTTTCCTGATTCTAGTTTTCTATCGCAAGGATCTATCTCAGGACTGGGATTCAGGAGATATTCCATTCCTTACCCATTGGCCTATAGCACCAACTGGTCTGCTGTTTTAGAATTAAGCGCAAGAAAAGGAGGTATACACAAACAGAAGTGTGGGAATAGGACATCTTTGTGTTTGTACCTGTTTTCCATCCATGGTCCCAGCATTGAAAAAACTTTGATGTTACCTAGAAATATGGTCATAACATTCATGATTCAAATCAAAGCACAGCTAAACAAGCATCATATTTTCTGTTACTTTTAAAAGAAAAATAAGTTTTGTAGAACTATGTAGAACTATGTGTTCATATTTATTTTTAATTGATGCTTTGTAATCTTTCCTGTTTGATTTTAATCTGAACAAATAATGATACCATTTTTATTACTCAGTAAGCATGAATATTAGTTGAAGCAGTTTTTAAAAGGCAATACCTTAAGTCCAAAAACATCTAGATTCTGGACTGATTTAATTTGTACAGTTAATTTAATGATTTCTGAAAGCTGTCCCTATTGTTTTCTTTTTCTTCTCTAGTATAATGGAACTGTTTTCTTCTACTAATGATTAAACAGAATAATTAGTTACCAAAGCATCTAATTAAGAAAAACCAAACAAAACAGTATAACTCATCTTTTCTTCTATGTACATATTACAATAGAGACTTAAAAGGGATTGTTTATTTTTAATGGATAATTTAAAAGAAATAGTATGGTGAAATCACCATGTTTGCCAAGAGTTATTTGTACTTGTGGGTCATGAGGTTTGAAACTATTGAAGAAATTGTTGAAAGACTTAAGGAAATAATGTGAGTAGCTGATAATTGGCAAATAGATAAGCCTCAGCTATAGTGAACTACTTGCCATTCTCCTAAGGAATCAAGATTGTTCTTGACTTTGCAGTTGCTAGTCCTTCATTGTTATCTGTCTTTGTCTTTTCAATTATAGCCATCCTAGTGGGTGTGAAGTGGTATATTGCTGATATTTTAATTTAAGATATATTTCCAGAGATTTTTGTGTGCATCCATATGCATCTATATGTATCATTAGTTTTATTTTAATTCTTATAAAACAAGTTCATAACATCTGTTCATTTATGCAGTATGTGTTTTTAAAATTTAACTGTATATTAGTGGCAGCTTTCCATATTCTGAAATATGTGTGTGTGTGTGTGTGTGTGTGTGTATATATATATAGTAGCGTTAATTTTTATTAACTAAAGTGTTTTATCATTTTAACATATAATTTAATGTAGATGTAATTATAAATGTGATGAATTCGTCTAGCTGAATCTTTGCATTCATCTTTAATTTATTGTGATAAGTAGTTAAAGAGAGAGGCAGTAAAGTTAAGTAGTTAAAAGCATGGGATGGAGTCAGATGATCTGGGTTTGATTCCTGGTTTTGCCTCTTACTAGTTCTGACTTTAGACAAATTATTTAATTTTTCTGTGTCTGAGTTTCTGTATCTATAAATTGGGATGATAATAAATAGTAGTATCTACCTCACAGAGTTGTTGTGAAGATTAAATGAGTTTATTCTTGTCACTTATTTATGTTTGGTACAGAATAGTTGTATAAATTTTAATTCCTTGAAGTGGAATTGCTGGTCAAAGGATATGTACATTTATATGGACATATGTTAATTTTCTGCCTAACATACCTTCCTTTGGGAATCATGTTCTATTCCCTGTGGTTCCAGGGAAAGTGTCCTTGTTACTCCCACCCTGTACCTTAAGCTGGGCCATTTAGGGTCATTCATGGGTCTTTTCTTTTGGAAGGAAAAGAAAAGTCTCTTTTTTTCTACTGGGATGACTAAGGTAGGATAATGTAACTAAGTTGGGGCTGTCAATGTCTATTTTCTCTACAGTGTATAGAGAGTATGTCTGAATATTGAAGAGAGGCAAAGATAGCCAAAAACTGAGGAGACAAAACTTTGGCAACATCATTTAAGCTTCTGGTTCCAGCCATTCCTGAAAACCAAAAGAACATTTTTAAAAGTAGTTTTGAGGTATATTGCTCAATTGTCTTACAGAAAGATTACATCAGTTTATACTCCCATTTCCTTCAGGGGAATTTTTTTTTTTAATTAATTAATTAATTTGTTATTGGCTTGTGGGATCTTAGTTCCCCCGACCAGGGATTGAACCTGGGCCCTCAGCAGTGAAAATGCGGAGTCCTAACCACTGGACTGCCAGAGAATTCCCTTCCTTCAGGGGAATTTTAATTAGAAAAAAAAAAAATTCACTTAACAAAAGTTATTGCTTAAGCAACAACAGAGGAAACTGCATAGTTTCATGAAGGCGAGAATGCTAAGGGACAGGATCAGGGAGATCAGACCTTACACCTAATTCAAATTCTGTCTCTGAAACATTACAAAGTATTACTTGTTTTTGGCCTTTATTATAACCTAAAAATATTTAAAACCAGGAATCTGAGTTTTGGAAATTCCAAGGTCTTGTCTTTTGTATTTGCCTGATTTATTCAGACCAAAAGAGTTCCTTGAGGGCTTGGTGCAAATAAATCCCAGTATTCTATGAGTAGAAAAGTCTTTGAAACTGGAAAAAAACCTTTTCAGCAGACATACTTTTATTATTTTAGTAGACTACTTTATCTAATGGGAGCTGAACACTTATTTACTATTTATTTATCGGGTGGACAGATTTGTAGGGCTTTCTTTTTCAGTGATTTCCCTAATAGATTGAGTTAGGAGAAAGAATTTGTATCTTCCTTGGAAAGGCCCATTTCCACGGATGAGACCATTCTGTAGATGACTTCTTTTCCCTTGAGTGGTTGTAGCTCTTTGTGTGTACTTTATTAATTTAAAAGATCAATTAGTGCCATGATTTGAAGAAAAGTTAACTTGTTCGGAAATTTGACATCTCAAGTTATTTTTTCCCATCAAACAAATATTCAATTGTTATAGTTTATTTAAATATAAGATTTGAAAACTTGAAATTGAAGAGTCTTATTTAAAGAAAATAACTAGTTTTGGGACAAGTTTTTAAGTTAAAAAAAAATCTGTTTATAGTTAATGACATCTGCTTGTAGGTAAAAATATGTCTTTTTTTTTTCCAGCTTAATCTGAGTCTAGTTACATTTAGAGAGAGACATCAAGTGTCAGAACAAACTTGCAGTGGAAAGTAGTAGTTGGGACTGGAGTGAATTTTACAAATGCTTTATATAATTATCCCATGCGGTTGTATGGAATTTGAAAAGAATGTTACTTGTTTTTCTTTTGAGACAGATATTTTACCAAATAATTTTAGCCTGAGTAAACCAAAATCCACACAGGATTAGATTAATAAAACTCTTTTTTTTTTTTTTTTTTTTTAAGGAGGAAAGAAATGAGAGGGGACAACAATAAAGATTCATTTGGGATAGTAAATAACTGAAGGTTTTTGAAATTACAAGCTAGAGCATTTAGGGAAAAGATGGACTTGACTCTTCTCTTTTAAAGAAAAGTTAGTAGCCTTTTATAAGTGGAGTACCAAATGGCTTCCTTTTAGCCATTCAGCCAAGTGTCTGTTGAGTGATTGGAGAGCGGGTGAGGGATATTGGCTTTGTTCTCAAGGAATTTATTTAATTTGCTAGGCTTGATCAATCTCATTAGCAGAGAAATGGAAAATTCTTCTTTTAAAAGGCTCACATCTACACCAGTATGAAATGTAATGACCAGGTAGTTTTGGACAGGTATATGGCATCAAGAAGATACTAGTAGGGGTATGTAAGTATGGACTAGAAGGTGGAACTGCTTACAGGAAAAAAAAAATCCACCTAGATGTCTCATAGGAACTGGAAATTCAACATGTTCAAGTAAACATGTTCCTCTTCCAGACCTTTTCCTCTTGGTCATTTGCCCAAGTCAGAAACTTGTCACACTTTTCCCTTTCTTCCTCACTTTCACTTCACAGTGTTTTATTTTTCTTCTTAAATTTTTCTTACATTTCTCATTTTTTGGTCTGTTCCCACAGTTAATGCCATCGTTCAGGCCCTCCTTTCAGTTAAATTCTTCTCCAGCTAGTTCCATACTGCTACTAGAGTAATTTTTTTCAAAAAAATGTTTATGTCACTCTGTGTTTAACCTTTCAGTAGTTTGCCACTGGCTTCAAATTTATACCCAGGATGCCTCAAGGTATCTAAGCAGTGGCAGTGGCAGAGGAAATCTGCATTACCTGTACAATGCAGTCACGGTGTCTTACATGACAGGGATGTTTCTTCTCTACCATGGTGAGTGGTGTTTCCTAGTCGTTTACAGCCTCAGTGCTCTGTCCTTGGCTGAAAGGTCTCTGATTGTCCAAATAGTGTCCTTTCCTGCTCTGTACCTTTGCAGTGAGGCTCTGCATGAGACAGTATAACTCATTGGTTGGTCACAATTGAGCATAAATTTCATTCATTCATTCATTCGCACCGGGTCTTAGTTGTGGCATGCGGGATATTCGTTGCCACGTGTGGGATCTTCGTTGCGGGCGGCTCGATCTTTTTTTAGTTGCAGCATGCGAGATCTTTAGTTGTGGCATGCGAACTCTTAGTTGTGGCATGTGGGATCTAGTTCCCTGACCAGGGATCGAACCTGGGCCCCCTACACTGGGAGCATGGAGTCTTAGCCCCTGGACCCCCAGGGAAGTCCTGAACAGAAATTCTTGGGTCAGACAACCTGAGTTTGAATTTCTGCTTAATCATCTACTGGAGTGTGACTGGAAAAATCATGTAACCATTGAGCTCAGTTTATCCTCTGTAAACTTGGGTTAATAGTAATAGTAGTACCTGATTCATAAGATTGTTAGGATTAAATGAGCCTATAAGGAGGATCTTCTGCCTAGAAGAAACAGCATTCAGAAATGGCACCTATTATTTTTACATGTATGTATATATGTTCTTAATACACATATATAATATTTAGGCATGTATCACAAAATTTCAGCGAGGAATGGTTTTTTATTGAGTTCCCTGAATGTTTTCATATTAATTAGCAGGAGGTACAGAAATTTTAACGTATTTAAAAGAGAGATACCTTGTGTTGATTATTTTGCTGATTTCTATACTTGACTGTGAGCTCTTTTAAGACAGGGACTATCCTATTCATTTTTAAAAAATTGAAGTATAGTTGATTTACAGTAATTGTGTTAGTTTCAGGTATACAACAAAGTGATTGTTTATATATATATATATATATATATATATATATATATACTTTTTTCAGATTATTTTCCACTATAGGTTATTATAAGATATTAAATATTGTTCCCTGTGTTATATAGTAAATCCTTATTCCTTATCTATTTTATGTATAGTAGTGTGTATCTGTTAATCCCATACTCCTAATTTATCCCTCCCCCTCCCTTCCCCTTTGGCAACTATAAGTTTGTTTTCTATGTCTGTGAGTTTGTTTCTGTTTTGTATATAGATTCATTCGTATTACTTTTAGGATTCCACATATAAGGGGTATTGTATAATATTTGTCTTTCTCTGTCTGACTTACTTCACTTAGTACGATATTCTCTAGGTCCATCCGTGTTGCTGCAAATGGCAATATTTCATACTTTTTTAAAATGGCTGAGTAATATTCCATTGTGTGTGTATATATATATGTGTGTGTGGTGTGTGTGTATGTATATATGTATATATATATACACATATATATGTGTATATATATATATATATACATACACACACACCACGTCTTTTTTTGATAAATTTATTTATTTTACATTCATAGTTTGTTTGAGTAGAAGTCCTGCATTTCTCTTGATAATATTAGTTAACATTTCTACAGTTTGAATCAATCATAGTTATCATTAATGTTTTAAGAGTACAGTAATCATTCTCTTGGTTATTCATACATGGCAGTGAGGGCAACACCTCTAAACAGAAAGTAAATTGTAGTTTCTTCCAGAGTTATAACAATTGAGATGAATTTAGAAAAACTTGTTTGAGTATTTGCTATGTCTGATACTTCCAGCTTCATGTTTTTTCTTTTGGGGACAAAAATGTGGAATTATTAAAATTACTATAAAATATGTATAATGTATATGCTTATTTCCTTTTGCTCATACCTAAATGTTGATTTCTTATGCTGATACATCTTACTTAAAAAGAGGATAACAGAAGATTCTTAAATGCTTTATTATTGTCCTTTAACAGATATAGAGAAAAGGTATTTGTAAAGTGACAGGAAATTTAAGATCCTAAATGTAAATACTATGTATAATTTTTGAAACATGAAAGTAGCAAAACTTCTTTAAGATTAATTAAATGTTGTATTGAACAATGGGAAGACGTTGACCAATTTTAAAGAATGGCATCACTTTTTATGTAAATGTTTTTTCATCTTATGTGATCATAGAATTATAGACTCCATATAACTGCCTGAGGATACCTTTATCCTCAAATAAAGATGCTCAAATCTGGTGCCATAGCTCTTCACAGAGTATTTTCAGAAAGCACCAACCAGTTCTTTTTGCACATGTAACTTCAGTAGTTGAATTCAGTAGGTGCAATATATTTCATTAAAAGCCAAGGACTCAAAAAAAAATCATGGGCACTTGGTTAAAAGTTATAATGGTTTTTATTTTAGTTTTCAGACGGATGTATGTGTGTTGTATATGCATATATGTGTATATATTGATATTTAAGTTGACTGATAGGTTAGCTGTCTTTTGGAAGTTATGGCTCATTAAAGAATTTATACTTACAAAGAAAGAATAGTCAACAGATCACTACAGTCTTTCTTATTCCTACTCTCAAGAAGCAGCCCCCAAGAGGCTTACACTCTATTTTATAAATATAAGACAGTATGTGAAAAGATAACATAAAATTGCCAAATGAGTGCTCTTGGCAGTAAAACTAGTGGTCAGAGGCTGAGGGTGATAGGAAAGGGCTCATAAATAATTGATTTTGAGTTGAATCTTGAGGGATTGGGTAAGTTTTTTTTCCTCCCTACATGTGTATGAAAAATTTCAGGGAATTCCTTGGTGCTGCAGTGGTTAGGACTCCGCACTTTCACTGCTGGGGCCCGGGTTCGATCCCTGGTCGGGAGGACTAAGATTCCCTCAAGCTGTGTGGCCTGACCCAAAAAAAAAAAAAAAAAAAAAAAATCAAAGCTGAAAGAAATTTGTAGTGACCACCATAGCCTACTACTTACACTGTACAGTTAACACTTTACTATATCTATTTTTTAAAATAAATTTATTTATTTATATTTGGCTGCGTTGGGTCTTTCTTGCTGCATGTGGGCTTTCTCTAGTTGGCGTCGAGTGGGGGCTACTCTTCGTTGTGGTGCACGGGCTTCTCATTGCAGTGGCTTCTCGTTGCGGAGCACGGGCTCTAGGCTCTTGGGCTTCAGTAGTAGTGGCTCGCGGGCTCTAGAGCGCAGGCTCTGTAATTGTGGCGCACGGGTTTAGTTGCTCTGCGGCATGTGGGATCTTCCTGGTCCAGGGCTCGAACCTGTGTTTCCTGTATTGGCAGGCAGATTCTTAACCACTGTGCCACCAGGGAAGTCCTTACTATATCTATTTGATCACATATTAATTCATCTGTTCATTTCTGTATCATCCATTTATCCATCTTTTTTGGGGATGCATTTCAAAGTAAATTGTTGATATCAGTGTACTCCCTCCTAACTAGTTTGGCATGCCTATCGTGAACTAGAATGCAATATTTTTTGGACCTTTTTTCTTTTGATGTAAAATTTACATATAATGAGATATACAAATCTTAAGTTTACATTCTTGGAAATTTTACACATCTGTATAAACCAACCCCCTATCAAAATGTAGAATAGCACCATTACCCCAAAATATTCCCTTATGCCTCTTCCCAGTTCTTGTCCCCACCTTCCCAGAGGTAATCGCTGTCACCGTTCTGATTGTTTTTTCACTCTAGATTAATTTTCCCCATTTTAGAACTTCCTGTAAATGGAATTATACAGCATGCACTCCTTTATATAAGACGTCTTTTACTCAGCATAATGTTTTTGACCCATATTATGTCTAACAGAAGTTTATTCCTTTTTTTTTTTTGCTGAATAGTATTCTGTTGTGTGAATATAAAACAGTCTATCCATTCTATTGATGGATACCTGGACTGTTTCCAGTTTTGGATAAAACTTCTGTGAATATTCCTTTGAGTGTTTTTGTGAAAATATTTTTCATTTCTCTTGAGTAAATACTTAGCAGTTGAATTCCTGGGTCATAGGTGGGTGTATGCTTAATTTTATAAGAAACTGCAACATTTTTTCCCAAAGTGGTTGTACCGTTTTGCATCCCTACCAACAGTGCCTGAGCGTTGCGGGTATTCCACAGTCTCATCGATATTTGGCACTGCCGGTCTTGTAAATATTTGGCCATTCTGGTGTGTGCGTAGTAATATCTCATTGTGGTTTTAATTTCTCAATTTCTCCGATGATTAATATTGTTGATCATTTTTTTCTTATGCTGATTGATGAAGTATATGTTCAAATCATTTGTCCATGTCAGAGTTGGGTTGTTTTTCATTTTATTATTGAGTTGTTATTTTATATGTAGTAGTGCTCAAATATGAGCTCAAGTTGTGCCTTTAGTGAACACAGATTCAATTACTTGTGAAAGAGAGTTAATCTTATTGAAGTAAAAATAATACAGACTTTTATTTTTATCAACACATTGTGGGTGGTGGGGGCAGGTTAATAAAAAAAAGTGGGCTTTTAAAATTTTGATATACTTTCTCAAGTTATTCTAACTAATTTCTTTGCTATCAAACAGGGGAACTCAAACTAACTGAATAGAGGAGGGTGATACAGATAAATAATTATTAAAATAACTATGAATTATTCCTAGGAAGTAAATGACTGTTTCAGTATACGAAGTGAATCTAGTATGATCCAGGCATTAATAGAGTTAAAAATACAGTTAGTAAATGGTAATGAGATCACTTGTCTTTGGATTTGAAATTGTTTGTTATTAAAATACCTCAGTAGAAACTACTATGTATTTGTTTCCTTTGTATTTCTTGTTATTATAGTAGGTTTGTATATTGATACCAAATATAATAATCTTAGAATAAGAGAAATAACTTATTATTTTATAAAAGTCTATTTTGTTGTCCTTTAAAAGTTGTTATGTTTTGGAATCTTTTAAAATGTTGATGCTTTAGATAAGGTGTATATGGTATTGATGTAACATTTTTACCCCATTGTGGAAAAAAAATCATTTCATTAAGATAAAAAATATTTTCAGAGTATTTGATATTATTAATTCTGTAAAATGTACAAAGGGATGAAAGATTCCCTAGAGTTAAGACGTTGTGGTTAGTGTACTAGTAAATTTAAAAAAAAAAAAATTACCAGATTTTTTACATCCAGAATAAGATTTTTTTTCTATCTTAGTTATGGTCTAAGGACAAGATTTTTATGTTGAGTGAGAGAAAAATGGGACATTTTTCTTCCAGGTAACCATATACCCAGCTAAAAACCAAAGGTTCCATTACTGAGTAAGAGGGAAAAACAGATACTGGGGGACAACTAGCAGCCAGGTTGACTCTAAGCCTAGGGAAGTACTGATTGAAAAACAAATCTACCTGTTTTGTCAAGTTCTTTAGAGGAAATGGTTGTAAATATTTGAAATATAAATAAAGGATAAAAAACCAGAAACACATGGTAGCAAAAGTAGATAAGTTAATGTCACATCTGTGAAGATATATTATCCCCCAGACATACCTTTTTCATAAACAAAAGAGTGGAGAAATGCTGAAAACTGTTAGACTTTCCTAGTTAAGCTGCATCAATATTTTAATGTTTACTTAGATTGACCACATTACTTCCTCTCATCTTTCAGATTTATTGCCATCTCTAACCGTTCCTAAATGCTCTGTGAACAATGACCAGTTTAGCTAAAAGTCTCTTTTCTGGGCCAAAAAACCCCTGCTCGACTAATTCAAATTATAGAAAGAAAACTCTGGCCACAAAATTAAGAGAATTATCTAAGATCATACATAGCTAATGGATGGCAGAGCCATAAACCCAGGTCTCTTCACCCCAATACCGAGGCAACTATGTCAAAAAAAGAAAGAAGCACAACTGCTGTTACAGTCTCTGGTCAGTAATGGCACAAAGTCCCAGTTCCTCCCACCCAGCTAGTCAGTTGGTCTCATTGACACCAACTAAGTGAATTATTATGCTTTACTTAAAGGATGTGGGTGGTAGTATTAAGCAAGATGGACTCTTTCTGATTGTCAGAACTATATGCAGATTCAATTAAATTACTTCATATAGAGAGTTTAGTGTAAGAGTAGTGTGGAAGGACAAGGAAAGTCTCCACAATCAGGCCTCACTGAGAACTGGAACACTAGTCAGAATAAAATAAAATTGGTATCCCAACAGGAACTCTGACTGATCATTGTCATCATTCAGTTTCCTGATTCTGCCTCCACTGTGACTGTAGATATGTTTTACTCTTCACCATGATTGCTCTCTCTACTACATGGTTTCTGCTGTCCTGCAGCTTCTGCTTACTGCCTTCTTTGCTGTCTCATATTCAGATTCCCCAAGGAAGAGGATCAGACTGAGTTAGTTCATCATTTTGTAAGACAGAACTACTGGACAGTTCTCAGGTCATGCAAATTTATAAGCCAGAACTCGTGATAGAAAGCATAACAAGTGATGCAAGCCCTTAGAGCTGCTTTTTCCAGAAATGAGCTGTGGTTGTTGCTAACACTCAGAGCATTATGTTCGTCTACATACATTTGGTTTAAAAATCAAAACATCATTAGGTGAATTCAGACTAAAAGTCTGGCCCGCCCTCTCCAGAGCATAGTCTCTCATTATATCGTCACCCCCTACACACATACTCCTACATAGTAGATCTCGAACAATAACCTCACCGCACACCACCCCCCCATAAATTTTACTCCTTGATGTAGAAAATTTAATAGCCTCTCTCCTATTGATATCGTTTCTGTGAATTGGGATTCTCCTTTGAACCCATATTTATTCCATATTTACCCTAAAATGAAGTCTGACACATGAATTATGCTAGATAAAACTATTCAGATATAAGATAACTTCCTATTATAGAAGAATGATTGCCCTAACTGGTGCACCCAAACATTTTCTAGTAGAAGCACAGGTAATTTTACAGATCACCATTTATTAAGTATTTACCATGTTAGGCACTGGGCTAAGCACCTGATGGGATGTATCACAGATTAGCAGACTGAGGCCCAGAAAGGTTAAATTCTTATCCAAAATCACATCTAATATATTGCAGAGCTAAAATTCAAATCCTATCTTTGTAATGTCAATGCCTGTATTTTTAACAACCATCCCGTACTGTCAATGACTGCTAAGTAGAATTACCAATAGTATTTTATTTTATTTTTTGGGGGGAAGATTTATTTATTTATTTACTTACTTATTTACTTACTTATTTTCATGCATTTTAAAGAATCTTTGTTTTGGACTTACAGTGACCCTGAACTTTATATAATTATGGAATCCCTCTCATCGTTTAGGAAGATCACATCCCTGCATGGAAGATATCTCTATAAAACTGGTATTCAATAACACATGTTGACGATTTTAACAAAGGTTAAGAAATATAGTATGTGTATATAGGTATATATATTTGCATTTATACGTATACATACACGTACATATACACATACACTCTTATTATACATATACACATATACTCTTATTATACATATACATACATATATATAAATATTTCATAGACTTGATGCAGAGAACATTTGCTCTTATAAACAGCTTTATTGCTTAATTGGTAATTAGGTCCTGCTTGCTTGTCTGCGGCATTAACATAAATTGATAGAGAACCTCACCAGGTGCATTCAATTTAAAAAGTTTTAAAGCAAGGTATCATGTTTACTACTTGGTTGCATTTTGAAAATATAATAGAATTACCGATAGTATTTTATAACACTAACTAATCCTACCCCCCTAAAAAAAAAAAAACCCTACTGTACTCTAATGCAACGCTTCCCCCAATACTGCTCAGTAAGATAGCTATTACACAATAAGAGTTCTGTGACAAAGTAAGTGTGGGAAATGTTATATTAAAGAGCTCATCAAACTTCCATATTTCAGGGATTCTCAATTTTTTTCTTTTTTTCCCCCTCTCTTTTTTTTCTTTCAGAATTGTTAAATATACCATTCCACACTGTGAATCTCCAGAAACAAAATACATTTGGCAGAGTTTCCTATATATATTTAGTCAAAGTTACCACTCTTCACAGGCCATTGACTAAAAGTTCTGTGAAAGGCACCTTAGAAAAATATTTATCTAGTAAAAGTTTCACATGACCATCTTTTTCTTCGATAGTTTCACCTAAACTAGGTCAGTTAGTTGTCAATAAATCTTATGATACCCTCTGACCCATATCCCACTTCTAGGTGAAATGTCATGGCCATGTTGAGGGCCAGTGGCCATGTTTTGGATCATGTAACTTTACTTCTCTTCAGAAATGACAGGATAGGAACTCAAACCCATCCACTTATATGGTCTGCCTCAGAAAGGTGAGATGGGCCCATACGATTTAGCTCCCAAAATGGGAAACAAACAATAAAGCAGAGGGGCTGGAAGAGCCACACAACAGCAGTAGGACAGCTAGTGAAAATCACAAAGGAATAGGAAACTACTAGGGAGCAAAGGAACTGGCCAACAGAAAAAAAAGGGAGAGTAGAACAGAGAAGTTATGTAGAGATAAGCAAAATCCAGGCGGTGTGCCCACATTTTGGGGCTTGGTCTAGCTCCTGTGAACCAAGCCCTTGGATTTCTACGAGATCTTTGTTGAACCCTTATACTAACCTCCCTTTCGGTTGAACTTGCTTGAGTAGCTCTCTTTTCCTGCAGCCAATCTCACTTAAATTCAAACGAGGAAAGTTTGATAATTTTCACTGAAATGAGGCAGGACAACTCAGGTGTTAAAAAAGAGTATAGACTGTAGAGTTGAGATTGAATGCTTGAGATTGAATCCCAGGTCCTGTACTGTAAGATGCAAAACTTTGGACAAGTTACCTAAAGCCTCCATTTCCTACCTGTAAAATGGAAATGATGAGAGTATCTCTATCAGACTGTAAGGATTAAATGAGATGTTTATAAAGTGCTTTGTATATATGGAAAACACTGAATAAATGTTAGCTATTATTACTTTGCATGTACTTCTTTTCTCTGGCTCAACATAAAAATCTTGTTCTTAGACCATAACTAAGAAAGAAGAAAAAAAATCTTATTTCAGGATGTAAAAATCTGGTAAATATTGTTTTGGTTTTTTTTTAGTTTACTAGTACACTAACTACAGTGTCTTAACTCTAGGGAATTGCTCATCCTTTGTACATTTTGCAGAATTAATAATATCAAATACTCTGAAAATATCTTTGATCTTAATGAAATGATTTTTTCCACAACAGGGTAAAAATGTTAATTAATTAATAATTTTTATTGTAGCTAGTTGTGGTGATATGATTAAATACTAAACAGTAAATCACATTCAACTTCTGGCAGGTGTTTTTAAGAGAAAGGAACACAACCTTCATTATTACTTTTCTTTCCTGCTGATTAGAAGGTAGATGTTATGGTTGGAACTTGAGCAGCCATCTTGGACAGGAAGTAAAAGCTATATATTGAAGATTGTAGAATGAAAAGATAATTATGGCTCCTCCATACCAACCTTAGATTATTTCATTTGTGTGAAATAGAAATTTCCGTTTTTTTTAAGCTACTCTTGCTTAAGGTTTCCATTCACTTGCAGCCCAACCTAACCCTAACTGATATCTCCATGTCTTATTTTACTGCTTTTGATTAAAAATATTAGACTGTATTTCTTGACTTCCCATCATGAAAATGGGGATTGACTTTCACCTAACCGATTACACTTGCCTGCACAGACACACTTCCCACTCACCTGGCATCTTCCCAAATGTTACATTGTAGTTTTGGCTAAGTCAGTGTTCAGTGCTTTCATTTTGACTATGTAAATGAACTTAATAATTATTTCTTTTGTTGTTTGTTTACTTAGTTTTTATTGCTTATTCTTAGTTCAAACGCAACTAATTCTGCCAGTTATTTAAATCTCTCCATCAGCTTTATCTTCTTGAAGATCTCTCTCCTTGGGCCTACTGAGGTGCTTTATGTATTAGTTGTTCTATACGATGCACCACTGATATCCGGGAATTTTTCTTCCCCATCATTCTGAAGATTCCCTTTATTTTCCTCTTCCTTGTGTTGGATCTCTTTATTCCCAAACCTCACCTCTTCTTTCTTGTTTTTTCTCTTAATTTTGTTGGAGCATACCTTTCAGTGGCATCTTGAGAAAGAGTAAAAAGGAAGTAAAATTCCTGGGGCCTTGCATGTCTGCAATGTTTATATTCTTGATTGATAATTTGAATTGGCTAGAAATCATTTCCCCTCAGAAATTTGAAGTTATTGATCCATTGTCTTTTAAATTTCAAGATTGCTGACAATCCAGAGCTACTCTGATTCCTAATCCTTTATGTGGTGCTCAGTTTCCCCTCCCTCAAAGCTTTTGGGATTTTTCATTTATTGCTGATTTTTGAAATTTCATGTCTTGAAGTGGCTCTTTTTGTATTCATTATTATAGCTATTCAATAGCCTCTTCCAAACAGGTAACTTAGGGACTTAAATCCTTCCATTCTCCACTGTCTGTGTTCTTTCTCTCTGGAACTCCTGTTTTCATCTCTTTGGGTTTTTTAAAAAAAAATTATGTCTTTTTTTCTTCCACCTGTTTTTTTATTTCTACTGTCATTAAAAATATTTCAGCAGCTCTTTTTGTCTCTGAATATTCCTTTTCATAACATTTTCTTGTTTTTTATGGATATGATAGCTTTTCCTGTGTCTCTAAAGATATTACTGATTTTAAAAACGTTTCTAAGACCCAAAAGACTTAAAAAAGTCTTTTTCTTCTAGGTTTTTTCCCCCACTGTTTGTTTTGGTTTTGATCTTCCATGTTAGAGGCTTTCCTTAGCTTCCTCATGATCTTGTGCCTCATGATCTTGTTTTGGGCTACGGCCTTCACTATTGCACGATCTTGCTGGAATTGGGTTTGATAACCTCCCTTGGTCTTTTGCGTTTGTCACATTTCCCAGAGAAGGATCTTCCCATCTTCTGCCTGGGAGGTATGGGTTTGGTTGCCAGAATTTTAGGAGCCAGGAAGGAGAAGATTGTTGGGGGTTGCAACACTCACTATGTAAACTTTTAAACCATTTCTTCTCTTTTCAGTTTGAAATCCTTACTCTCAATTGCTAAATATTCCCACAGCCGAGTTACCCTCTCTTTTATTTTTTCCTGATGTTAAGCCTCCACTCTTCAGCTAGGATGGAGCAAGGACAGTCACCTAGATGTACAGAGAAGGGAGGGTATCTGGGGATCTAACTGCTTCTTACCTAGGCTTTCGTACAGTTCCCACCCACCCTTCACTTCTAGAATTGTCTGGTACTGCCAGTTTTGCTTGGTATTGCCAGAGCTGTTGAGCATCCTGAAGTGTAAATTGGGTAGCTTCTTGTCATTTTCCCCATGGTTTAGGATTTAGTGTTCTGAGGGTAAGCTAATTCAGCTAAATTTATCCAGTTGCTTTTCAACTTCTAGACTTATGTTTTATCCTCTCCTGTTTTTTCCTTTCTCTCTGTGGTTGCGTTGCTAATTATTGTATCTTTGGTAGCACCTCTCCTTTATTTTAAAACTTTGAAACAGAAAAAAAAAATCGACTTCAAGTATAGTAATTTTCTTTGCTTATGGACTGTAATACCCAATCAAGTTTCTTCAAAATAATTTAAAAATTTCAGAATTTCCTGGATGTTAATTTATATAGAATAAAATGCACAGAACATAAGTGTACAATTTAAGTTTTAACAGACAGATACACTCTTGTAATGTAAATCCCAATCAAGACCTTGATGCTTAACTTGGACAGGCTTCTAGCATGGCTATTTCAATGTTCGTAATTCTAGGATCAAGCTAGGATTTAATGAAGCATTAATGAACTGCTGTTCTATTTCATGTGGGACTCTTAGGTGCTTTTGAGATATCAACTCATGTAAAAAAAAAGACTTTACAATTATATCTCAATAAAACTGGAAGAAAAAACCAAAAACAACAACAACAACAAAAGACTTCAATTTTTAGAGCAGTTTTAGGTTTATGGCAAATTGAGGGGAAAGTACAGAGTTGCCATATATCCTCTACCCTGGTGTGTACAGCCTTCCCCACTATCAACATCCTGCACCAGAGTGGGACATTTGTTACAGTTGATGAACCTACATTGACACATTATCATCACCCTAAATCTATAGTTTACATTAGGGTTCACTCTTGGTGTTGTACATTCTGTGGGTTTTGACATTATGTCATTATAGCATCATACAGAATAGTTTCACTGCCCTGAAAATCCTTTATGTTCCACCTATTCATCCCTCCCTCTCTCCTGAACTCTTGGCAACCACTAATCTTTTTACTGTCTCCATAGTTTTACCTTTTCCAGAATGTCATATAGTTGAAATCATACCATATGTAGCCTTTTCAGATTGGTGTCTTTCACTTAGTAATATGCACATAAGGTACCTCCATGTCTCTTCCTGGCCTGATAGCTCATACCGTTTTAGCGCTGAATATTATTTGTCTGGATGTGCCACTGTTTATTAATCCCTTCACTTACTGAAGGACATACTGGTTGCTTCCAAGTTTTAGCAATTATGAATAAAGCTACTCCAAACATCCATGTGCAGGTTTTGGTGTGGACATGTTTTCAGCTTCTTTCGATAAATACCATGGAGCACAATTGCTGGATTGTATGGTAACAGTATGTTTAGTTTTGTAAGAAACTGCCACACTGTCTTCCAAAGAGGCTGTACCATTTTTCATTCTTACCAGAAATGAATGAGATTTCCTGTTGTTCCACATTCTTTTTTTTTTTTTTTTACATCTTTATTGGAGTATAATTGCTTTATAATGTGTTAGTTTCTGCTGTATAACAAAGTGGATCAGCTATATGTATACATGTATCTCCCATCCCCTCCCTCTGAGCCTCCCTCCCACCCTCCCTATCCCACCCCTCTAGGTGGTCACAAAGCATTGAGCTGATCTCCCTGTACTATGCAGCTGCTTTCTACTAACTATCTATTGTACATTTGGTAGTGTATATATGTCAGTGTTACTCTCTCACTTCATCCCAGCTTACCTTCCCCCCCACCCCCCACCCCCGCCCCGTGTCTTCAAGTCCATTCTCTATGTCCACGTCTTTATTCCTGTCCTGCCCCTAGGTTCATCAGAACCTTTTTTTTTTTTTTTTAGATTCCATATATATGTGTTAGAATACGGTATTTGTTTTTCTCTTTCTGACTTACTTCACTTTGTTTGACAGACTCTAGGTCCATCCACCTCACTACAAATAACTCAATTTCATTTCTTTTTATGGTTGAGTAATATTCCATTGTATATATATATGCCACATCTTCTTTATCCATGTTCCACATTCTTGCCAGCACTTAATGTTGTCAGTGTTTTGGATTTTGGCCATTCTAATAGGTGTGTAATGGTATCTTCTTATTTTAATTGACAATTCCTGAATGAAATATGGTATTGAATGTCTTTTCGTATGCTTATATGCTTCCTCTCTACGTCTTCTTCGGAAAGGTGTCTGTTTAGATCTTTTACCCATTTATTTTTTAATTTTTAAAATTTTTTTATTTTAATTTATTTTATTTTTGGCTGCGTTGGGTCTTTGTTGCTGTGCACGGGCTTTCTTTAGTTGTGGCGAGCAGGGGCTGCTCTTCGTTGTGGTGCATGGGCTTCTCATAGCAGTGGCTTCTCTTGTTATGGAGCACGGGCTCTAGGTGCACAGGCTTCAGTAGTTGTGGCACATGGGCTCGGTAGTTGTGGCTCATAGGCTCTAGAGCGCAGGCTCAGTAGTTGTGGTGCACAGGCTTAGTTGCTCTGCGGCATGTGGGATCTTCCTGGACCAGGGCTCGAACCATGTCCCCTGCATTGGCAGGAGGATTCTTAACCACTGTGCCACTGGGGAATGCCCAAGATCTTTTACCCATTTTTAACTTATTGAATTGTTCATTTTCTTACTGTTGATTTTTAAGAGTTTTAAAAAATATTTTGGATAACAGTCCTTTATCAGATACACTGTTTGCAAATATTATTTATTTACTTATTTTATTGAAGTATAGTTGATTTATGTTGTGTCAATTTCTGCTGTACAGCAAAGTGATTCAGTTATACATATATATACATTATTTTTAAATATTTTTTCCATTATGGTTTATCATAGGATATTGAATACAGTTCCCTGTGCTGTACAGTAGGACCTTGTTGTTTATCCATTCTATATATAATAGCTTACATCTGCTAACCCCAGCCTCCCACTCCATCCCTCCTCCAACTCCCTCCCCCTTGGCAACCACGAGCCTGTTTTCTATGCCCCTGAGTCTGTTTCTGTTTCGTAGATAGGTTCATTTGTGTCATATTTTAGATTCCACGTTTAACTGATATCATATGATATTTGTCTTTCTCTTTCTGACTTCACTTAGTATGATAATCTCTAGTTGCATCCTTGTTTCTGCAAATGGCATTATTTTGTTCTTTTTTATGGCTGAGTAGGTATTCCATTGTATATATGTACCACATTTTCTTTATCCATTCATTTGTTGATGAACATTTCGGTTGCTTCCATGTCTTGGCTATTGTGAATAGTGCTGCTGTGAATATACGGGTTCATGTATCTTTTTGAATTATAGTTTTGTCTGGATATATGCCCAGGAGTGGGATTGCTGGATCATATGGTAATTCTATTTTTAGTTTTCTGAGGAACCTCCATACTGGTTTCCATAGTGGCCGCACCAATTTACATTCCCACCAACAGTGTAGGAGGGTTCCCTTTTCTCACACCCTCTCCAGGGTTTGTTATCTGTAGACTTTTTAATGATGGCCATTCTGACTGGTGTGAGGTGGTACCTCATTGTAGTTTCGATTTGCATTTCTCTAATAATTAGCAACGTTGGGCATCTTTTTATGTGCCTATTGGCCATCTGTATGTCTTCTTTGGAGAAATGTCTATTTAGGTCTTCTTTGCAAATATTTTTTCCCAGTCTGTGGCTTGTCTTCTCATTCCCTTGAATCAACTCACTTTTTAGAAGGGGAACCTGAAAAAGATTGAAGCTTAACAAAAGTTCTGATATTAGAGGATGGTTTATAATTTTATGATTTGAGGTAAGTCTTTAGATAAAAAACGTTACAAGCACCACTTACCTGTTCAGAGCCACTTAAGATTTTTACTAATTTTGAGAAATACGTATCAGTTACATTAACCTGTGTGTTATTTAAAAAAGAAAAACACTTTAGTTACCCTCCATCGTCCACTTAATAAAATTCATCATCTTGCTTCAGCCCCTCTTTCCAGTTTTTATTTCTTGTTTTCCTTTATACATATATAATGCACCAGCCAAACTGAACCACTCTGTATTCCCCACAGACCTCAGAGTCAGGGCCTGCTTGTCCTGTGTCCTTCTCTTCTCTATTCAAAATTCTCTATCCTTTACTTATTTATTTTGGTTGTGCTGCGCGGCTTGCGGGATCTTAGTCCCCTGACTTATGGATTGAACCCACGCCCTCAGCAGTGAAAGTGTAGAGTCCTAACCACTGGATTGCCAGGGAATTCCCAAAATTCTCTATCCTTTAATTCCAATACCACCTTTTCCATAATGCCTTAGGGAAGACTATGAATCTAACCTAAGAATATAATACAAAATTTGGAAAACTTACTATGTAAAGATGTTTGTTGCAGCATTATTTATAGTAGCTAAATACTGGAGCCAGTAATCTTCAGCAGCAATGGAATGATTATAATTAAAATTGTTTTTGGAGCATATAGAGACATGGAAAGATGCTTATGGTATAGTTGGGAAAAAAGTGAAAATCTAAAATCATATATGCAAAATAATTACAGCTCTGAAACACACCCAGATGAAGAGAGTTGAAAGGGGGAAGTACATCGAAATAAGTTGTGTTAGAGTGGTCGAATTGTGTTTTTTCCCCTCTTCATTTTATAAATTTTATGTAATATAAGTAAAATTAAATAATTATAAATTGCGGTGGTAAATATTTGTGCATCTTATTTTACTGTTTAAAGGATTGATCGAAGTGGTGTTAGGAAAACCCCAAAATGAAGCACATAAAGTGTTGAATATTGGGTAACTGCATTGAAAGGGTTTGTAATGTTTTACAGTTAGCTATAAAAGAGTTATGTACTTTCAGTGACAGGGAGAGCTGAGAGGCATCTGAATTTGATGTTTGGATAGTGTGGAGTTGGTGAAATTTTAATTTTCTAGTGTCTGGCTCTTTGAAGAAGATAAGACATTCTAAAAAAATCATGAGGTATTGCCTGTGAGAACAGAAGGTAAAATAAGATGGGAGTACTGATGAATGGAGATACTGAAAGGATGTAAAGAAGGGCAAGGACAGCCATATAAACAAAGATGAATATAAATGAGAGGCACTAGAGTATAAATATAGTGTGGAGAAGGCCAAAGCTTGTAATAAAGCTTGTGACAAATGCTTAAGTCCATAAAAAGCTTTTACAATTGTTTTAGTAGCAGTATCAACAAAGAAAGAATAGTCCTGCTGTTTGGTACTGAGGTGTTATATTAATAGATTGTCAGAGAAAGCAGAGCGTTTCTATTCCCATTTGGCTTTGCTCTCCTCTTTCAAGATGAATTGTCTTTAGATTGAGGAGGATAAAAAGGCTGTTGTTCTTTTATAATTAGTTTTCAAATATATCTGTTATGTAAGATTTCCATGTTTGTTGTAGATAAATTTAAAACACAGACCAATATGGGGAGAAAAATGCCACCCATATTCATGTCACTCAGATATAACTCTTGTTGATATTTTGTTGTGCACCCTCTCGAATTATTTTCTGCATAATGTATATATGCAATATATTTTTATAAAAAGAGATATAACTATTATTCAGTAGTTTCTTCTTTTTCTCAGAACTTAATTTTCCCAGAAGTATGCTCTAAAGTTTTCCACGTCAGTACATGTAGACTGCACCATCTCTTAAAAAACTTTTAATGAAATTACAGCATGCATAAACAAATTACACAAACTACACAGCTCAGTAAATACTCCCCCAAATGAACACACCCATGTAACCACCACTCAGTTCAAGAAACAGACCATTATCAGTACCCCAGAAGCCTTCATTATGCTCCATTCCAATCAATAACCCTTCCTCCTCTCTAAAGATACACTTCTGATTTATAATTCCATAGATTACTCTTGCTTGTGTTTGAACTTCCTATGAATGGAGGAATATAGTAAGTATCCTTTTGTGTCTTTCTTCTTTTCACTCAGCATTGTGTTTTGAGATTCATCCATGTTATGTGTATTGTGGTTTGTTTTTGTTATTGTGTAGTATTCCATTTTATGAACAAACTGTAATGCATTTATCCATTCTACTGTTGGTAGGCTTTGAGTTGTTTGTAGTTTCTTTTGTTTACTGTTGTATGTACATAGTGCCTAGTTTTGTGCTTGGCACATAGAAGACGTTCAGTAGGTGTTTGTTGAATTTAAGAATGAAATGACTCAGTTTTCTTCACAGTTACTATTGAATTTTCTCTGAATTATCAAAGGCTAATAATATAAATAGATACTTTTATCCTCTTCCTGCTAGTGTAAGGACTTTAAAACACTTTAACTTCATTTATTTCTACTGACTTGTGCTGCTGTTGCAGTTTAATTCTATTTAAAATTTAAACGCTATAGGAAATTGTAGCTGTTGTTTAAACAGTCATTCATTTAAGTTTACTCACATATTTAATCTGTTACTTTTTTTTCCCTTCCTGGTTCTTTAAGGCTTCTATCTGGCAAAATATTTCTTCTGCCTTAAGCACTCTTTATTTGTGATAGCCCCAAACTGGAAACAATGTAAATGTCCATTAATAGATTAATGTATAAGCAAATTGAGATATATTTATACAGTTGAATACTGCTTAGCAATAAAAGGGAACAAAATATTGATATACAGAACCATATGAATGAGTCTCAAAATAATTATGCTGAGTTTTCTGTGTGTAATTCTGAGAATTCTCTGTTTTTGTTTGAAAATGTGTTTATTTCACATTCATGCTTGAAAGAAGTTTTTGCAGGGAATAGAATTCTAAGTTGGCAGTTGTTATCATTCAGTTTGAGGATGTGTTTCTATTGTGTTCTGGCTCCTATTGTTTCTATTGAAGTTAGCCTAAAGTCTAATTTTTCTTTCCTATTTTTTTAAAAAATAAATTTATTTATTTTATTTATTTAATTTTGTCTGCGTTGGGTCTTTGTTGCTGCGAGTGGGCTTTTTCTAGTTGCCGCGATTGGGGGCTGCTCTTCATTGCGGTGCGCGGGCTTCTCATTGCGGTGGCTTCTCTTGTTGTGGAGCATGGGCTCTAGGCGCGCAGCCTTCAGTAGTTGTGGCACACGGGCTTAGTAGTCGTGGCTCGTGGGCTCTAGAGTGCAGGCTCAGTAGTTGTGGTGCATGGGAGTAGCTGCTTCGCGACATGTGGGATCTTCCCGGACCAGGGCTCAAACCCGTGTCCCCTGCATTGGCAGGTGGATTCTTAACCACTGCGCCACTGGGGAAGCCCTAATTTTTCTTTCTTTGAATATAATCTGATTTCCACCCTTTGGCTGCTTTAAGCATTTTTTCCCCCTTTTGAACTCAGAATGATTTTCTTTGTACTTATTTGCTTGAGTTTCATAGGGCTTATTCAGTCTCTATCATGATGTTTTAAAATCAGTTTTCAAAAATTTTAAGCCATTATCACTTTGAATGCTCTTCTGTCCCATTTTCTTTCTTCTTTTGGAATTCCAAATACATGTATGTTTACTTTCCCACTGTATCCCCTCTGTCTTTTGCTCCCCAACTTTTGTTTTTGATATATTCCATCCTTTTGTCTCTTTGTGTTCTGCATGTTTTCTTCTGACCTACATTCTGAGCTGCTGTTAATCCCACCCATTGAATTCTTAATTTTGGTTAATTGTGTGCTTCAATTTTAGATTATTTACTTTGTTCTTTTGTAAAAAAAAAAAATCAAGTTCTTTGATGATTTATTACTCTTATTTCTTTGAACATATTAAGCATGTTGTTTTAGGTTTATTGAGATATAATTGATGTAAAATAAACTGTGCATATTTAAAATGTGCAGTGTTATGAGTTTTGATATGTTTATACTGGTGAAACCATCACCATGATCAACATAATGAACATATCCATTACTCCCCAAAATTTCTTTATGTGCCTTTGTAATCCTTGCTTCCTACTCCTTTCTCCCTTATTACTCCCCATCCCTAAGTAAACCACTGATCTGCTTTCTGGCACTGTAGATTACTTGTATATTCGGAAATTCATATAAATGTACAACATGTACTTTTTGGGGGGGCTTCTTTCACTCAGCATGATTATCTTGATATTCATCCACGTGGTTGTGTGGATCAAATAGTTTCTTTTTATTGCTGAGTAATATTCCATTGTATGGCTGTTTGACAAATTGGCAAAATTGAGATTTGTTGATTCATTCATCCATCGAAAGACATTTAGGTTGTTTTCAGTTTTTGGCTATTACAAATAAAGCTGCTAAGAACATTCTTATAGAAGTTTATGCATGGGCATGGCTTGGGTATTTTGCAGTCTGTTTCTAATAATGTTATTTTCTGGATTCCTGTGGGAGCTTTATTGTTGATTAAAAAAGAAAAACCACTTTCCTTTTATGCCTAGTCATATTTGATTGAGCGTTGGATATTAGAAATAGAAAAGTTACAGAAGTAACTGAAGGTTTAGGATGAAGATTTATGTTTGCTTCTGGCAGGTGGCTAGGGGCACTAGTGATTCTGTATCACCTTAATCCAGTTTTAAGTACTGAGATGATTTGAGGTGGGACTGTAATCCCAAGGATAGTCAGTTTATTTTAGGCTTCCTAGGGAGTAGCCTTTCAGTGTCTGGACTCCAAATACTACAGGGTTTTAACTATACTTCTTTTCTTGGTGGACTCTGGACTCCAGTATTTGTTCTCTATCCCTACCTACCTGTCAAAAGCTCTGCTTATCTTCTAAATCTTCAGCTGGATTTGCAGAATTGTGCTAGGGGAAAAGTGGCCCAAAATGCTGATCTTACCTCTAGGTTTTCTTCTTCTCCTTCTGGATCTGTGTCCTGTAATTTTTTTTTTCTGTCTTGCTTACTCTAATGCCTATGATCAGATGATTTTAACGTTTTTCAGCTTTTCTAATTGTTTGCATTGGGAACGTTGGTCTAAATTACGGACTACACATTACTAGAAGGGAAGGTCACTATTTAAATTGAACATTTTTTTCAAATATTCATTAGTTATTTTATTTTTTTATTTTAATTTTTTTTAACATCTTTACTGGAGTATAATTGCTCTACAATGGTGTGTTAGTTTTTGCTGTATAACAAAGTGAA
Organism: Eubalaena glacialis; assembly: GCF_028564815.1. NCBI lineage: Eukaryota > Metazoa > Chordata > Mammalia > Artiodactyla > Balaenidae > Eubalaena > Eubalaena glacialis. The sequence continues at coordinate 75,771,038 of NC_083725.1, read as the reverse complement.
TCGGCTATACGTATGCATATATCCCCATATCCCCTCCCTCTTGCGTCTCCCTCCCCCCCTCCCTATCCCACCCCTCTAGGTGGTCACAAAGCACCGAGCTGATCTCCCTGTACTATGTGGCTGCTTCCCACTAGCTATCTATTTTACATTTGGTAGTGTATATATGTCCATGCCACTCTCACTTCATGCCAGCTTACCCTTCCCCCTCCCCGTGTCCTCAAGTCCATTCTCTACGTCTGCATCTTTATTCCTGTCCTGCCCCTAGGTTCTTCAGAACCATTTTTTTTTTTACATTCCATACGTATGTGTTAGCATACGGTATTTGTTTTTCTCTTTCTGACTTACTTCACTCTGTATGACAGACTCTAGGTCCATCCATCTCACTACAGATAACTCAATTTCATTTCTTTCTGTGGCTGAGTAATATTCCATTGTATATATGTGCCACATCTTCTTTATCCATTCATCTGTCGATGGACACTTAGGTTGCTTCCATGTTCTGGCTATTGTAAATAGAGCTGCAGTGAACATTGTGGTACATGACTCTTTTTGAATTATGGTTTTCTCAGGGTATATGCCCAGTAGTAGATTGCTGGGTTGTATGGTAGTTCTATTTTTAGTTTTTTAAGGAACCTCCATACTGTTCTCCATAGTGACTGTATCAATTTAACATTCCCCCCAACAGTGCGAGAGGGTTCCCTTCTCTCCATACCCTCTCCAGCATTTATTGTTTGTAGATTTTTTATTTTTTTATTTTTTTAACATCTTTATTGGAGTATAATTGCTTTGCAATGGTGTGTTAGTTTCTGCTTTATAACAAAGTGAATCAGCTATACATATACATATGTTCCCATATCTCTTCCCTCTTGCATCTCCCTCCCTCCTGCCCTCCCTATCCCACACCTCTAGGTGATCACAAAGCACAGAGCTGATCTCCCTGTGCTATGCGGTTGCTTCCCACGAGCTATCTATTTTACGTTTGGTAGTGTATATATGTCCATGCCACTCTCTCACTTTGTCACATCTTACCCTTCCCCCTCCCTATAGCCTCAAGTCCATTCTCTAGTAGGTCTGTGTCTTTATTCCCATCTTGCCACTAGGTTCTTCATGACCTTTTTTTTCTTTTTTTTTCCCTTAGATTCCATATATATGTGTTAGCATACTGTATTTGTTTTTCTCTTTCTGACTTACTTCACTCTGTATGACAGACTCTAACTCCATCCACCTCACTACAAATAACTCCATTTCATTTCTTTTTATGGCTGAGTAATATTCTATTGTATATATGTGCCACATCTTCTTTATCCATTCATCCAATGATGGACACTTAGGTTGCTTCCATGTCCTGGCTACTGTAAATAGAGCTGCAGTGAACATTGTGGTACATGACTCTTTCTGAATTATGGTTTTCTCAGGGTATATGCCCAGTAGTGGGATTGCTGGGTCGTATGGTAGTTCTATTTTTAGTTTTTTAAGGACCCTCCATACTGTTCTCCATAGTGGCTGTATCAATTTACATTCCCACCAACAGTGCAAGAGTGTTCCCTTTTCTCCACACCCTCTCCAGCATTTACTGTTTCTAGATTTTTTGATGATGGCCATTCTGACCGGTGTGAGATGATATCTCATTGTAGTTTTGATTTGCATTTCTCTAATGATTAATGATGTTGAGCATTCTTTCATGTGTTTGTTGGCAGTCTGTATATCTTCTTTGGAGAAATGTCTATTTAGGTCTTCTGCCCATTTTTGGATTGGGTTGTTTGTTTTTTTGATATTGAGTTGCATGAGCTGCTTGTAAATTTTGGAGATTAATCCTTTGTCAGTTGCTTCATTTGCAAATATTTTCTCCCATTCTGAGGGCTGTCTTTTCGTCTTGTTTATGGTTTCCTTTGCTGTGTAAAAGTTTTTAAGTTTCATTAGGTCCAATTTGTTTATTTTTGCTTTTATTTCCATTTCTCTAGGAGGTGGGTCAAAAAGGTTCTTGCTGTGATTTATGTCATAGAGTGTTCTGCCTATAGTTTCCTCTAAGAGTTTGATAGTGTCTGGCCTTACACTTAGGTCTTTAATCCATTTTGAGTTTATTTTTGTGTATAGTGTTAGGGAGTGTTCTAATTCCATTCTTTTACATGTAGCTGTCCAGTTTTCCCAGCACCACTTATTGAAGAGGCTGTCTTTTCTCCATTGTATATTCTTGCCTCCTTTATCAAAAATAAGGTGACCATACGTGCGTGGGTTTATCTCTGGGCTTTCTATCCTGTTCCATTGATCTATATTTCTGTTTTTGTGCCTGTACCATACTGTCTTGATTACTGTAGCTTTGTAGTGTAGTCTGAAGTCAGGTAGTCTGATTCCTCCAGCTCTGTTTTTCTTTCTCAAAACTGCTTTGGCTATTCGGGGTCTTTTGTGTTTCCATACAAATTGTGAAATTTTTTGTTCTAGTTCTGTGAAAAATGCCATTGGTAGTTTGATAGGGATTGCATTGAATCTGTAGATTGCTTTGGGTAGTAGAGTCCTTTTCACAATGTTGATTCTTCCAATCCAAGAACATGGTATATCTCTCCATCTGTTTGTATCATCTTTAATTTCTTTCATCAGTATCTTATAGTTTTCTGCATACAGGTCTTTTGTCTCCTTAGGGAAGTTTATTCCTAGGTTGTTTTTTTTTTTTTTTTAAACCAACTCTTCATCCTCTTGCTGCCTTGCCAGGACAGACAGACAGACAGACAGACAGACATACATACATACATACATACATACATACATACATTTATTTATTTATTTATTTATTTATTTATGGCTGTGTTGGGTCTTCGTTTCTGTGCGAGGGCTTTCTCTAATTGCGGCAAGTGGGGGCCGCTCTTTATCGCGGTGCGCGGGCTTCTCACTATCGCGGCCTCTCTTGTTGCAGAGCACAGGCTCCAGACGCGCAGGCTCAGTAATTGTGGCTCACGGGCCTAGTTGCTCCGCGGCATGTGGGATCTTCCCAGACTAGGGCTTGAACCCGTGTCCCCTGCATTGGCAGGAAGATTCTCAACCACTGCGCCACCAGGGAAGCCCCTATTCCTAGGTATTTTATTCTTTTTTGTTGCAGTGGCAAATGGGAGTGTTTCCTTAATTTCTCTTTCAGATTTTTCATGATTAATGTGTAGGAATGTGAGATATTTCTGTGCATTAATTTTGTATCCTGCTGCTTTACCAAATTCATGGATTAGTCCTAGCAGTTTTCTGGTAGCATCTTTAGGATTCTCTATGTATAGTATCATGTCATCTGCAAACAGTGACAGTTTTACTTCTTTTCTGATTAGGATTCCTTTTATTTCTTTTTCTTCTCTGATTGCTGTGGCTAAAACTTCCAAAACTATGTTGAATAATAGTAGTGAGAGTGGGCAACCTTGTCTTGTTCCTGATCTTAGTGGAAATGGTTTCATGTTTTTCACCATTGAGAACAATGTTGGCTGTGGATTTGTCCTATATGGCCTTTATTATGTTGAGGTAAGTTCCCTTTGTGCCTACTTTCTAGAGAGTTTTTTGTCATAAATGGGTGTTGAATTTTGTCAAAAGCTTTTTCTGCATCTGTTGAGATGATCATATGGTTTTCATCCTTCAGTTTGTTAATATGGTTTATCACATTGATTGATTTGCATATATTGAAGAATCCTTGCATTCCTGGAATAAACCCCACTTGATCATGGTGTATGATCCTTTTAATGTGCTGTTGGATTCTGTTTGCTACTATTTTGTTGAGGATTTTTGCATCTATGTTCATCAGTGATATTGGCCTGTAGTTTTCTTTTTTTGTGACATCTTTGTCTGGTTTTGGTGTCAGGGTGATGGTGGCCTTTCTCAGTTGGCTTTTAAAAAATGTTCCTTGTTCACATGGCTGAGACTTTTTCAGAGTTGGATCATGGTGAGACTTTCCTGCCCCTATCCTGCTTCCTTTAATCTTTCACAGCCATTGTTCTCCAGTACATCTCTTGCACTTCTGTCTCCATCTTAGCATCTTCTTCCAAAGGAGCCAACAGATACAGTTATTTAATACTGATATAGCATTATTATTCATCAAAGATCCAAATATAAAACTATAATATTAGCACCTCAAAACAAACATTTATTTCTCTAATTTATATATCCCTTTGGATTCTTCTACAGGTAATTATAGGATGAGATTTAGAAAATATTACTCTACAACATTAGGAAAACAAGTGACACTCTTTACAGGTTAAAGGGTTTATTTTTTGTATCAAAATAATGAATGAATCTTCAGGGAGAAAAAAGATTGTTATAAAATATTAAAAACAAATATACTGAAGACTTTTATCATTTTATTTGGGATGTTGGTTGAGGTAGTTGTTTTTACCCCTGCAAATGTTTTACTCTGACACCAAGGATGTGTTTTTTCTGAGCCAATTTCTAAGCTAGTGTTCTAGCTTGATTAATTTTCTGCGCAGCAGTTAACTCTATACAAAGTCTGAGCCAACTCAGTGGGGAGCTGTAGAGCAAAGATTGCTTCTTAGAGGAGTCCCATGTTAGGTAGAAATGGCCACGTCCTAGTATCCCAACCATGCACAGTCATTGGTTGGGGTATTTCTGTGAAGATTGTGGTTTTGGCTAGAAAGGTGTGGCAGAGCCTGAAGGCTCTAATAGCTATTTACCTTCCCTACAGGTGTATTTTATGTTCTTTCTTGAAAGGAGATCTGAGCAGCTCATCTCCTTGGCTGCCATACTAATCATTGTTTTTTTTTTTTTTTTAAAGAGCATTATCATAGGTTGTTCAAAATAATACAGAATATTTGGGGTAAAATTTTTTTTTTTGGTTAGGGAAAAATTTATTTCTCCTTAGCCTCTTAACACCAAGAGGCTAAGGAAAAATAAATGGATACTTTTTAGTTTAGAAACTCTTAAAAATTAGTGGTATAGATTAGATTATAAGTTAGGGATTACTCAGAATAAGAGCATCTGAACAATGATCTGGCAGTAGAAAGATTTTTTTTTTGGGGGGAGGTTTGGCTACATAGTTCTTATGCTTTAAGATAAGGACAAAATAATTCTTCCTGTACAGTTATAATGAAGATTAGGACATAAAGCTTATCACATATGTGAAAGAAGTCTTGTCAAAATATGATAAAAATGGAGAGAATTGATAGAAATAACACGGTAACTACTTTAAAAGGGAAAATTAAAGAGCTCAATTTGTACATCAACATGAGACTTTCGAAGAGAAGACATGGTAAACAGAAAATATCTACAAAACAGAAATAGAGTTACAGATGTAGAAAACAAACTTATGGTTACCAAGGGGTAAGGGGGGAGGGATAAATTGGGAGATAGGGATTGACATATACATCCTACTATCTATAAAATAGATAACTAATAAGGACCTACTGTATAGCACAGGGAATTCTACTCAATAGTCTGTAACAGCCTATAATGGGAAAAGAGTCTAAAAAAGAGTGGAGGGCTTCCCTGGTGGCACACTGGTTGAGAATCCGCCTGCCAATGCAGGGGACACGGATCTGAGCCCTGGTCTGGGAAGATCCCACATGCCGCGGAGCAACTAAGCCCGTGCGCCACGACTACTGAGCCTGGGCTCTAGAGCCCGCGAGCCACAACTACTGAGCCCGTCTGCCACAACTACTGAAGCCCATGCGCCTAGAGCCTGTGCTCTGCAACAAGAGAAGCCACTGCAATGAGAAGCCTATGCACTGCAACGAAGAGTAACCCCTGCTCACCGCAACTAGAGAAAGCCCGCGTGCAGCAGCAACAAAGACCCAACGTAGCCAAAAATAAATAAATAAACAAATTTATAAAAAATAAATAAGAGTGGATATATGTATATGTATAACTGATTCACTTTGCTGTACACCTGAAACTAACACAACATTGTAAATCAACTATACTCCAATAAAAATTAAAATAAAAAAGTTTTAGTGTATGGCCAGTTAGCTCCTTTGATAGCAAATACTGGTTTAGGTTTGACATATGCAAATAAATAAATGTGATACATTACACTAATATAATGAAAGATAGAAGTCATTTGATCATCTTAATAGATACAGGAAAAGCATTTGACAACATATAACATCCTTTCATAATATATACCCTAAACAAATTGGATGTAGACGGGACATACCTCAACATAATAAAGACCATTTCTGACGAATCCACAGCTAACATTGTACTCAACAGAGAAAACTGAAAGTGTTTCTTAAAAAAGAAAAAACAAACAAAAAATCGGGACTTCCCTGGTGGTCCAGTGGCTAGGACTCCACTCTCCCAATGCAGGGGGCCCGGATTTGATTCTTGGTCAGGGAACTAGATCCCACATGCCACAACTAAGAGTTTGCATGCCACAACTGAAGATCCCTCATGCCTCAATGAAGATCCTGCATGTGGCAATGAAGATCCCACATGCCGCAAATAAGACCCAGTGCAGGCAAACAAACAAATAAATCTATGTTTTGGACATCTATGATAATAAATAAAGATATAGCTATTCTTAATAGCTGTATTCTCTGTCTTTTCAGCAAATGAATTGTGCCTACTATGACTGGACCCTGACTGATATGTGAATATACTATAATTTAAACAATTTACCAGTACCAAATACCCAAATGATATGTAGGTCATTTAAATTTAAATTCAATATTACCTGATAGTGTTGCAGCCTACGGGCTTAACACATGTCTCCTGACTGCTTATTTCTGTTGTATAAAGTTTTAGAAATGAAAATCCTGGTTTAAAAAGCATGTACATTTTAAAAACTTCTGAAACATATTACCAATTGACCTCTATAAATTTTGCCAATTTACACTTTTGGTAACAAGGTATATGAATGATTTTTTCCCCTTTAAATCCCTTCATCAGCTCAGGGTATTGTCAGTTTAACTTTTGCCAATCTGATAAATAATGAATGGTATCATATTTTAATTTACTACAGATGCTGCAAATGTCTGAGTCTAGAATGATGAAATGTTCCTGGGAAGTAGTAAGAATAGCTTCCCTTGGGATAGTTAGAAATTAACTGCGCAGATTATTTTAAGAACTTCTGTAGTAGGGTGAATTAAAGATGGCTTTTAATAGAATTAAAGAAATAAAAGCAAAAAACCAGCTTTCTCCTTTTTTTTAAAAAAATGATGTAGTTAGTCATTGTCATCTGGTTCTCCTGTGGAGATAATAAAGGAAATACATACACAACAATTATTAGGAAATAGATTTCTATTTATAATAGCACAAGTACAACCTCTATGACTTCTCTTTAGGGACAGAGAGTACTTCTTGTCTAGGATTTAGATGTTTACTATTTTCTTAAGAACATTCTTATACTTCTTAGACAACTGCTTTCTTGATAAGAAATTGGGTTTTCAAAATGCTGCATCTGCTTAAAAGGTCTTTTTCATTTTTCTGGCATAATTTAATAGTCCACTTAGGTTTTTTCTTTATAGAAGAAGAAATGTTTTTACTTTTGTTAATTTAAATTGTTAAATATTATCAGTTATATTCTCACATTGGTGGGTTTTTTTTTTTTTAATAAATTTATTTATTTATTTATTTTTGGCTGTGTTGGGTCTTCGTTGCTGCGCGCAGGCTTTCTCTAGTTGCAGCGAGTGGGGGCTACTCTTCGTTGCAGTGCGCGGGCTTCTCATTGCGGTGGCTTCTCTTGTTGCAGAGTACAGGCTCTGGGCCCGCGGGCTTCAGTAGTTGTGGCACGCAGGCTCAGTAGTTGTGGCTTGCGGGCTCTAGAGTGCAGACTCAGTAGTTGTGGCGCACAGGCTTAGTTGCTCCTCGGCATGTGGGATCTTCCCTGACCAGGGATCGAACGTGTGTCACCTGCATTGGCAGACAGAGTCTTAACCACTGCGCCACCAGGGAAGTCCACATATTGGTGTATTTTAAAGATATGCTCCTGATGTGGATTAGTTTGGAATATTGCCAGTGAGTTTTTTTTTTATATATATAATTTAAAGTATTTTTCATCCTGATTCGAGTAACACAGATTCTCAGGGACAGTAAAGGAAATATTTTATATTCTCTTTATTTTTAATAAAAATTTTGCATGAGGGCTTCCCTGGTGGTGCAGTGGTTAAAAATCCGTCTGCCAATGCAGGGGACACAGGTTCAAGCCTTGGTCCGGGAAGATCCCACATGCTGCGGAGCAACTAAGCCTGTGCGCCACAACTACTGAGCCTGCGCTCTAGAGCCCGCGAGCCACAACTACTGAGCCCGTGTGCCACAACTACTGAAGCCCGTGCACCTAGAGCCCATCCTCCACAACAAGAGAAGCCACCGCAATGAGAAGCCCAGGTTCCGCAAGGAAGAGTAGCCCCCGCTCGCCGCAACTAGAGAAAACCCGCATGCAGCAATGAAGACCCAACGCAGCCAAAAATAAATAAATAAATAAATTTAATTAAAAAAAATTTGCATGAACATTTATTTGTCAAGTCAGTCTCCTCATGTTTCCCTATCCCAATGTGGTAAACTAAGATGACAAGTAAACTATTTGAAATGAAGCAATAATGAGATGTGTGAATACTTGAGCCTGCTTTTGGCTTTCAGTTAATTAAAAAAAAATTATTAAGCATCCTCAGTATTCCTGTTGTATTAGCTCTCAGGTGTCCTGGCAAACCATGCAGATGTGGTCCCTGTTTTCATGGAACTATAGTCCTGTATAGGGGTCTCAAACAGTAAAAAGCAATGTAAAGGAAAGCAAAACAAAACAAAGACACCATAATTCTGATTTGTGACAAATGTTATGAGGGGAAAGAAACAGTGCAGCATTAGAGAATAATGTGGAGACATGTTTTTGACAAGGTGCTCAGGATAAGCACTTTGAAGAGGTGACATATAAACTTAACGTGTGAAGGATCAGAAGGAGTTAGCCATTTAAATAGCTGGGTATCTTAGTTCAGGCTGCTATAACAAAGTAGCATAGACTGGTTGGCGTATAAACAACAGAAATTTATTTCTCAGTTCTGGAGGCAGGAAGTCCAAGATCAGGATGCCAGCATTGTTGGGTTCTGTTGTGATGGCCTTCTTCTAGGTTGCAGACTACCATCTTCTCATTGTACCCTCATATGGTAGAAAGAGGGTGAGAGAGCTTTCTGGAGTCGTCTTTATAAGGACATAAATCCACTCTACCCTCATGACCAAATTTTCTCCCAAAGATCCTTATTCCTAATGCTGTCACATTGAGGACTAGGATTTCAATGTATGAATTTTAGTGTGGGGGGGTACTCGATTATTCAGTCCATTGCACTAGGGGGTAGACAGGGTAGGGGGAGTAAGCCAGTTTGAGGGAACAGTCTGTACAAAGAACTTTATAAAAGAACTTGATGTGTTCAAGGAATTGAGAGGAGGGCCTCTATCACTGAAATATAATGGGTGAAGTTGAGACTAGAATGGGATGAATGAGGCTGTAGAAATAGGGGCTATATCACACAAATCTTGGAAGCTTAGTAAGGAGTTTAGGTTTTTATTCTAAATGCAGTGGGGCATCAGTGGAGGAGAGTGACATGATCCATGATTTGTGGCTGTTGTGAGAATAATAGAAGTGCAAGAGGGAAAATAGTAATCCATGTAAGGAATGATGATGGCATGAGTAGAGGCAATAAAGATTGAGAGAAGTGGATGGATTCAAGATATATTTAGGAGGTAGAAATGACAGGATATATTGAGGAGTTGAATGTGGGACAGGGAGGAAACAACTGATGTCCCATGTTTTTAGCTTGTTAGATTTTATAGTCAGTGAGTTAATAAAAATATTCAACAGTGTATGCCTACTGTATTACTTTTTATTTACATTCCTAGTTTCATAAAATGGATACAGTTTGGGAGAGGTGCCTTAGTCCGTTTGGGATGCTTTAATGAAAATACTGTAAACTGGGGTGGTTATAAACAACAGTAATTTATTTCTCATAGTTCTGGAGGCTGGGAAGTCCAAGATCAGGGTGCTGGCAGATTGTCTGGTGAGGGCCTGCTTCCTGGTTCATAGACAGCCATCTTCCTGCATGGCAGAAGGGGCAAGGGAGCTCTCTGGGGTCTCTTTTATAATGGCACTAATCCTATTCATGAGGCCTCCACCTCCATGACCTAATCACCTCTCAAAGGCTCACCTCCTAATACCATCATATTGGGGGTTAGGATTTCAACGTGTGAATTTTGGGGAACACAAACATTCAGTCTAAAGCAGGAGGTAAAGAGACTTCATGGGAATTCCCTGGTGGTGCAGTGTTTAGGACTCAGCGCTTTCACTGCTGTGGCCGGGGTTCAGTCACTGGTCGGGGGAACTAAAATCCAGCGCTTTCACTGCTGTGGCCGGGGTTCAGTCACTGGTCGGGGGCACTAAAATCCTACAAGCTGTGCGGTGCGGCCAAAAAAAAAAAGAGAGAGACTTCATAACTGGCATATGGAGGACTACTGATAAAACATCCCTGAAAATATAGCATAAATTAATAATAAAAATTATTTATACACAAGGTTAATGAAATGTTTATTGCCTAAAGGACATTGTTTATCCTAGGTACGTGTTAAATATTTGTTGAATTAACGAATGCATTTCAAGACATTTCCAGTGCCCTTCATACTTTCTGAAGATCTGAGTTTCCATCTAGTATCATTTCCCTTCAGCCTAAAGAAATTCTTTTAGCACTTTGTGTGCCAGTCTGCTGGCCCTGAAACTTTCTTTCTTTTTTCCCCTAAATCTTTTTTTCTCTCTATTCTTCAAATTCCGTAATTTTATTGGTCTGTTTTCAAGTGCACTGAGTTTTATCTCTGTCATTTTCATTTTGCTGTTAAGTTCGTCCAGTGAATTTTTCGGTGTAGGATATCTGTTGGTTATTTTTAAATTTTCTTTTGGCCTGTTAAGGTTTCTTTTCATTTGTTATGATCAAAATTTTCTCTGCATCATTGAGCATAGTTGTAATTCTTGTTTGAAAATCTTGTCTACTAATTCTAACATCTGAGCAATCTTTTACTTAGTCTCAGTTGTTTATCTTTTCTCTTGAAAATGGGTCACCTTTTCCTGATTGTGTTGTCTGTGAAGGAAGTTTGGATTGTATCCTGGACATTGTACACATGAAGTTGTGGAGACTCTTGAATTCTGTTATATTCCTTTAAACACTTTTGATGCTTTTGTTTAGTAGGCAGTTAACATGATTGGACTCAAACTCTAAGCTCTGTCTCTTGGATGGTAGTCTTAATTCAGTTCTTTTATCCTTAGCTGGGCTTCCTATGGTTTACTCCTTGCAAATGTGGTTCAGAGGTCAGCTAGAAACTTGGATAGAGTTTGTACCTAGATTTTTATCTCTCCCTTTCTGGCTCTCTTCATTCTGAGATTCCTGTTACTTTTCAGCATCCATGATGTCCCTGAACTCTGTCCTCTGGTTCTTCAAGATAGGAAGGTTGTGAGGTTTACATTGGAGTTTTAGGAACCCCTGGACTTGCCATAGGAAAAAAAAGTGAGAAATTCACCTGTACTGCTCTATTCCAAGTATTGACTCCCCTCTAATTTAGTATGCCTTCTTTTGGTTACTCTTCAGTGCCTTTAGGTAGTTATTTTTGTATTTGGTTCACGAATTACAGTTGTTATCTGATTTGGTAGGCACTTACTCAGCGATACCAGAAGCAGAATTCTCCCTTGTTCCTTTTTGTGTGGGGAAATTCCTTTTATGATTATATTCCGTGTTATAGATACCAGCTTTTAGAAATATCACGTTTAATTAGTTTACTTAGTTAAGAAATTGTTATTTTGAATATCATCTTGTAAATTGCCTGACTCAAAGAGAGAAGTCACAGTTCCTGATCTTGAGAGAACATTCTAGTGGTAAAGAGAAAATAGTAATATAAGTGAAAGGAGACATGATAGGATAAACAGAGGGATAAACAGAATACTATAAAGAGCACAGAGAAAGGGAACCTTAACCTGGTCTGGTAGGGAAGAGAGGAGATGCAAAAAGACTTTCTGGAGCATGTGATTTCTGTGTTGTATCTATGAGAAATAAGGGTATGCCAGCTGAAGAAGAGAATAAGGGGCTTCTAAGGAAGAAGACAGAAGCACATAAATAAATACGTGGGGGCCTAAGAATGAATGACCCTTTAGAAGAATTGCAAGTAGTTTTGGTGTGGCCGGAGTTATGAGGTGTATATGGGGATGTGTGAAAATATGAGGCCAGAGAGATTGGGCTAGAGCCAGGTCATTAAGGTCCTTGAATGTCATGCCAAGGACTTTGGACTTTATACGTAGTGGGAAGACATTGATATTTCAAATGTGGGTGTGACGTAATCAAGTTTGCATGCTAGGGGCTTCCCTGGTGGCGCAGTGGTTATGAATCCGCCTGCCAGTGCAGGGGACACGGGTTCGATCCCTGGCCCAGGAAGATCCCACATGCCGCGGAGCAACTAAGCCCGTGCGCCACAACTACTGAACCCACACGCCCAGAGCCCAGGCTCCCCAACAAGAGAAGCCACCGCAGTGAGAAGCCCGCACACTGCAACGCAGAGTAGCCCCCACTCGCTGCAACTAGAGAAAGCCCACGTGCAGCAACGAAGACCCAACGCAGCCAAAAATAAAAACAAACAAATAAATAAATTAATTTTAAAAAAAAGTTTGCATGCTAGAATGATTGTTTTGTATCAGTGTACAGAATGAGGAGAAAAGGGAGAGAAGGATACCAATTAAGGCAAGAAATTTTGAAGGCCTAAGGGGGTGGTGGTAGAGAGGAGGGAATTAAAATGAGAATTTAGGAGTAGAAGCAGTGGGTGTTGGTAACACATTTGTTGTATTTTTTGTGTTAATGAACAAGAAGTCTAGAATGTTTGGAAGTTATTCTTCCTCTCAGAGGTTGTTATAAAATAGAGCAACATCTCTCTAGGGCTCAGAGATTTTTTTTGCTCATAAATATTATGAGGAAGCAAGGGCACAATTTGGCCTCTGGTAGAGGCATCGCAGTCTCTGACTTGTAGCAGTGAGTATTTTGTGATTTCATAGCGATGATACTTGTGGAGTAATTAATAGAAAAAACTATTCAAAGTTGTCAGTGGTCATTTTGTTTTTTATTTCCTTGAGTATGTAATCACAGATTTTACTACTTATTTTTTTCCCCATATTGTATGCACTAGTAAATGTTTTATTTTTAGTTGGTTGTTTTTGTTTCATTTTTCAAACAAAACAGTTAAATAAACTGAAGAATATAAAGTAAAAAATCTCCCTTACTTCATCCACCCTCATTCCTGCTTCCTTTGAAGTAATACCTCTTTTCAGTTTGTTTTTGTTTTGTTGGTGGACACATAGAGGAATGAATATGTTGAACAACTTTATACAGCATCTGTTGATTCTCAAATATGAAAGATGTGGGATTTAATAAACCTAATAACTAACTTATCCTTCTGCCTCCTCATATATGTTATGTTAATATTGTTAGTCTAGAGGGTACTTTATTACTTTAAATACTATGAGTAAACTTATGTTTCTTGAATTATCAAATGTATAATGTCTGCTGATTACTTACTATGAAAGGAAACTAATATGCTTTCTACGTGTCTTTAGTTCCTGTATTTTTTTTTAAATTAATCAATTAATTTATTTTTGGCTGCGTTGGGTCTTCGTTGCTGAGCGCGGGCTTTCTCTAGTTGCAGCGAGCGGGGGCTACTCTCCGCTGCGGTGCGCGGGCTTCTCTTTGCTGTGGCTTTTCTTGTTGCGGAGCACAGTCTCTAGGTGCACGGGCTTCAGTAATTGTAGCGCACAGGCTTAGTTGCTCTGCGGCATGTGGGATCTTCCCAGACTAGGGCTCGAACCCGTGTCCCCTGCATCGGCAGGCGGATTCATAACCACTGTGCCACCAGGGAAGTCCCAGTTCCTGTATTGTTTGTTGTGACTTTTTAGAATACTCATTTAGACATTAATTTATTTACAAGTTTAAATATTTGCTTTTTCCTAAGATGAATTGTCTCTTATCTCTTAGCTTTCTGCTTTTTAATCCTTTTATATGTTATTATTCTGAGTTAATTATTCTTCCACATTTCTTTTTTTTTTTTTTTTTGACTGGAATTTACACTTATTTATTTATTTATTTTTTAATTGAAGTATAGTTGAATTACATCTTCCACATTTCTTAAGTTGTTTAACTCTATTTGGACACTATATGATAAGGATTAGAGTAATGTATAATAGGAAAATTACTCAGTTCCATTAGAGGACTTAGGAGAGCAGGATGGGAGAATCATGCTTATGGTCTTCAAACAGCTAAAAAGCTGTCATGTTAAAGAAGGAATAGAAATACTCTGAATCTGGTGACATCAGGTGGTGAGAATACTTGGAGAAGATTTTGACTCAGTGTAAAAAGAACAATGTTTTAAGATAATTTAGACATTTCCAATAGGGTAATATAATCTCACAGCCCCCTTTTATTTATTTAAAATGTTTTATTATTTTTTAATAACCACTTTTTATTGAATATAATTTACAGTCTTGTGTTAGTGGCAGGTGTACAGCAAAGTGATTTAGTTATACATATATCTATCTATTCTTTTTCAGATTCTTTTCCATTATAGGTTATTACAAGACATTGAATATAGTTTCCTGGGCTATATAGTAGGTCCTTGCTGTTTATCTGTTTTATACATAGTAGTGGGTATATGTTAATCCCAGACTCCTAATTTATCCCCTCTGCTGCCCCCCACTATAAGCATCTTATAACCATAAGTTTGTTTTCTATGTCTGTGAGTCTGTTATTTATCAGCACCCTTTTAGCATCATTCTTTTCCTTTCCTAGTTAGAATTCCATAGCTATTCACTTCAACTTTTTTTTAAAAATATTTATTTATTTATTTAGGTTGTGCTGGGTCTTAGTTGCGGCAGGTGGGCCCCTTAGTTGTGGCTCAGTGGCTCTTTGCTTGAGGCATGTGGGCTCTTTAGTTGTGGCAGGCAGACTGCTTAGTTGTGGCTCACCAGCTCCTTAGTTGTAGCACATGGACTCCTTAGTTGTGGCATCCGAACTCTTAGTTGTGCCATGCATGTGGGATCTAGTTCTCTGACTGGGATTGAACCCGGGCCCCCTGCATTGGGAGCGCAGAGTCTTAACCACTGCACCACCAGGGAAGTCCCATATTCACTTCAACTTTAGTCTCACTTGCCCTCAGCTTTCTTGTTCTCCTGATTGTCTCAATCTAACATTGAATGAGCCTCACAATTCATTTTTTTCTCTTATGTTTTAGAACTGCTAAGTCCTGTTGGAGATCACATAACCATTTGACTCCCCCCCACCTAAATATTTAGAATGAGATATTATGGAAGTGCACAAAAGGAACACTTAATCTTGGGACACAAGGTGCCAGGAAATATTTCTAAAAGGAAATGACACTTGAACTTAATCCTGTAAAATGTGTAAGAGTTAACTTGGTGATGGGAGAAAAGGAGAGTTTCTGGCAGAAGGGACAGTATATTCAAAGGCAGATAGATGAGTTTGAATGGATCTGACTTGTTTGGGCTGCTTTATGAATAAGCTGTTGAAACTAGAGTCTCCATAAGGATATGGATGAGAGTTAGGTAAGGCTTGGATTGTTAGGAATTTGACCATTATCCTGAATGTGGTGGTAAGTCAGTTAATTGGAGTGACACAATGTACAAATGCTGGCAGCATTGAAGAAAATGGTTTGGAGTAAGCAACAGTGAACTCAGGGAGAACAGTTAGGAAGCTATTGCAGTAGTCCATGCAAGAAATGATGAGGACCTAAAACAAAACCATTGTAGTGGACGTGGGAGAATGTTGCAGTTCAAAATTGTAAGAGGTATATGCTTGTTACTGATACAGGGGATTGTTCCTATAAGATGTCATTTACCTTAGTCTGGAATCTAGTTTTCAGTAATGCAGGCTCAGCAAACTGCATTATTGATAGGTTAAAATTCAATTTGTCTCTTGGAGAATACCACTTTTAAAACTGACAGTGTAGAAATGTAAGTTTCAGAATGAGCGTACTTAATAGTCTTCCTGACCAGTACATTCTCTCCCTATAGGCTGCTTTGTTTCTGGACATGATTTAGGTTCCACCCTTCATACACACTTTGATTTGGAACTGAATCAGATGGAGATAGAGGTGGGGAGTGGGCTTGAATTTTGCTGGCATAGATTGTGAGGGAGATAGATTTGTTCTGAGTTAGCAGTTTGTGGGGGCGGTTTCCTAATTTAGTGGGTGTCTTTCTATTTCTGCAGCTTCTGCAGCAGCTTCCTTGTTTGCCAGCTTCCTGTACTGATGGTGACAGCTTTCCTGATTGTGGCTGAGGCAGAATGTTATATGGGTTAGGAGTTTCTGGAATCTCAGTTACTCTAGAGCCTGTCTCTCCATTTTTCTAGTGATTTTGTGAACATCTGATTCTTTTTTTTGAATTTTATTTAATTTATTTTTTTATACAGCAGGTTCTTATTAGTTATCCATTTTATACACATCAGTGTATACATGTCAATCCCAATCTCCCAGTTCATCACACCACCACCTCCCCACCCGCCACTTTCCCCCCTTGGTGTCCATATGTTTGTTCACTACATCTGTGTCTCAATTTCTGCCCTGCAAACTGCTTCATCTGTACCATTTTTCTAGGTTCCACATATATGCGTTAATATACGATATTTGTTTTTCTCTTTCTGACTTACTTCACTCTGTATGACAGTCTCTAGATCCATCCACGTCTCTACAAATGACTCAGTTTCGTTCCTTTTTATGGCTGAGTAATATTCCATTGTATGTATGTACCACATCTTCTTTATCCATTTGTCTGAACCAAAATTGGGTCAAAGTCTAATCCAGTAAGTTGTTGAACTACATGTAGGTTGAATCTACAGCTTAATCAGATCTCTTAGGTGTAAGCTGGGGCATTGGTTGGGAAAGAATGAGATTCCAAGAATTGGAATGTGTTTGGATGACTCCAGATAATCTTTTTTTTTAAATTTGCTTTTTATTTTATTTATTTATTGTTTTGGCCTCACTGTGCAGCTTGCGAGATCTTAGTTCCCCGATCGGAGATCAAACCTGTGCCCTCGGCAATGAAAGTGCGGAATCCTAACCACTGGACTGTCAGGGAACTCACCAGATATTCTGAATCTATGATTTTTACTGAACCTCCCTTGCCAGCAGAAACAGCCTGTCTTTCTTTGACTGGTGAGAGTGGTCCTGCCTTGCTTAAAATTGCTATAATGACCTCACCTTGTAGAGTCAAGGCTGTACTCAATCCCATCCCTACCTCTAGACCTATAGCTAGAGTCAGATCCTAGCAAGTCCAAAGGGCCAATTTCAAAATCAAAGACAAGTTTTATGCATCAAAAAATTGCAAGAATTTTACTAATTTATATTAGCAAAAATCTAGGAAATAGATACAAGATTGGATTTTGAGGCTGCTAGATAAGGAAAGAAGGGATCCAATTTTAGTTTGGGCTGAATTTGTTAATGTAGGTTCACCCGCAAGAGATTTCAGATTTGGTGATTGCTCAAGCAGCAAGAACTGGTTCTAATTGTCTGCTTGTTTTGTTGACTGAAACTTCAAATCAGTAGTGACCTACATTGAACGAAGTTAAGATGCCAGAGTTGAGAAGTTAGGAATGTTGGGGAGGTGAATTTATTATGTTCAGCTGGCTTTCTTACTCACTAATTATGTCCCCCCAAGATGGATGTTCTCTACCAGCTTTAAGAAAATACAGTGGTGAGGGGAATGCTGGCATCCTTAAAAAGTGCTGTAGTGGCAGTCTTTTCTTTTCTTGGTATGAGTATGAGAGATGCTGCTATAAAATGGGCCCCTTTAAGTGAGTGGGATCCTGGAATGGCAGAGACAAGTAACAAGTTAACCGTCAGAGGCAAGGTGGACAATGGTTATCATAGCGGATTGACATGGAGGGGCAGCTCACTAAGGTCTTACTTGATCTGGATGCCTGAATTAAAGCAAACAAACAAGCCAAATGAAACACCTTAGGTCTGATAAACATAGGATTGATTTTAGGTCAGCATACTGGAATCACCTAATCCCCATACCTTTATCACTTCACATATCTAGAACTCGCTGGATAAAGAGGAGGCAAGGTACTTTCCTTTGAGGCAGTTAATTTTTTTCATAGCCTTCCCTAAAGAAAGGGACCTTTGGCCATATATGAGTGTGACTGTGCATCAGGGAAGGGAAAATACTCAACCTTTCAGGGATTACTGGAACCTGAGCTAATGCCAATTCCTAGTGACTCAGGATGCCACTGTGTCCCACCAGGCAGAATGAGAGCTTATGGAAATCAGGTGTGGAATGGAGCTTTGGCTTGAAACTATTTCACAGTGCTGCTGGTGGGTCTGTGAATTCATCCTGTGGTTATATCTAGTTTCTTAGTACATATTTGGAATAAATATGTTTGACAGCTGGGAGAATTCCCAAATTGGCTTCCATATCCATGGATTAAGAGTCATTATGACAGGAAGAGCCAGGTGTAGCCCCCTGAAGCTCTCTCTTTCTACCAAGATAATAAACCAAAAGCAGTCTCACATCCAGAATTACAGAGATTAATGCTGCATTAAAGAGTTGAAAGGTTCAGGGGTGGGAAGGTTCAGGCTGCATTGAACTCTCTTGTCTGTGTGGAAGATAGGTAGATCTTGGAGAATGATGATGTATTACCATAACCTTCATCCACAACTCTAGTTCTATCTGGTTCTATCTGGTGTTCCACATGTGGTCTCTTCACTAGAAACAGACCCTGGCACCTGGTGATTAACTACTGATCTATCAAATGCCTTACCAAAAAAAAGGGGGGGGGGGACTTCCCTGGTGGTCTAGTGGTAAAGAATCCACCTTCCAGTGCAGGGAACATGGGTCCCTGGTCAGGGAACTAAGATCCCACATGCCACGTGGTAACTAAGTCCACGTGCTGCAACTACTGAACCCGCATGCCACAACTAGAGAGAAGCCCGTGCACTGCAATGAAAAGATTCTGTGTGCCGTAACTACTGAGCTCGTGCATCTCAACTAGAGAGCCTGCATGCCGCAAACTAAGGAGCCCACGCACTCTGGAACCTGTGCGTCACAACTACAAAGCCCACGCGCCGTGGAGCCTGCGTGCCACAACTAGAGAGAGAAAACCTGCACGCCACAACTAAAGAGAAGGCCATATGCCGCAACCAAGAGCCCACACGCTGCAACGAAAGAGCCCGCGTGCCTCAACAAAGATCCTGTGTGCCTCAACTAAGACCCAACACAACCAAAAAAAGAGAAAAGTGTATATAGCCACACACACATATGCAAAGATCATCAGAAATGACCAGCAGTGTAATACCACCATATTGTCACCATATTACCTCCATGATTAGGTTAGTTTTTTAGCTCTGTGCTATAATTTAGTCTATGGGGATTTTGTTCATCTCACTATCTCAGTGTATCTCACTGGTTCCCTACAATGATGACATAATGCTCAATGACAGGACTTTGGGTTAGAGAACTAGCAAGCACCCTAGAGCCTTTGTAAAGACCCAGCAGTAGTACATGAAGCCCATAAAAATTTTAAGAATCTGACACCTTAGTGAAGTTTCTCAGGTGGCAGTGTTTAGGGATATGTTGAGATGTCCCTTCTAAAGTAGAAGATAAGCTACTGCATCTTATATCCCCTGCTACCAGTGAAGCTGAAGAAGCTGGATCCCTGAGACCATAGCTATGTCTTTAGTCTTGGGCTCCCACTTCTAGACTTCCTTTATATGAAATGAAACAAACTTCTCCCTTGTTTAAGCTGCTAATATTTTAGGTTTTTGTCATCTGCTGCTGAACCTACTTCTAATGGAGGCACTGAATACCCAGATGGGTAAGGTGCCCCTCTCCGAGACAGGGAATGGAGGAGGAGAAGATACAGGTTTTGTAGAAACGATGGAAAAATCCCATTTTGGTCATGTTTAATTTACTGCGTCTGTGGAAATGCTCAGTAAGGGATGTAGATGGCATTGGGAGCTTGAGAAAGATTCTGTTTTATCTGGTAGAAAAAGGCAATCTTTGTTTTTAAGGGAATGAAACCTCAGGGAAAAAAACCAGTCTTATAACTCGTTCACTTCTTTTTGTAGGACAGGAAGTTTGATTTTTGAGAAGAATTGAGCAGAAAACATAAGGCTTGCTGGTATCTGTGCTGGTAGTTCTGCTCAAAGGTGAACTTTGAGTTGGAGATAGGGAGTTAGAGATGTGAAAGAAAGAGAAGGGGAGAATGCTGTAGGTAGAGGACATGTTTAAACTGTATTTGGGAAGAAGAAATTTAGCATCTGTATTCCTTTAAAGACCTGATTGATTTGCAAGGCACAGGTTGCTAGAGATTCTTTCAAACTCAGAGATTTCCTGCCTTCTCCTTTATTGAGTTAGAGTTAGGGAATCCATTGATAGGAACATGTTGAATGAGTTTTAATGAGAAATTTAGGTGTATCACGCCTGATTGCATTGTGTAACAAACAGGAATCTCTTGTTTAAGGAAGATGAACGTGATGACCTTTGCTGTTGTTCAGTCAATAACTTTTCTCCTTAGTTTAAAAATGTTCTATTTTAAAATTCTTATGCTAAAACTAAGTACCTGTCACATAATAATCTTATCTTCAGTTGGAGGGAAACTTAAACAACATAGTGAAAGTGATAACAGCAAGTCATAGTAGAGAAGAATTATATTTTAAATGTGTAATTTTTTTATTCTAAAAGGATCAAGGTATTATGCATACAACCAACATATTAGTGTTTTTAAACTGTTTCTAAGAAAGTTGTCTGAAATTTTTATGTGGGATTACTTTTTCTGCTGTATTATCAACAGGGGCTAAATATTCTGTGGTATCACGGTAATACATTTCTATAATACTTTGAAAGGCATAGGTACACTGTTATATTAGAAATTCCAGAAAACCCCAGCTGTTTCTTTTTCTCTTCCTCACTTCTCCTTTCCTTTCATCTGTGTTCTTTCTGTCCTACTGTATCTATCCCTCTTTTTTTTGTAAGGTTGCTGATTTCTCAGTATTACACAATAAGCATGTTTTTGTGATATTCAGTTTGGTTTAAGATAACTTTAACCAGTCTAGAAAGAGATCTGTCATTCTACATCATACAAAATAACAGTGTTTAAGCAGTAGCCTGGAGTTCTTTGCCAGCAGATGAGTTATTGAGGCATAGTTTAAATTCATATAGTTTAAATGAGTGTAGTTTTCCTAGCAAGGTAATCTGTCTGGAGATTTTTATCTACTCTTTAGGTTGGCAACCATAGTTTTTTTCCCTCTAGTGGTAGATGTATGTATTTCACATTTTCTGGTGTCTATCATGCATAGAATTTTAGAGCCAGAAGGGACCTAAGATCACTTTATAGGTGAGAGACTGAGGTTCAGAGAAGTTAAAGGATTTGCTTAAGGTTACTATTTAGAGATAGAGCTAAGACAAGCCTGGGATCTCCTGATTACCAATGTAGTGTTATTTTTTAAAACAAGACTCAATGCTGTATGTACATATCTGTGAGGACTTTCTTAGATTAGTTAGAAGATACTTACTGTGAGAAGGTATTTATATTTTGAGTTATTTCTGTTTATTCATAATTACTGTTGATGTCTTTAGTGTAGTGGTCTTTTGAGAAATAGACCCTTGGAAGAGTGACCAAGATAGAAAGGGAAATGAAAATCATATTTACCTTTGAGAAGACACAGTAATTGTCTTTAAGTAGTTGAAGGATTACTTGTCGGAGAAGGGTGAGCTTATTTTTAGCTTGTTACATTGAGTGTAGCAAATATTAATTATTGAATCTCTGGGCTTTCCCTGGGATGGTCTAGTTTCTTTCAGTAGAATAGGAAGAATAGGAGAGAGGGCCCTAGAATTGGACTTATCTACAGGGTCATACCCAGATTAAGTTCTGTGTTGAAAGAAGAGTTAATTCTGGCAATTACTACCCACCTGCCCTGCTACAGTACAGCAACTAAAGGTTGCAAGTCAGGCAAGCAGTAAAATTCAAGGTTAGAGAAGTTTTAAGTGATCCAAATGTTGTTGGACTGAGGATAGAGAATGGAGAATATTGCCCTGGAAGGAGGTTTAGAGCCAGTTGACATCAAGACACCAGCCATTGGTTGAGAAGCATATTGAGTACTGGATTTAGGATGACTTGGATTCACATTTGTGGGCTGCCGCTTATTTATACAATGTGACTTTGGGAACATTACCTGGTATGTAAATTTATTTCTTTATGTGTAAAATGGAGATTGATATTTTTATTTCATAGCTTGTTAGGATTAACTCATGTATAGTAACTGCACAGTAAATATTGTTTGGATGTGATCTGAAGGTGTCTGACCTGAACAAAAACAAAACCCCAGTCCTAGGGAGACTTGGATTCTGAACAAATATTTCAACATATGGAAGAACTTTCTAATAATTTGGGAAGTAGTAATTTCATTTTTACTTAGAGGTGTTAAGGCAGAGGCTAAACAACTGTTTGGGGATATTGTAGAAGGTATTTAAACATTGAATTGAATTGTTATACTTTTTGTTTAATTATCAGATATGATTTATGAAGCTCAAGAAGAGAATTATAGTTTATCGTATGTACTCATATTTTTGCTCTATCCATTGTTCTTCTTTCCTGATGCTCCAGTATTGCTTCCTTTATCATTTCTTTTCTGTTTGAACAATTTCCTTTAGCTGATCTTTAAGGATAGGTCTTTTAGTGGCAGTTTCTTAGTTTTTCTTCATCTGAGAATGTCTGGATTTCCCCTTCATTCCTGAAGGATATTTTGTTGGAAATAGAATTCATAGTTGATAGTTCTTTCTCTCAGCACTTAAAAAATGTTGTGCCACTTCCTTTTGACCTCCATGGATTCTGATGAGAAGTTTGCTATTATTTGAATAGGTGTTATCCTATAGGCAACATATTGTTTCTCTCTTGCTTCTTTCAAGATTTTGTTTTAAGTTTTCAGAAGTTTAATTATTATTGTGTCTTGGTGTAAATTTCTTTGAATTTATCCCATTTGAGGTTCCCTCAGCTTCTTGTTTTTACAGATTATTTTATTTTTTAAAAAATTATTTATTTATTTATTTATGGCTGTGTTGGGTCTTCGTTTCTGTGCGAGGGTTTTCTCTAGTTGTGGCAAGTGGGGGCCACTCTTCATCACGGTGCGCGGGCCTCTCACTATCGCGGCCTCTCTTGTTGTAGAGCACAGGCTCCAGTTATTGTGGCTCACGGGCCCAGCTGCTCCGCGGCATGTGGGATCTTCCCAGACCAGGGCTCGAACCCGTGTCCCCTGCATTGGCAGGCAGATTCTCAACCACTGCGCCACCAGGGACGCCCACCCTCAGCTTCTTGAATTTTTCTACTTTGCCAAATTTGGGAATCTTTCAGCCATTATTATCTCTGAATACTCTTTCAGTTACACTCCCTCTTCTCCTTCTAGTACTCCAGTGGTATGAATGTTAGATACTTTGTTATGGTCCCATGGATCCCCAGGGCTCTGTTCTTTATATTTTATTTCCTCACATTGTTCAGAATTGGGTAAAATCTATTGATCTGTCTCAAAGTTCACTAATTCTGTCCTATGCTGTCTCTATTCTACCATTGAATCCTTCTACTGATATTTTTATTTTGGTTATTTTATTTTTTATTTTTATAATTTTCATTCATTTTATAACTTCTGTTTCTTTGCTGATATTTCCTATTTTTTCCTTTGTTTCAAGGGAGTTTGGGATCAATTATTGATGAATTTTTATGACAGCTGCTTTAAAATCCTTGTCATATGTTCCAACAACTGATTCATGTCTCTTTTGGCATCAGTTGACTTTTCAGGTTTGATTTTCCTGGTTCCTGGTACGATGGATGTTTTACAAATTGCATCCTGGATATTTTGGCTGCTGAGTTAGTTATTCTGTTTAGATTTAGCACATGGACCATTGTCTAATTTTGTAAGCTGTTGTTCCAGTGGCAGTCTAGTTTTCAGTTCTTTGCAATGTTATTTTGGTCTTCTTGGTTTATCTGGTTCTCCCACTGGTCCAGGCTAGTGCTGTCTGAAGTGGCAGAAGAAGATGTTCCCCAGGCTGGGCTGTCTGATGTCTCTTGGTGGGGGAGGGGAATCTCAGACCCACAGGGCCTAAAATGTTGAGTTGACATTTTTTTCCTTTAAGTATTTTAAAGATGTGACTCCATTGTCTTTTAACTTACATTGTTTATAATGGGAAGTCTGCTGTCATTTTTACCTTTGTTGCTCTTCATGTCTCTTTTTTCTGGTTGTTTTTAAGATTTTCTCTTCATATCATTTTAAATTAATTTGACTATTATGTGCCTTGGTATAGTTTTCCCCAGTTTTTGTGTGTGTGTGTGTGTGTTTGTGGTTTGTCGAGCTTCTTGATCATTGGGTTTACAATTTGTATCAAATTTGGAAAAATAAAATTTCATCAAATTTGGCCATTATTACTTCAGATATATCTTGGTCTCCCTCCCCGCTCCCTGACTCCTGTTACATGCATATTAGGCCAATAGAAGCTGTTCTACAGCTCACTGATGCTCTGTTTATTTTTTTGCAGTCTGTTTGTCTTTCTCTGTTTCATTGTGGAGACTTTATATCACTATAACTTCTAGTTCATTGATCTTTTTTTTCTGTAGTGTCTAATTCATTAATTCTATCCAGTGTATTTTTCATGTCTGTATATCTGAAAATATGCAACAAAGTTATAATAACTTTGAATGTCCTTATCTGCTAATTTCATCACCTTTGTCATTTTGAGTCTGTTTCAGTTGACTGATTTTTCTACTCCTTATGGCTCATACTTTCTTTTCTGCTTCTTTTCATGCCTGGTGGTTTTTGACTTAGATGTTAGACATTGTGCATTTTACTCTGTTGAGTGCTGGATATTTTTATGTTTCTATAACTGTTCTTGAACTTTGTTCTGGGGTGTAATTAAATCACTTGAAAATAGCTTGATCTTTTTGAGGCTTGTTTTTCAGTTTTGTTAGGTGGACCCTCAGCAGCATTTAGTCTAGGGCTGATTGTTCCACACTACTGAGGCAGTACTCTTCTGAATTCTCTACTTGAAGCCCTGGGAATTATGGCAGCGTTTTTCTTTGTTGGTTTGTTTGTTTGTTTTCCCACTGTTGGTTATTGGGAACACAAGCTATTCCTGGCCTTATGTGAGCTCTGAGACTCATTCTCTCTGTTCCTTTCATGTGGTTTATTCCCTGGCCTCAGGTGGTTTTTCTCATGTTCAAGTAATGAGTACTCAGCTGAAGACTCAGGTAGATCCTCTGCAGATCTCTGGACTTCTCTTTTCCTGTGAATCTCTCTTCTCTTTGGTATTCTGCCTTGTGAACTCTAACCTCTTTGGCTTTCCTGGACTCTCAACTCTATTGCTTCAACTCAGGGAAGCTGCTAGACTTCACTTGGATTCCCCTTTCCTGTCCTGCAGTCTGGGAACTCTCACCAGGGAGTAAGCTGGGGCAATTGTAGGACTCATTTGTTTATTTTCTCTCCGAGTTTACTGTCATCTACTGCCTGATGTCAGTGTCTGAAAACCATTGTATTTTTTTCTGCTTTTTTAGTTGTTGCAGGATAGAGGGTAAATTCAGTCCTTGTTGCTTTCGTCTTGGGAGAGGTGGCAGTCCCTAAAGTAATGATTTTGGAATATTTTATTCTGTAGCCAGTGGGAGAATCATTTAATTATTTTAAGCAAGGGAGTTAGTGCGATGAACTGTGACTTTGCAGAGCTTATTTCCATACTGCCAGAAGCTTGAATATGTTGGAGTGAAGAGGAGCAGGAAGATGATGAGGCTCTAGCCATCATTTAGGTGAAAGATGATGAGAATTTGAACTGTTGGAGTGATTGTGAATGATGCTGTGGCGTGGACACATTTGGTAGATATTTGGAGCTATAGACTTGATAAGGCTTTCTCTTTTAAAATATTGATATACAACTGTATAGTTTTTAAAGCATTTCAGACTGTGAACAGCTTTTCATGCATTGCTGTGAAAGAACGCATTTTTATTCAGTAAGAAGATGCAATCTGAAGAACTTTATCAAAACGCTAAATCACATATTTAGTTTTAATTTCAATTTGTACTCTTTTCTCTTTTCCTAAATCGTGACCTTTAATCTCTCAATCACTGGATTTATACATTATCGATAAACTGTGAGTTTAATAGAAGCTAAGGTTATATAGCTATTGTTGACTTATTATTTTTAATGGTATACCTTGTTCTCTATGTATTCTGTTCAATTTTGAAATGCATTCTTTTTCACTTCTGTGAAAGCCCATGGGCTTTTTGCTAAATTTAACTCTGGAAAAAAATAGTTCGTGTGTTCTAAATAAGCCTTTTGAATAATAGGAGATTATACTGGAAATTCGGAAAATCATATTGCATTCCTACCTAAATTTTTGAATAACCACAAAAAGGCTTGTTTCAGTTGAAAAAAACAGACTTCTTTGATTAAATACTAAATGGATCAAATATGAAAGCCTTTTGTGGAATGATTTCCTGCATGCTTTCTTTTCAGTGAATGAACAGTTTTTATTTTCCTTATCCTTTGAAAGTCGGTCTTTACTGGCACAATTAGATCTTGTTTTGGTGAGCTTTGATCTTCTGATTATTTTGGCATTATAGCACAAGTCTTCTGATGAATAAGCAAACATTTAAACAAATTATCATTTGCTAAGAAGCAGATTTTGTAAATCAAGTATCAGGAGCTTGGGACCTGCGAGACCCTCATCTTAATTTTACCTGTGAACAAGTAAATTAAGTTTCTGCTGATCAGCTTTTACCCTGTTAAGATGTATAGATCAGTTATATATTCCTGAAAGGTCAGAAGTTCTGATTTTCTAGCATTGTGTTTTTGCTTCACTCATTTCCCCTTGAGGGTGATTTTCTCAATGAAGAAGAGAAGAACAGGTGCTAGGCCGAGTGCTGAAGTTGCAGATTGTTTGGGGATAGAATGGGATAGAAGGACTGGTGCCAATGTCCATAATGTGTGTATAGCATGTTTTGACCAAGACTTTTTCCCTGTGGAAATTTTAACTCCAGTTGGGAAAATAAAAAATTTTAATCAGACTTATGCCGATACTGATGAAGTGTTTTTGGAAAATATTTTCTGGAGGAACTCCTTGAGCGATTTTTTAGTATAACACAAATAATTTCCATTTTTTCCATTTTTGTTTTTATTTTACTGAAATAGTTTTTAAGATTTTGTCAACACCTATCGAACTGTTAAAATGGTCACATTCTATGAAATGTATGCCCTCACTTAAAAAAAATGAGTAATATAAATACAGTGAGTAACACATAGGATCTAAAACATGCCTGTGCTAGGCTAACTAAAGAAATTTAATAGGTACAGCTTGAGTCTGCAACAGTGTTTGTACAGGTACAGGATAGCATCAACATGTTTAAAAAAAGGTTTACATGTTTCATTCAAAAGTCTTGTGGTAACCAAAAGACCTAATTTTAACACTTTAAGCTTCATTGTTAGTAGCACAGTTATTTAGAACAACAGTTCTCTATACTGCATCACTTAGACCAACTCAGTAATCTCAAGTACTGTGTTCAGCTCTGAGTACTACTCAGGCAAACTGGCACACGCTTATTTTGTTATAATCGTGGTCATCATTATCGTCATCATCATCAACACTTATATAGCGTTTACCATGCGCCAAGTGCTTGTTGAAACACTTTACATGTATATTAACTCATATTTTTCCTGACAAGAGCTCTTAAGAGGTAGCCCTCTTTTATGTATCGGGAAAACAATGAAGCACAAAGAGGTAATGCAATTTTCACAGAGTCAGGTAGCAAGTAAATGGCAGAACTGGATTAGAATGCAGGTAATCTAGACCCCCACTCCATATTCCTAACCCTGTTAAAAAAAAAAAAATCATATTGGGATCTGTGGGACGAACTGAAACTATTTAAGTTGAAAAAGTAAAAATCAGGGGGAGGAGGAGGCAGGGGATAAGATTTTTTTTAGTTATATTCAAATATTTGAAGGACTACAATGTAGAAATGGGACTAAATTTATCCTATATAGTCCCAGGAAGGAGCACCGTGACCAGCAAGTAGATATTATAACAAAATACATTTTTTTTTTTTTAGTTTTTCTTTCATGTCAACAAAATCAGATATCTACTAATGTAATGAAATATTGTTACCAAATATTTTAGTTTTCTAGGGCTGATGTGACCAAGTACTGCAATTTAGGTAGCTTGAAGCAACAGAAATTTATTCTCTCACAGTTCTAGAGATTAGAAGACCAAAATCAGGGTGTTGGCAAGGTTGGCTCTTTCTGGAGGGTGCTAAGGGAGAGTCTGGTCCATGCCTGTCTTCTAGCTTTTGGTGGTTGTTTGCAGTCCAAGACATTCTTTGACTTGCAACTCTAACATTCCAGTCTCTGCTTTTGTCTTCACATGGCATTTTTCCTGTGTATCTGTCTGAATCTCTGTTTTCTCTTCTTCCAGGGCACTGGCCGTTGGATTAGGGCCTACCCTAATCCAGTATGACCTCATTTTAACTAATTAAGACCATATTCTAAATAAGACCATATTTCCAAATAAAGTTTTATTTTGAGGTTCCAAGTAGGCATGAATCTTTGGGGTACATTATTCAACCTAGTACACCTTATAACTAAAATACATTTTAGTTATATACCTCATAACTAAATACATTTCCTATCTTCTGGGGCTTAGAAAGAGTTTAAAATTATTCAAATTCATTTAAAGATACCTATTTTTAAAAATTAAAAACTAAAATGTATGTATAGAGAGAGCCAGAGAAGAAATAGTTATTCTCATTAAATTTTTTTTAATCTCTGAATTTAGTTTTATTTTTGATTCCATATATAAGATATTCTCCTTAAATTTTAACACAGTTGTCTTCTCAGTTTGTATTCACATATTACATTTAGTACTTAAAAAAATAATTTGATAGATTGATGATAATACTGCACATCATAGTTAAAGTTTCCTGTATCAGGTTCTCAGAAAGATCTTCTATGATAATCATCCAGAGATAGAATAGGCTGCCTTGGGATATTGCACATTTCTATCACAATATCTTCCAAACAGACTAGAGGAACATGTTCAAATATAGAGAAAACTATTACAGGAGGAAAATATACATTACAGATGAATTATGCTAGGACTCTTTCATTCTTCCATAGATTACAATAGATTCCATTCTGACTGTAGGCAAAATTTAAAGAAGATGTATTCCTTCCTGATTGTCTTAACTCTCTGGTAGCAGAAGTATTTACTCATGTAAACACCACTGCATTAAGAATAAAGAAAATTTCCATCACTCTAAAAAATTCCCTCATACCTCTTTTATTCAAGTCGATCCCTAATACGCATCCCTAGGCAACCACTGATTTGCTTTCTATCACTATAGAGTAGATTTATCTTTTCTGCAGTTTCATGTGAATGAAATCCTGTAGTATGTACTCCTTTGTGTTTTGCTTCTTTTGATCTGCATAATTATTTTGAGATTTATCCATGTCGTTACATATATCAGCAGTTTTATTTTTTAGTGCTGAATTATGTTCCAGTGTATGAATATACCACAATTTTTTTATCCATTTACCTACTAATGGCCCTAAGTATTTCATGATTTTTGATGTATGGCATATGTTTTTTAAATTTTAATTTTTATTGCTAGTATATAGAAATCTACTAGTATATAGAAATACAATCAATATTTTATATTGATCCTTAGAAGTCTTGCTAAACTCATTTATTCTAGTAGCTTTTTTAAGATTTCTTAGGATTTTCTATAGGTTGTGTTCAAATAAAGACAATATTACTTATACTTTTCCCACTTGTATACCTTTTGTGTCTTTTTCTTATTGTTTTGCACTGGTTAGCACTTCCAGTACAATGTTGAATAGAAGTCATGGTAGTGGACATCCTTTTTCTGTATCTTAGTGGAAAAGCATTTAAGTCTATATCCATTAAGTATGATGTTAGCCATAGGCTTTTTATAAATGCTTTTTATTGTATTGAGGATGTTTTATTTGTTATTTGCTGAGTGTTTTTTTAAATCATGAATGGATATTGAATTTTGTCAAATGCTTTTTTCTGCATCTGTTGAGACAGTCATATGGGTTTTCTTTTATTGTCCAATTTATTGATTGGTTCTAATAGTACCACATTGTCTTTTAAAAATAAATTTATTTATTTATTTATTTATTTGTTTATTTATGGCTGCATTGGGTCTTTGTTGCTGCGTGCAGGCTTTCTCTAGTTGCAGCAAGCAGAGGCTACTCTTTGTTGCGGTGCGTGGGCTTCTTAGGGCTCTAGGCACGCGGGCTTCATTCAGTAGCTGTGGCACACAGGCTTCAGTAGTTGTGGCTCGCGGGCTGTAGAGCACAGGCTCAGTAGCTGTGGTGCATGGGCTTAGTTGCTCCACGACATGTGGGCTCTTGCCGGATCAGGGCTCGAACCCATGTCCCCTCCATTGGGAAGCGGATTCTTAACCACTGCGCCACCAGGGAAGTCCCTACCACATTGTCTTGATTCCTCTAGCTTTAATTGTAAGTCTTTAAGTCAGGTAATATAAGTCCTTTTCTGCTCAATTTTGATTCTACTCCCTGCAGTTTCTCTAGCGTGGGGGCTTAAACTGCTCCAGCAATTTTAGTCCTTGCTGCAGAAATGTTGTCCTTGCCCTTCCATTTTGAGCTGCTGCTCTCAAATTGGCCATTCTGCTTTCTAGTGAATACTTGTTGGCTATTTTGGGGTCCTCCTGTTCTCAAACCATTACTGTTGTTTCTTTCTTAATCCTGCACAGATGCAGATACTTTCCAGATTTGGTGGATGTTTATGGTTTTTCTCCCATTAGAGTATTTCAGAGATACCTTTTCACCTAGTTTTCTTATGCATGTTGTCCATGAGTATTTGGTTGTGCTATTTTTTTAAAAATTGTTGTAAAAAGTGCATAATATAAAATTTATCATCTTAAACATTTTTAAGTATACAGTGCATCAGTGTTAACTACTACATATGTGTGTGTGTGTGTGTGTGTTGGTTTGTAACAGATCCCTAGAACTTTTTCAGATTGCAAAACTGAAACTCTATACCCAGTGAACAAAACTCCCCTTTCCTTTCTTCCTGAGCCCCTCTCAACCACCATTCTACTTTATATTTCTAGGAGTTTGGCTACTTTACATTTGTCATATAAGAGGATGCAGTATTTGGCTTATTTCACTTAGCATAATGTCCTCAAAGTTTATTCACATTGTAGCATATGACAGGATTGCCTTCTTTTTTAAGGCTAAATAATATTCCATGTATGTATGTACCACATTTTCTTTATCCATTCATCTGTTAATAGATGTTTTGGTTGCTTCTACCTCTTGGCTATTGTGAATAATGTTACAGTGGACATGGATGTGCAGATGTCTCTTTGAGATTCTATTTTCAATTCTTTTGAATATATACCCAGAAGTGGGATTGTTGGATTATATGGTAATTCTATTTTTAATTTTTTGAGGAACCTCCATACTGTTTTCTACAAGGGCTGTACCATTTTATATCCTAGACAACAATCCACAAGAGCTCCAGTTGCTCTGCATCCTCACTAACACTTGTTATTTTCTGGAATTTTGATAGTGGCCATCCTAACCTGTGTGGTTTTGATTTGCATTCCCTAATGGTTAGTGATGTTGAGCATCTTATCATATGCTTGTTGGCCATTTGTAGGTCTTCTTTGCAGAAATGTCCGTGTAAGTTCTTTGCCTATTTTTAAATTGGATTTTTATTGTTGTTGTTGAGTTGTTGGAGCTCTTAATATATTGTGGATATTAACTCCTTATCAGATATATGGCTTGCAAATACTGTCTCCTGTTCTGCAGGTTGCATTTTACTGTGTTGATTGTTTCCTTTGCTGTGCAGAAGTTTTTAGGTTTGATGTAGTCCCATTTGTCTATTTTTACTTTTGTTGCCTGTGTTTTTGATGTCGTATCTGAGAAATCATTGCCAAATCCAATGTCATGAAGCTTTTCCCTTTTGTTTTCTTCTAGGAATTTTGTAGTTCAGGTCTTAGGTTTAGGTCTTTAATCCATTTTGAGTTAATTTTTGTATGTGGTGTAGGGTAAGGGTCCAACTTTATTCTTTTGCATGCAGATATCCAGTTTTCCCAGCACTGTTTGTTGAAGAAACTATTCTTTCCCCATTGTGTAGCCTTGACACTTTTCTTAAAGATAATTTGACCATATACATGAGGGTTTATTTCTGGGCTCTCTATTCTGTTACATTGGTCTTTATGCCAGTTCATTGTGATATTTTGATGCTATTTTTTATATGGGAATTCAGACAGATTGACGAGCTACATTTCTGCTACCTCCATCTCCATCTTCTCTCAGATTTTTGCTTTTTATAGATTTGAAGAGGATGTCTTCTGTTTTCCACCATGTAATTAATAAAAGTGTTGATTGGGACAGGGTAAAACAGATATCAACTAAAGGCTGTCCTTTAGGTTGCCACTGATTTCTTAATAGACTTTAGATACCTCGCTATGTTAAGGAGATAATATTAACAATGGGAGCTCCTTTAAATTATATTCTTCAAGTAAAGGAGTAAGTCTTAAATTGACCTAATTTTTCTTGTCCCAGGCCTGTCTTTTATGGCAGATTCTGTGCTGCTAGGTATGCTGCTAATAGGCTGCTATTAATCTCATTGTTAATAGCAGCCTTCTGTGATGGGCATTATATTAACCATATTTTGAGGTTGAGAGAACAGAGATTTTGAGAGATTAAGTGTATTTTTCAAGGTCACAAGACTATGAAATAGCAGAGCCTGAATTTGAACCTAAGTCTGACTAACGTCCAAGCCTGGGTTCTTTCCATTATACTAATCAGAGGTCAGATATACTATGTCTGCCATGTTTCTTTATCAGAACTCTTCTACTTCCTGTCTAAGGACAAATCTATGTTGATTCTGTTCTTGTCCTCCTTGGGAGAGATGAGGATCAGTTCGGAACCAAGGGATGGGCAATCTTTGATGAAAATAAGAGGACATTTTATATGATGTATTGTTCTACATTATCTGTTCATTTACTTGTAAAATTATTTCAAAGGTCAGTCATAAAGGTTACTGTTTCATTTGTGTAATATTCCTATTTAAAAGTTTCTGTTAGTACCCTTAATTTAAAAAATGTTTTTTGGCTTTTCACTGTTTTTTTCCCAACTGTTTATTGAGGTAAAATTGACAAATAAAATTTAAGATATTTAAAGAATACATCATGGTGATTTGATATAGATATGCATTGTGAAAGGATTCCCCCATCTAGTTAATTAACTCATCCATCACTTCACATATTTATCTTTTTTTTTTTTTTTTGAAAACAAGTTCTACTCTGTTAGCAAATTCCAGTTTTACAATACAGTGTTATCAACTATAGTCACCATGTTTTACCTTAGATCCTGAGACTTATTCATCTTATGGTTGAAAGTTTTTACTCTTTTACCAGTCTCTCCCTGTTTTCCCCCAGCATTACTCTAAGTGAAATACACCAGACAAAGACAAATACCCTCTTCATTAATAAAGCTAGAGACTTCTGCTTTTGCATGTAGATATTAATAAATTTACTCTGTTATTTGGTTTATATATTTGAAATGTGTTAGCCAGTCAGAAAGTCCATACTTTAATTTCCATAATTATTCATGAATAGTTTTACAATATTACTTGTAGACTGAGTGTAAAGTTTGCTAAGTGTATAAATCATCTGAAAAACAAAGTCACTGTGTAAAGAAGTCACGATGTATATGCATCATGCACTTTTAGACAACTTGAATTGCATTTTAAAAATTGAACTATAGTTGATTTATAACATCATATTAGTTTCAGGTGTACAACACAGTGACTCAGCATTTTTATAGGTTATACTCCATTTAAAGTCACTACAGAACAATGACTGTATTTCCCTATTCTGTGTAGTACAACCTGTAGCCTATCCATTTTATACATAGTAGTTTGTACCTCTCAGTCCCCTACCCCATCCCGCCTCATAGCAAATATAGAGACAGACTCACAGGTATAGAGAACAGACTTAATGAATTGCTTTTTAAAGCATGAAAGTATGTCTGCTTTTAAGATTTTTCTTTTGGATATACCATTACTTATCATTTTATTTGGATTCTCAAGAAATTACATTTCTCATCATTGGACTTGAGTGATGCTGCTATTATGTCAAAATAAGAATAAGAAATATCTCTGTTCCAAAATTTGGAATTTTTTAGTTTTTCTGTCCCTTATTTCCTTAGACTCATGACCTGATTTCTAAACAGTATTATTTTCTTCCCTAATCTTTACCCATTGTTATACTGTGCCTAGATCTGTCCTTTTATTGACAAAAATTAATCATTTAAGTGCTGTTTAAAACCCCAATTCAAGTTTTAAATGTCCTCACAGCAGGTTTTATCCTTAGCACCTAACACAAGGCCTGGCATTGTGTTATTGTTGAATAAATGAATTGCTGTAGTAGTCTGCTTTCCATATTTTTTTGGATTTGTCCTCTTACCATTCTGCCCAGTTTTCCAGATCACAAAAACTAGTAGTTTGTACTAAAACTCGTTCTAACCATTGCTTTCTGTGGCAGTTCATTCTGCTTTTGATAGTTCTCATTTTCACAAGGTTCTTCCTTTATATTGACTCAAAAATATCTTCTCTGAATTATAGTTTTTGGCTCTAGTTTGCTCCACTGTATCTTCTTCCACGTAATAGCTCTTTACATATTTGGAGAAAGTTCTCATATGTGCTTCTTAACTTTTTAAAAAAAGTTTTCTGACTAAATCTTCTTTTTATGTAAAATTTTCCAAACCCTTTACCAGTTTGAAAGGGCTTGATCTATCAGAGTGCCTCTTACAGTGTATTATAGTTTGGATTCTTTACTGACAAGGAATCATAGGTCCATTCTAGCTTAAGAAGGAGCAATATCATTACAATACTTCAGAAGTTTGATGACAGATGCAACAGTGCTGCCAGAGTTTACTGGAGGTAGACCTGTTATACTGGCAAGTCTCTGCCGGGGTTTTCTGCTGTTCTATAACTGGCTTTACACATGACTCCCTGTGGTTGCCTGAGCTCGCAAGTCTTAATACATCTTTTTAGCTGCTTTAGTTTCTCATTTCTTCTTCTTCTTTTTTTTTTTTAAACGCAGATGAATGCTCCGAGCTTCTTTTTTTAAAATTTTATTTATTTATTTATTTATTTTAATTTTATTTATGGCTGTGTTGGGTCTTCGTTTCTGTGTGAGGGCTTTCTCTAGTTGCGGCAAGTGGGGGTCAGTCTTCATCGCGGTGCGCGGGCCTCTCACTATCGCGGCCTCTCTTGTTGCGGAGCACAGGCTCCAGACGCGCAGGCTCAGTAATTGTGGCTCACGGGCCTAGTTGCTCCGCGGCATGTGGGATCTTCCCAGACCAGGGCTCGAACCCGTGTGCCCTGCATTGGCAGGCAGATTCTCAACCACTGCGCCACCAGGGAAGCCCCTCTCATTTCTTCTATTCAAAATTTCCTAGCAGAGAAATCAGATTTGTCTAGGATACCTTTTACAGCCAGGTCACTCTGGTCATAAGTTGCTTGCCGGTTTATAAATGCCCTTGCCCACCTAATAGTCCCATTCATTGACTCAACAAGTATTTTATTAAGTATCTAATATACACCAGTAATTGTTCTAAATGCCTGGGATACATCAGTAAACAAAGCAGGCCAAAATCACTGTTTTCATTCTAGTGAGGTGAGACAGACAAGTAGCAGTAAATGTGATAACCAAAATAATGATTTCATAATTTCTCTCTGGCTGGTGAGAGGAGAGACAGGATTGTGTGCTTCTGAACATGACTGCTGCCCTTCATTGAGCTGTGGGTGGTGCCATTTTCGATAGAAGGTGATATGGGCAGATGGACTTCATAAAACAAGTCTAGTGTAGATAACCACTGATCTAGTTGTTTAGATAAACATACAGAAGATTTAGCGAATTATGCATTAGAGTAATTTCTCAAAGTTCAGAGTCTGTGTTAAACAAATTAGTATATATTTTGTACGTTTACACTTTAAGCATACACAAGCCACTTAAATGATTAATTTTTGTCAATTGGTACAGTCAACAAATATCAAGCATCCTGTTTTGTATAGAGCAGAGTATTACATTTTTTCACTTAATTAACCCCTACTAACTCTTCAGTTCTTCTGCAGATGAACTTCTTCCTTATACTACTGGCAACTCCACACCTATAGCATACTACTTAGTAACCCCCGAGAATACTGTTTGACTTTCCTGGGGCCATCTGGTAAGGCTAAAACAGTCACTTTGACTGGATGGTTGGATCATCCTAGGTCACTTGCTAATCCTTGTGGCTGGGTTGGGTAGTCTGGCAGCCCTACCAGGACCCAAGGGAAAGTGGCTTACCACACATAAAGGAGGGAAAAGTGTGCCTGATCACGCCAGTATTTCCTCACCCTTCCTAAATTTGTTTGGGGCAGTTTGTCTAGCATATGCACTTTTTTTCAAAGAAGGCTATTTCCAAATGTGCTGGTATCCTGCCAAGAGTCCCCTTTTTTATGTATGAACTCCATTTGGTCATCATATTTCTTGTTTTTATGATGGAGTAGAAGAGTAGGGGCTGGAAAGAAAAACATGAAGGCCTTGACTAATAACCGTCCCCTCTTTTTTTCAATTTAGCTGCATGCAATGCAGTGAACAATCACAATTTTGTCTGCCTAGCACCTCTCCTTTCTAAGAAGTGGTCCCCTTTCTTTTGAGGAATTTCTCTCTCTCCCTACCCAATCACCCAGCCCCATTTAATACATAGTGCAAATAGGAGCTGCTTCCACAGCCACTCACTCTGACTTACATGACCGATTTCACCTCTGGACATAATTATCAGTCCACTGGTGGAATTTGACTCTAGAACAGTCTTCCTTCGATGTGGCTTGCTCCTCAATGTAAAAGGTCATCTGTCAGCATTCTTAAATACAACCAGTACTTCCTATAAGAATGGTTTTATATAAATTATATAAACTTGGGAAATAAGTTTAAACATTCAGACTAAACTCTTAAAATCCAAGAAACAAGAATCAGACAATGTTTGTTTACTTCTGTAAGGTATTTTCCTAAGTTCCTCAAAAGTTGTTAGCTGCATCAGTTTACATATTTGATATTCAAAACCAAGTTATTGTAGCTCTGTCCACATTTTACTTGTGAAATATCATTTTACCATTTTTATTTTTGCCTTTTTATAATCTAATTTCCATTTACAAATAACATTATCATATGAAATCTATCACTCATGAATCATATTTCTATGTGCACTTATAAATGTTACGTCAGCATTTCAAACTAAGCTTTCATATTATTGAAAGACTGCATATCATTATGAAATCAGTAAATAATATGTTGCTCCTGGAGAACTTTTGAAAGTTATGCTCCTGCTTACGAGGAACTTTTTACTTCTCAAATTAGCAGTAACTAAAATAAATTTTAAAATAACAGTTGTTGGTGAGGATGTAGTGAAAATGCCAGTCTCATTCTTATACACAGAATGTAAAAAAATTATTAATATCTTTCTGGTGAGCCCTTTGGCTTTGTGTGAGTCTTTAAAATTTTCATATTCTTTGATCCATTAGTTGTATATCTAAGAATTTTTCGGGCAAAAGTGAGATGAGGATAAAGATTTATATAGAAAGATGTTTTTTGTAGCATTATTTATAATAGAGAAAATAGAAAATGCATATTATGATCAAGGGCCCATTATAAAATATTAATAGTAAACCATTATATAAAGCTAGGTTCAGTATTATCTCAATTCTGATGAAAAAATACATGTATGAAAAAAGCCTAGGATAAAATGTTTACAGTAATTGTCTTCAGTTGTGGGATTATGGGTGATTTCTTCTTTATATTTTTATATATTCAAAAAATTTCCTGCAGTTAACATTTGTTATTTTTATAATTAGTAAAACTTAACGTGTTAAAATATTTTCTGAGCCTGCAATGCATGAGGTATGACTTTCAGAACTGAATAAACAATATAGGAACACCTGGTTAAATATGATGAGATAAATAACATGCATTCCTCTCTTTTTATAAAGAGAGGAGATGTAAGCTTAAAACAATTTCTGTCAATATTAACGAATCTATTAAAATAAACATTTAGCTCCAAATGAACTAAGTGCGAGGCATTCAGTATGCTAAGTACTTGGGCATATAAAGATGGTACTGAAAGAACAAGAAGCTTTCTCTCATTTCTTCTGTAAAGTTTTCCATGGTTTCTCTGCTACATTAGGTTAGGTTCTCTTCTATCATTGTACTTACCATGATATACTGAAATTATCAGTTCATTTTTGTTTCTCCTAATAGCTTATCAGTTCCTTGAGGATAGGGGCCATATCTTTTTCATTGTGTATCCCAGTATCTAGTTATTTGTTGAATTAGCTTTGATGTGAATGTAAGAAGTGGTGATGCTTGAGGTGGATTTTGAAAACTGAATGCCTATGATAAATCACTTTTAGTTTACTTTACTCTTAATGAAATCCTTTATTCCCCTATAATGATGGGTATATGAAGAGTTACTATACTGCAGCAGTTGTTAATTTTAATTGAGAATGTTTTCATTTTGCCTTTGTCAAACGTGACGTCGGTTTTAGCAGATAGTTCAGAGTTAGTCAGTAAAATGAACTTAACTTTCCGTTTATCTTTTAAAGGTAAGATTTGGTCATAAAGTGATTTTAAAGTCTAGGTGAGGGCCGGGGGGAGTTCAGTTCACAGGGATGAGGATGAGAGGTGATAGTGAATTTTTTTTTTTTTAATTGAATCAGATGTTCACCCTGACACTAAAACCAGAAAAAGATATCACAAAAAAAGAAAATTATAGACCAGTATCACTGATGAACATAGATGTAAAAATCCTGAACAAAATAGTAGCAAACAGAATCCAACAGCACATTAAAAGGATCATACACCATGATCAAGTGGGATTTATCTCAGGGATGCAAGGATTCTTCAATATGTGCAAATCAATCAATGTGATACACCACATTAACAAATTAAGGAATAAAAACCATATGATCATCTCAATAGATGCAGAAAAAGCTTTTGACAAAATTCAACACCCATTTATGATAAAAACACTCCAGAAAATGGTCACAGAGGGTACCTACCTCAACATAATAAAGGCCATATATGACAAACCCACAGCAAGCATCATACTTAATGGTGAAAAACTGAAAGCATTTCCACTAAGATCAGGAGCAAGACAAGGATGTCCACTCTCGCCACTCTTATTCAACATAGTTTTGGAAGTCCTAACCACAGCAGTCAGAGAAGAAAAAGAAATAAAAGGAATACAAATTGGAAAAGAAGAAGTAAAACTGTCACTGTTTGCTGATGACATGATACTATACATAGAAAATCCTAAACATGCTACCAGAAAACTACTAGAACTATTCAATGAATTTGGTAAGGTTGCAGGATACAAAATTAATGCACAGAAATCTCTGGTATTCCTATACACCAACAACGAAAAATCAGAAAGAGAAATTAAGGGAACACTCCCATTTACCATTGCAACCAAAAGGATAAAATACCTAGGAATAAACCTGCCTAAGGAGGCAAAAGACTTGTACTCAGAAAACTATAGAACACTGATGAAAAAATCAAAGATGACATAAATAGATGGAGAAATATACCATGTTCTTGGATTGGAAGAATCAATATTGTGAAAATGACCGTACGACCCAAAGCAATCTACAGATTCAGTGTAATCCCTATCAAACTACCAATGGCATTCTTCACAGAATTAGAACAAAAAATTTTACAATTCGTATGGAAACACAAAAGACCCCGAATAGCCAAAGCAATCCTGAGAAAGAAAAACGGAGCAGGAGGAATCAGGCTCCCCGACTTCAAACTATACCACAAAGCTACAGTAATCAGGACAGTATGGCAGTGGCACAAAACCAGAAATATAGATCAATGGTACAAGATAGAATGCCCAGAGATAAACCCACTCACATGTGGGCACCTAATTTACTGCAAAGGAGGCAAGAACATACAATGGAGAAAAGACAGCCTCTTCAATAAGTGGTGCTGGGAAAACTGGACAGCTACATGTAAAAGAATGAAATTAGAACACTCCCTAACACCATACACAAAAATAAACTCCAAGTGGATTAAAGACTTAAATGTAAGGCCAGACACTATAAAACTCTTAGAGGAAAACAAAGGAAAAACATGCTTTGACATAAATCACAGCAAGATCTTTTCTGATCCACCTCCTAGAGTAATGGAAATAAAAACAAAAATAAACAGATGAGACTTAATTAAACTTAAAAGCTTTTGCACAGCAAAGGAAACCATAAACAAGACAAACAGACAACCCTCAGAATGGGAGAAAATATTTGCAAATGAAACACCAGACAAAGGATTACTCTCCAAAATATACAAACAGCTCATGGAGCTCAATATCAAAAAAACAAACAATCCAGTTAAAAAATCGGCAGAAGATCTCAATAGACATTTCACCAAGGCAGACATACAGATGGCCAAGAGGCACATGAAAAGATGCTCAACCTCACTAATTATTAGAGAAATGCAAATCAAAACTACAATGAGGTATCACCTCACGCCGGTCAGAATGGCCATTATCAAAAAATCTAGAAACAATAAATGCTGGAAAGGGTGTGGTGAAAAGGGAACTCTCTTGCACTGTTGGTGGGAATGTAAATTGATATAGCCACTATGGAGAACAGTATGGAGGTTCCTTAAAAAACTAAAAATAGAACTACCATATGACCCAGCAATCCCACTACTGGGCATATACCCTGAGAAAAGCATAATTCAAAAAGAGACATGTACTACAATGTTCATTGCAGCACTATTTACAATAGCCAGGACGTGGAAGCAACCTAAATGTCCATCGACAGATAAATAGATAAAGAAGATTTGGCACATATATACAATGGAATATTATTCAGCCATGAAAAGAAACGAAATTGGCTTATTTGTAGTGAGGTGGATGGACCTAGAGTCTGTCATACAGAGTGAAGAAAGTCAGAAAGAGAAAAAACAAATATCATATGCTAACGCATATATATGGAATCTAAAAAAAAAAAGAAAATGGTACTGATGAACCTAGTTGCAGGGCAGGAATAAAGAGGTAGACATAGAAAATGGACTTGAGGACATGGGGTGGGAGGGCGAAGCTGGGGCAAAGTGACAGTAGCGTCTACATATACACTACCGATATAAAATAGTTGGCTGGTGGGAAGCCGCAGCATAGCACAGGGAGATCGGCTCAGTGCTTTGCGATGACCTACAGGGGTGGGATAGGGAGGATGGGAGGGAGGCTCAAGAGAGAGGGGATGTGGGGACACGTGTATGCATATGGCTGATTCGCTTTGTTGTGCAACACAAACTAACACAGTATTGTGAAGCAATTATACTCCAATAAAGATCTATTAAAAAAGTTTAAAAAATAATGAAGCTATCAGTGAAGAAAAAAAAAATTTTGAATCAGGTGTTAAGGTTTCCTTTACTTAGATGTCCAAATAATCAGAATGTTGTTGCTTTTACTTCAAAGTGAGTTGGAACAACATGTAGAATATGCAAACGCATGAAGCTCTTAAAAAGTATTGCAGAGGGACTTCCCTGGTGGTCCAGTGGTTAAGACTCTGTGCCCCCAATGCAGGGGGCCCGGGTTCGATCTCTGGTCAAGGAACTAGATCCTGCATGCTGCAACTGAGAGCCCACATGCTGCAACTAAAAGATCGCGCACACGGCAACGAAGGTCCTGCTTGGGGCAACTAAGACCTGGTGCAGCCAAATAAATAAATAAATATATTTTTTTAAAAGTATGGCAGAAAGCAATTTAGACCTAACATGTACTCTCTAGCCCCAAATTACTCACAGATTATATCCCCAAAGTTCAATTTTAAGTTGATCTGGTTTTTAGTGTCACAGGGTAATTTTATAATAATAATGCTATATATAGTCCAATGGTTTTCAACCAGAGGCATTTTTGCCCCCCGAGAGCACATTTGGCAGTTACCTGGAAACATTTTTGGTTGTAACAACTTGGTGATTGTAGGTGGGGTGCTTATTAACTTCTAGTGGGTTGAAGCTAAGGATGTTGCTAAACATCCTATAATGCACGGGATAGCTCCCAGCCCCCTGCCTCCAACCCAACAAGGAATTATCTGGCCCAAAATGTCAGTAGTGCTGATGTTGAGATACCCTGTCTAGACAATGGTCAAGTTCCCAGGCCACTCTAAAAATCTTTATTTAACCCAGAACAGTGCTTATAACCCATAACTGAAGCTTAGTGCTAATCGTACCATTTCATTTGTCACTTAAAATTACTTTGTCTCCATAGAAAAGTTCTTCTTAAATATCAACTTGAGATACTGAGAAGACGGCTTTCCTTACTGGGAACAAAGTGCAGTTGCTCCCATGGTGTGGAGACTCCAATTTCAATGCCTCTGTCTGTTCTTCCTAGCTTTTCATACGTGTTACTCTTTTGAGAGTCTATAGAATAGGGATTGCCTATCATTTCAGTGTTATGTTTAGAAGGTAGTTTTAGACCCTTTAAAACTTGAAAATGTTTAATCAGTGTATCAATTTATTCAACAAATATTCATTTAGAAATAAGTATTAATATAATGAGTATTCAGATTTTTAAGTACCCTATAACCTAATTCACTTTGATTTTATTAATAGGGTCAGGAGCAGGTCTGGGGAAAATAATCCAGAGGTTTCCACAGAAGGACTGGGACGATACACCTTTTCCACAGGGAGTTGAACTGGTAAGTTGGTATTGTTTTATTGGACTTTTATAATGATATTTTTCTTTTCGTGTTTCATTTATGGTTATATTTATGTTGCAGTTACTTTTAAATAATTTGGTGATTTAACTGTAACACATTATTAGAAATAATCACCCTAATACAGTAAACTTTGAATATACTGATTCTGGAATGTCTGTTTTGCTGTTCTTTTTCCTGTTTAATCTTCTCTTCAATATTAAAGATGAAATAAGTGATTTTTATATACCTGGAAGCTGAAAAATTCCTCTGATTCTTTTAGTCAAAATCTTAGCCTAGTAGCTTCAGTGATAGTGTGTCACTAATCAAATATTTATTATATTTTTTTCTGAAAATTTCTAGGTTGTTGTTTTAGTGAAAACTAAACAAAAACACAGACAAACAAAACCAAAGGTTGGTTTAATAGTGACCAGTCATGGTTTGAGTTTGGCCTTGAAATCAAAATCTGAATTCTTTCTTTCCAGTTATAGAATTTGTGTGTTGCTTTATAATAGTGCAATTCAACTGCTTTATTTTTGTCAGCCATTTTAAAGGAATTTAATGGTTGAGCATAATTTGTGATGACCAGCACATTCTATCTGGTGGTGGATCTATGGTGGTAAAATGAGAGACTGAAAAGATGATCACTAAAGTATTTTTCAATATGACTATAAAGTTTAGAGAGTGCATATATGTGTGTGTGTATGTATGTTTGTGTATTCACTTATATTGTTTGTATGTTTACACACACACACATATACATGAGCAGTGTTCGTCAAAGCAGTTCTTGTTGAGCGATCATTTGGTATAATGTGACAATGAAGAGGAGACTGCCTGGGTTGAAATCCCACCTGTACGGTATGACTTCTGACAAGTTCCTTAACTTCTTGAACAGCCGTCTTCATCTATAAAATGAGGATAATGATAATACTAATCTCATAGGGTTACTGCAAAG
Source organism: Eubalaena glacialis (assembly GCF_028564815.1). Classification (NCBI taxonomy): domain Eukaryota; kingdom Metazoa; phylum Chordata; class Mammalia; order Artiodactyla; family Balaenidae; genus Eubalaena; species Eubalaena glacialis. Next base: position 75,727,325 of record NC_083725.1, on the reverse strand, counting down.
ATAAAATGGGAAAAATATAAATAAAATGCTTAGAACAGTGTCTTCCGTAAAGTAAGTGCTCAATAAATGAGGTAGCTTGTTAATGTTATTATTGTTGCTGTCATTGTTGCTGTTTGTTTGACATATTGCAGCACCTCCCCCAGAGGAAGAATTGTTCATTCTCTTGTTAGCCTGGATCAGAAATATTTATTAGGAATAAAACTGATGTTGAAAATTATGAATTTTCTTATCCTAGCAAATGACTGTCCATTTCTGCCTCGCTGAGGATAAAAGGTACATTTCTAAATGCTTAATTTTGATTGCTAAACCCAGTTTTGTAAAGAAGGCTGTGGGTTCTGTAGACACACAGAGAGGGTAAATGTTGAGTTTAGGCATTAAAAATGGGGAAAGAATGTGAGGATCTTTGAGATAATAGAAAATACATAGTGGTCTCTGCCCCCAGTTCCTGGCACAGAGCTTCTGAAGTCCGTCTAATTTCCTAAGTGATATGAGTGTCTTTGATCCCGGTTCCTGACACAGGGTTCCTGAAACCTTTGTAAGTTCCTGGGTGATATGAATGTCTTTTGTTCAATGAGGTGACTCTGGGTGGGCTCCTGGATGGCTCCTGGATGGGGGCTGGTCACTGGAAAGACCAAGCCATGATTAGAAGCTTGGAATTTTCAGCCCCATCTGCTATTCTCTTGAAAAGGGAGAAGGGCTGAAAATGGAATTAATGATTGATCATGCCTACGTGACGACGTCACCATAAAAGTCCCCAAAGTTGGGATTCGGAGAGCTTCCAGGTTGGTGAAACATGCACCTACTGGGAGGGCGATGCACCCCAACTGTACAGAGAGAGAAATTCATATGCTTGGGACCCTCCCAGACCTCACTCTATGTATCTCTTCATCTGGCTGTTCATCTGTATTCCTTATCATATTCTTTAATAAACTGGATAATGTAAGTAAAATGTTTTCCCGAGCTCTATGAGCCACTTGAGTAAATTAATTGAATCCAAAGGGATGGAGGTCACGGGAACCTCCGATTTATAGCCAAGTCGTACAGAAGTTGTACTACTGTACAACCTACTTGCGATTGATATCTGAAGTGGGGGTCAGTCTTGTGGGACTGAGCCCTTAACCTTAATCAGTGAGTTAAATTGTAAAATTGTAGGACACCCAGCAGGTGTCGTGATAATTGCTTGTTTTGGGGGAAAAAAAACCCACACTGGGTGACTAGAAGTGTCAGAAGTCAAGTGTTCTGGGTAAGGTAAAAGTTACCACACAGATGGAGGAGAAAAGTAGGTTTTTAAGAGAGCCCTTGTATTCCTTTCTCTTCTCTTCCACATGCCTGCAGATAGTAGTAATTGGTCTTATGGTGTGGATAACTGGTGTTTGTACTATTAAAGCTTTTAAACTCTGCTTCACCATCCTTTTTAGTAATGATTGAAAGGGGAAAATTTTGGTACTGGAGGCCTTTTAGAACTTTTTGTGAGTTCCTACCTCCCCTCACATCAGTGTGTGGATGGATATAAACTACATCAGTTTGACAATATGAACAGTGAACCACCTTCATAAATTTCAAGAACAGCAGACATTATTGGGTCAGAGAGAGATCATGATTTGACTCTAGCTATTTAGCTATGACTGAGAAGGAATAATTTTTGTGTTTTGAAAGCTAAGGCATAGATACTGTGATGCCTCTGATATTTCTCCAGTAGTGATGGAGAGACACATGTTGATTTTAATACTTAGTAAATGGATATTTTTTCTTTGTGTGACAGACACTCCCATGTTCAAGTGCTGTCAGTGTCTCTCCAATAACAAGTAGAGCCGTGTGCTGCTGGATTGGTGAAACCGAGGTGTTAAGAGGTAGCATAACTTTTCCTCACCTAAGATTTTCCTAGATGACATCTTGGCTGATTCTTCGTGAAGCATTTCAAGATTTTGGGAGCCAGATTAATATTTAAAGAATAATTGATGTGCTGGATTACATTGGGAATTTTTTCTTTTAATTTTTTCGTAACTGATAGCAATTCTCATCCTCTAATGTCTGTTGTGCTTTGTCAGGTACAGAATAAATCTGTTTATCTATCAAAGCCCATTTTTATTTTTTATTTAAAAAAAATTTTTATTTTATTTTATTTTTTAATCTTTTGGCTGCGCTGTGTGGCACGTGGGATCTTAGCTCCCCGACCAGCGATGGAACCCGTGCCCCTGTAGTGGAAGCGCGGAGTCTTATCCATTGGACCGCCAGAGAGGTCCCCAAAGCCCATTTTAAAAACATAATAGAATCATTGACTGTTAAATTTTTGTTGTCTTATTATTTATGGCTTTGTGCTTTACTTTATATGTTAGGGAGGTGCAACTGTTCTGCATATTAACAGCAATAACTTGAATAACTGTGATATACTGTGTAATCTAGAGCAACTCCTGCAACTTCAAGACCAGAGATAGGCCTAATAAAATTTTAGTCTAATTGAAGGTGATTTGGCTCAGAGCCTAGGTGGTTTTTTGATTCCAGGGTGATAGTGACCCTTTTGTGATGATTTACACGGAAAAAAATCTTACCCTATCAAGGTGGTAGTAGCGGAACAAGTTTTTAGCATGTAACATTAATGTTAATATCTAACAGTTACATACAATTCACAGACTGTGATGAACTCACAAATTAGATGATTAGAGGTAGTATATCTAATTTAAAGGTAGGTAAATTGAGGATTAGGAAGTTTAAACAGTTTCACTAAGGTCTAGCAGCTCAGATGCAGCAGAGCTAGCATTCAAACCCAGGTTTTTTGACTCTTAGTCTCAGCCAAGATCTGAGAGTATTCTGAGAGTATTCTGAGAGTGACACTTTAAGCTATGGTTAGCATTTGGACTTTAATGTAAATGCAAGATCTGAAAACAGGATTCTATAATTTGGAAGAACTGAGGTTCAGAAATGTTAAAAGCATGCTGTGTTAAAAGAATGCTGTGTTGCCTCTTCAATAAGTACTGCTGGGAAAACCGGACAGCTACATGTAAAAGAATGAAATTAGAACACTCCCTAACACCATACACAAAAATAAACTCAAAATGGATCAAAGACCTAAATGTAAGGCCAGACGCTATAAAACTCTTAGAGGAAAACATAGGCAGAACACTCTATGACATAAATCACAGCAAGATCCTTTTTGACCCACCTCCTAGAGAAATGGAAATAAAAACAAAAATAAACAAATGGGACCTAATGAAACTTAAAAACTTTTGCCCAGCAAAGGAAACCATAAACAAGACGAAAAGACAACCCTCAGAATGGGAGAAAATATTTGCAAATGAAGCAACTGACAAAGGATTAATCTCCAAAATTTACAAGCAGCTCATGCAGCTCAATATCAAAAAAACAAACAACCCAATCCAAAAATGGGCAGAAGACCTGAATAGACATGTCTCCAAAGAAGATATACAGATTGCCAACAAACACATGAAAGAATGCTCAGCATTACTAATCATTAGAGAAATGCAAATCAAAACTACAATGAGGTATCACCTCATACCAGTCAGAATGGCCATCATCAAAAAATCTACAAACAGTAAATGCTGGAGAGGGTGTGGAGAAAAGGGAACCCTCTTGCACTGTTGGTGGGAATGTAAATTGATATAGCCACTATGGAGAACAGTATGTAGTTTCCTTAAAAAACTAAAAATAGAACTACCATTCAACCCAGCAATCCCACTACTGGGCATATACCCTGAGAAAACCATAATTCAAAAAGCGTCTTGTATCACAATGTTCATTGCAGCTCTATTTACAATAGCCAGGACATGGAAGCAACCTAAGTGTCCGTCGACAGATGAATGGATAAAGAAGATGTGGCACATATATACAATGGAATATTATTCAGCCATGAAAAGAAACGAAATTGGCTTATTTGTAGTGAGGTGGATGGACCTAGAGTCTGTCATACAGAGTGAAGTAAGTCAGAAAGAGAAAAGCAAATACCGTATGCTAACACATATATATGGAATCTAAAAAAAAAAAAAAATTGGTTCTGAAGAACTTAGGGGCAGGACAGGAATAAAGACGCAGATGTAGAGAATGGACTTGAGGACACAGGGAGGAGGAAGGGTAAGCTGGGACGAAGTGAGAGAGTGGCATGGACATATATACACTACCAAATGTAAAATAGATAGCTAGTGGGAAGCAGCCACATAGCACAGGGAGATCAGCTCAGCTCAGTGCTTTGTGACCACCTAGAGGGGTGGGATAGGGAGGGTGGGAGGGAGATGCAAGAGGCAGGGGATTTGGGGATATATGTATATGTATAGCTGATTCACTTTGTTATAAAGCAGAAACTAACACACCATTGTAAAGCAATTATACTCCAGTAAAGATGTTAAAAAAAAAAAGAATGCTGTGTTATTAGAAACCAACTTCACTTATTTTATTGGAGGATAAACCTGGGTTCAGAGCATAGTATTAGACTTGAAATTATTTTCTGTTGCCATCTTTCCTGCCCTCACAGCAAGTATTTGATGTATTTAAATTCTAAATGAAAGGTATTGTAAACAGTGCTGCAATGAACATTGGGGTGCACGTATCCTTTCAAACCATGTTTTTCTCCAGATATATGCCCACAAGCCAAGACATAGAAGCAACAGATGAATGGATAAAGAGGATGTGTACATATATACCATGGAATATTACTCAGCCATTAAAAAGAATGAAATAATGCCATTTGCAGCAACGTGGATGGACCTGGAGATTATCATACTAAGTGAAGTATTGGTAAGTCAAAGACAAATATCATATGATATCACTTATATGGGGAACCTAAAAAAAATCTAAAAAAAATGATACAAATGAACTTATATGAACAAAACAGAAACAGACTGAGAGATTTAGAGAATGCACTTATGGTTACCTGGGGGGAGGGATAGATTGGGAGTTTGGGATTGACATGTACACACTGCTATACTTAAAGTAAAATTCCTTTCCATGAAAAAAAAATAAATGAAAGGTAATTCTGTTCAGACTGAAGACTAAACTTTATGACCTGTGGGAAAGGATTTAAGGCATTCATTTGCTAATAAGTCAAATCCCAAATTTAATTTAGAGGATGCTGAATTTAGTCTTGCTGCTTTTGTGTAAAGAAATTGCCTTCTCTTTCTTTTCTTCTATTGAGAAATGCTGAACTTTAATTTGGATGGTTTTTAAAAATAAAAATATGAAAATAAGCTAAACCAAACATAATGACTGCTTTTCCAATTCTGGGATATTTTTATCTTTGTCTTGTGCTTTTTAGGCGTACATGGAAACCACAGACAGTCATATAAATAAAGTTTCAGTTAATTTTAGAGACAATATTTCAAAGAAAATTTAAGAATTGTTTTGCAGAGGCATTCTATGGCTAACAATCTATTTCTGATTATGGGAAGAAATATTTTTATTGGCTTGGTTTTGGGCATCAACAAAATAATATTGTTTAGGCACTAGCTCTTTTTAAAGATGCCCTGTCTCAAAAGTGAATTTTTTTATATCATAATTCAGAAAACATGCCACAATCTTCACTAGGGAATGCCTGCACTGAGGCATTTGTAAATCTTCCTGATTTTTTTAGAAGACTAAAGTACTGTGGTAAAAAATGTTGTGGCTTGAGTAAAAGAGGATTAACCGTGTCATTAGAATTTCGAAATTTGAGGTTCTTAAGATATTAGTTCATTTATTTAAGTTATAGACTAATGATTTGACTACCTTCAATATGAATCCAGTTTTCTGTAATTATAAGTATAGATTGGGGAGAAGAGGTAAAAAAATCTTGTATTCAGCATTCTGCAGTTGTAACATAGGAGAAGTAGCCTTAGTATGGGATGCTATTTGAGGGCAGAGAAGTAAGTATAAGTATCATGTAATATTTTAATTCTTTAAGTTGTTTAGAATGCATTGAATACAGCAAATGGGCTAGCAGTTGTCCATCTGACCTAGATATAAATACTGTTTGGTCAGGAAACTGAGTGTAGAAAGGACAGAAGAGAATTTTCTCCCCTCTTTGTAGAGGAATATGCGTGAAAGGAGAATGAGAGAGGTAGTGAACATACTGGATGACAGAATCAGGGTTCACAAAGATTTTAAAAGGCTGGAGTTATGGGCCCTTTATATAAGAGGATTAAATATAATAGGTGAAAATGTAGGTCCTGCATGTGAGTATAAAAAACTAACTGTATAAGTAATATTTAAAATAAAGATAGGCCGGATACTTTCCCAGCCAGAGAGATTTGAGAAATACAAGAAGACAGTTAAAAATAAAAAATTTATAATTATAAGCGAGACCTATGAAAGATACTGTAGGTAGCATCTAAAACCTCTGTGCTGAGGTAGGGTGCTTGGTGATGAATTTAGTTTTAAAGCTGGTGTAAAGGATGTGTGGAAGAACTCTTGATTTTGCATAGAGTTGAGGGTGAAAACAAGAACATTGCTATGAAGTATGAAGACATGGCTTTTTTAAATTTATTTTTTTATTGAAGTATAGTTGATGTACAGTGTTGTGTTAATTTCTGCTATACAGCAAAGTGACTCAGTTATACATATAAATACATTCTGTTTTATATTCTATTCCATTACGGTTTATCCCAGGATATTGAATGTAGTTCCCTGTGCTATACAGTAGGACCTTGTTGTTTATCCATTCTATGTATAATAGTTTGTGTCTGCTAACCCCATACTCCCAGTCCATCACTCCCATACCACCCCCTCCATGGCAACCACAAGTCTGTTCTCTGTGTCTGTGAGTCTGTTTCTGTTTCATAGGTTCATTTGTGCCATATTTTAGATTACACATGTAAGTGATATCATATGGTATTTGTCTTTCTCTTTCTGACTTACTTCACTTAGTATGATAATCTCCAGTTGCATCCATGTTGCTGCAAATCGTATTATTTTGTTCTTTTTTTATGACTGAGTAGTATTCCATTGTATATACGTACCACATCTTCTTTATCCATTCCTCTGTCAATGGATATTTAGGTTGTTTCATGAAGACATGGCTTTTGAAACATACTAAGGACTACAAAAAGGACTTTTAAAGTTATGTTCACAACAAAGCAAGTGGATACAAATGGGGTTTAAGCTGGAAAGTGGTGGTTTGAGCTCACATTTTTGTTTCCTACTCCCAAAGACACAGTTGTCTCTTTGAAGTAATAAAACTGCATAGCAGGTAGGAACTCCATCCTGTAGATGGAGTCTAGAGGATGCATCTGAGATAGTGGATTCTCTCAACATCTCTGAGGTAGAAGCTAGTCAGTCTTGGTGTTATTCTTCTCACATTCCTTGATGCTTACTAAGGTGGTTTGTTGTACTGTACTAGACTTTCAGTAGCTTACAATTCTGCTTATTTTACTAATGTATTGATAGCCTCAGTTATGCTAGAGAATCACCTACCCAGTCTCCATGGTGTGCTCTCAGAACCACCTCAGGAAAGGTTTTCTTGCCATGTTGGGGTCTTGCTATCCCTAATGCTTTGACACCATAGTGAACTTCCTGAAGAAAATGTAGAACTACAGTACACGAGCCTGACCTACTACAAATTCATGTTGTTTGCAAACAGTCTGGCCCCGTTACCACACAGAATACTGCTACTGATCTCTCATGTAATTGTCTGTCATATCACCGCTATGGGTTGTTCTATACTTTTTAATGTCCAGTTCCTTGTTCTGTTCTTCATTTTCCATTGATCCCAAGTATTAACTTTAAAAAGTCTTTTCTTGAGTTTACCTCTTAGCTATTATCCTATTTCTTCTTCATTATAAAATGTTTCAAATGATTCTTCTTCATTTGCTGTCTCCATTTCTATAAGAGACTGGTGTGGTACTATGGAAGCAATATGGGATCTGAAACTTTAAAATCTTAAGCAAAGTTAATTTATCTTTCTGATAATACATATTTTTCCTACAGGACTGTTATCAGGTGATTGTTAATATTTTAATAAACTATAATGTTATGATTTCTTGCTGTCCACTCGCATCTCTTACATCCATCTCACCCACATTTCAGAGGTTTATTCTGAAGTACAGTTTATGTCCTCTCCATTCTGAAATCACAAAGTTGAAGTTTAGTAATATTTTCTGAATTCATTAAGGTAATAAATACTAGATGTTATAATAGGTGAACCTTGAAGCCTTAGTGGCTAGAATGAAACAAGCTTTTTTCTTCTTACTTGCATAATCACTTACTTGATTAGTGGCAGTGGGGTAGACAGGAATGTGGTTTGCTGTCTTCAAAGTGTGGTTCTCAGGGTCATCTTGGGCATCAACATTCAGTTGGCAGAGTAGTAAAAGAAAGCATGGAGGTGGGTTTTATGGGGTAGGCCTGGGAGGCTGTATATATCACTTCTATCCTGTTCCATTCATCAGAAATCAGTCATTTAACCACAGTTAACTGTAATGGGAGTTTGGCAAATAAAGCCTAGATGGGTGCCTAGGAGAAAAGTGAAACAGATTTAGTGAACAACTACCTTTCTTCTGCCACAGTGTTCTTGCTGAAATTCAAAGGTCTTTTCCCTTATCTTAATTCTCCTTGACCACTTTATTTTTTGACATCACTCATTCAGTCTTTGTGGTAAAATAAAAAATGAATACTGTATTTAGTTTTTGTCTCAGTTCCTGGCACAAAGTTCCTGAAATCTTTGGAATTTACTGTCTTTTGTATGCTAATGAGATGGCTTATGAATTTAGGGAACCCTAGGTAGCTTCAGGAAGGGGGCTGATGTGCCACAGGAACCAACCATGTGGTTAGAGGGTTGGAAATTTCAGCCCCACTGGGGAGGGGAGAGGGGCTGGAGATTGAGTTCAATCACCAATGGCCAATGAGCTAATCAATCATGCTTACCTAATGAAGCTTCCATAAAAACCCCTAGATGAAGGGATATAGAGATCTTCCAAGTTGGTGAACACATCCATGTGCTGGGAAGGTAGTGTGCTTGGAGAAGGTGTGGAGGCTCTGTGTCACCCCCTCCCTCCATACCTTGACTTATATATCTCTTCTGTTTGGCTCTTTTTGAGTTATATACTTTACAGTAAACTGGTAAGTGTAGGTAAAGTGTTTTCTTGAGTTCAGTGAGCTGTCCTAGTGAATTATTGAACCTGAGGGGGACAGTCATGTGAGCCCCTGAATTTGTAGTCTGCAGGCAGAAGTGTGGATAACTTGGTCATCCCTTTTGCAGCTGGCATCTGAAGTGAGGGCAGTCTTGTGGGGCAGAGCCCTGACCCCTTGATTGTGGGGTCTGCACTGACTCTGGGAAGTTAGTGTCATAAATGAATTGAATTGTTGGACACCCAGTTGGTATTGGGAAAAAACACATACTTGGTGTCAGAGAAAATACAACAGTCTTCATCATCCTAATTTTCTCTTAATGTCAGTTAATTCTCTTCCATTTTTCCCTATTTTTGTTTTATTTTGTTTTTGTGGCCCCCTTACTACAGACTTTCTGTAAGATTCAGTTTTCATTTTTTGGGTATTTTGTTTTCTCTGGGAAGTGATGGTATCACTATTCTGTCAGTCTTTTGTACTTGAATCCTAGTCATGCCTTTGATTATTGTTTTCTGCAATTCCTGTAATCTAAGTGTATAGCCTACACGTCTCAGACAGAGCTAAGCCATATTTTGGTATCTCTTTCTAATACCGGACTTCTAATGTGGGGTGGGTTCTGGTAACAAATAGCCTTGGAAGGTTAATCAAAGTTAGTTCTTGCCTAATTTCACTTGTAGCAATTTGTCCTATAGCAGAACTGACACTTGGATAAATAATATATATTATTCAAACCAGAATGCTTTTGAGAGTGAAAGGTAGTGAATCGGAAAACATGCATCCTGAACAAATTGATTTTTATGGTTACTTATACATATGCATGTGTAAAGTTATTCATGGCAAAAAATTGGAAACTACCTAAATGTCCATCAGGAGGTGACTGATTGAATTAGTAGTGCCACAGTCATTCATCAGAATATAATGCAACTGTTAAAAAGTATGAGATAGAAGAAGATGGCCAACAAGCAGATGAAAAGATGCTAATGTCACTAACCATTAGGGAAACGCAAATCAAAACAACAGTGAGATACCACTTCATACCTATTACAATGACTAATATAAAAAAACACAAAGTGCTGGCAAAGATGTGGAGAAATTACAGTCCTTGTGTACTGTTGGTGGGAATGTAAAATGGTGCAGCTACCATGGAAAATGATAGGGCGGTTCCTCAAAAAATTGAGAACAGAATTACTGTATGGTCCAGCAATTTCACTTCTGGGTATATACCCAAAAGAACTGAAAAGCAGGGACTCAAGTAGATTTTTTTGTTCACACGTTCATAGTGGCATTATTCACCACAGCCAAAGGCAATCCAAGTATCCACTGACAGATAAATGGATAAACAAAATGTGGTATATACATACAATGAAATATTATTCAGCCTTAAAAATGAAGGAGATTCTGACACGTGCTACAACATGGATGAACCTTGAGGACATTATGCTAAGTCTATGGGTATAGATTTTCAGTTTTGCAAGATGAAAAGTGTTCTGGAGAGTGATTGCAGGACAATATGAATGTACTTGACACTACTGAACTGCACATTTAAAAATGGTTAAGATGATAAATTTTATGTTATGTATATTTTACTACTATTAAAAACTTTTTAGAAAAATATGACCTAGAGCTTTATTCAGTGACGTGAATCAATCTCTAAGACACATTGTATAGCAAGTAGCCAAAGCAATTTGGAGAAGAAAGAACAAAGTTGGAGGACTTGTACTACCTGGTTTCAAGGCATACTATAGAGCTCAGTATTCAAATGTGGTATTGGCTTAAGGATTGTCTTTTGTAGATCCATGCTACAGTCTAGAAGCAAACACACACATTATGGTAAATATATATTCAATAAAGTTGCCAAGGTAATTCAGTTGTGAAAAAGATAGGGTTAACAGATGGTGCTGAAACAACTGAATGTCCATTTGGAAAAAAAAAATAGCCTTGACCCTGCCTCACACCCTACAGAAAAATTAATTTGAAGTAGATCATAGACTAAATGTAAAAGCTAAAAGTATAAAGGTTTTTAAAGGAAAACTTAGGAGAACATCTTTGCAACCTTTAGTTAAGCAGAGACTTTAAATAGAACACCAAAAGCATGAATGAATAAAGTTTACCTGGAATGCTTGAAAACTCTTGAAAAATAGTGTATCATCATGCAGAAAAGGTGGACAGTCGGATAATAAGAAGTCCCATTTTGTTTCATAGATTTCACTTGGATCTACAGAATCTCTGAATCCTACTTGGACCTTCTGTTTCTTGCTATTTACCTTTAGTGAGGAGGAGGAGACTGGAAGAAATGAGGGGACATAGGAGATTCTAGCAGCAATTCACCTAGGGTCTCAGAGCAAAGTTTTGTCAGGTGTTATCTATTCTGCCAAGCCAGGTTTTCTTTGTCAAGCCAGAATTTTGGATATATTCAAATCTGTGGGGCGACTTTTACAAATAGAACTTCTTTATCAAAATGTTAATTGCTATAGATGGTAGCCAACTTTAGACATAAAAACATTATTATATGTGAAAGACTTTGCGATATGGAGGAAAGAATATTGAACTCTGGGATTTTATTTATCTGTATCAGTATATATACCTATATATAGGTATATAATTTGATTTAAAAAGGCAACAGCTATTTAGAGAACAGCAACTCTCTAGGTCATATAATCTATTTTCAATGGTATATAAGGAATGATATTTTGATACTATCCATCCCCCCACGCCCCAGTTCTTGTTCTAATCAAGTTCTTTGGTGATCCAGACATACTATTTACTGCATGAAATATGTTCACATCTTTTTTCTTGAGTTTGTATTGTGCTTTGAGTATTCATGTGGAACTTTCCCTGCTATGGATATGGTCATTTTCCTTATAACTTAACAAATGTGTCAGTTTTAAAAAATGAAGTATTTGGTGGCCTCTAGTGGTACTTATGTGTCTATAAAAAGTCACTAATATCACCAATGTACAAAATTTTAGGTGGAGAGTTACTAAGTTGACAAAACTTACTGAAGAAAAGTTTTTTAATCTTTGAGAACTGAAAGTTTATTAATCAGTTATAAATCTATCAGTGATGTGGCTGTGTCTGTTATAGTAAATTTTATCTTTCCTTACTTTCAAGACATGCCTTGAAATTTTATATATATATGTGTGTGTGTATATATGTGTGTGTGTGTGTATATATGTGTGTGTGTGTATATATGTGTGTGTGTATATATGTGTGTGTGTGTGTGTATATATGTGTGTGTGTGTATATATGTGTGTGTGTATATATGTGTGTGTGTGTATATATGTGTGTATATGTGTGTGTGTATATATATGGGTGTGTGTGTAATATATATGTCTTTTTTAAAAAATAAATTTATTTATTTATATATTTCTTATTTTTGCCTGCGTTGGGTCTTCATTGCTGCGCACGAGCTTTCTCTAGTTGCGGTGAGCAGGGGCTCCTCTTCGTTGCGGTATGCGGGCTTCTCATTGCGGTGGCTTCTCTTGTTGCGGAGCACGAGCTCTAGGCACGCGGGCTTCAGTAGTTGTGGCATGTGGGCTCAGTAGTTGTGGCTCGCAGGCTCTAGAGCACAGGCTCAGTAGTTGTGGCGCACGGGCTTAGTTGCTCCGTGGCATGTGGGTTCTTCCCGGACCAGGGCTGGAACCCATGTCCCCTGCATTGGCAGGCGGATTCTTAACCACTCGTCACCAAGGTAGTCCCCTATATATACGTCTTACTTCGAAGTATTTCTGTTTTGTACTTATGTCAGCAGTAGTTTACTATTGCATTGTACTGAAATGTGTCCATAAAGGGGATGGTAGAATGATTTCTGACATCTCCTTAAGTATAATAAAAGCTAAAAATAGGGCCAATATTTCATAAGTTAATCATAAAGATAATCAATCCTTAGTAAAGTTTATTTCTTTAAACAGCTAATTCTAGCTAGCTTAAAGATACTTTAAGTTAGGCCAAGAATTATCCAGAATCTGAAATATATGTGGAAATTTAGATCATTTCATAAGTTGGGAAAATTTGTATAAATTCAAGCTTTGGAAAGCTAAAGAGAAAAGTGACAATTTTAGGTAAGTTGAATTTATTTTAAATGCTGAAATTCATCTCCATTCGTGTTAAAAATTAGATATTGAAATCCAGGTCATATAGCTACTTACTATTGGCTGAGATGATAACAAAAACCCCTGGTGTTTTGACTCTCTGCTAAAGCTATCCTAAAACTAAACTAAAATACTCTATTCTTGTGTTAGATGAGGTACGCTGATTTTTTAAAAGTTTTTTTTTTTCTGCTTCTTTTAAAAAAAAATTAACAAGATAAGTCTTAATTCTAATTAGGAAGGTTTAACTGGCATTGGAAAGACATGACTAGAAAAGTGTTAACTTTAAAACTTTAAAATCAAAAGAGTCTAATGATACAAATCTTTGGTAATTAAGGAGCTAGCAGCTTTTATTTCTTCCAAAGATGGACCATATTTACAAGAAACACACCATAGTATGAGTGAACTCATAATAACTTTGATTATGACAGCCTTAGTGTTCTAATGAAAAAGTTAGATTCTGCTATTGGGTTCATAACTGACTGGAAGATCTCGTTAAGCCTAGTAAGATCTTCAGTATATTTCTCCAATTCAGTACTATGTACTTACTTTGGAAATAGGAATAAACTGCTATAAAACTTAAATGAGAAGTGCTATCAATTTATGAATTAATTGTGGTTTCCATTGTTTGTGGCTTCCATTGTTTGAGGTTTACTGGGCTCTTTCCCCAGGCAGTGACTGCTTTTCCTGAGACTTCTGAGCACTGATAAACAAGATGAGTTAGAATCTTGGATTCTGGTTAAATGTTTTTCTTTATGGCAGGTCAGAGAAGTGGAAGAAGAGACATTTTCTGAGCTGAAAAGAGCCACAGGAAGGCTCCCTGCTCATAAGTAATATCGATATTTTCTATTTATTCCATCAGCTAGAAATTCTTTTAAACTGAATGTGGCTTCTTTAAAATTTCTGGAATATGCATTTCAATTTCACGTGAATATTTACTTATATTAATATTGTTCTGTCTAGGTAATGCCTGTAATCTTATTTCACAGAACAGCCTGTTGTTGCCTCTTGGTGATGGTGACAACTTTAAGTAGAATGATGTGATGCTGCTGTTACTAAAAGTGAAGAATTGTTTCCTAAACATGAGAAAGGGGTAGGGGTGGAGTCCAGAAACTAATAACTTAGATATAGATCTCTGGTGATTTTTATTTTTATTTTATTAAATTAAAAAATTTTTTTAAATTGAGGTATAGTTGTCTTATAATATTATGTAAGTTTCAGGTATACAGCATAGTGATTCACAGTTTCTAAAGGTTATACTCCATTTATAGTTATTATAAAATATTGGCCCTATTCCCTGTGCCGAACAATATATATTTGTAGCTTATTTATTTTATACACAGTAGTTTGTACCTCTTAATCCCTTACCCTTATCTTGCCCCTCTTTCTCTCCCCACTGGTAACCGCTGGTTTGTTCTTTTTTTGTGAATTTGTTTCTTTTTTGTTATAGTCACTGGTTTGTCTTATTTTTTAGATTCCACATGTAAGTGATAACTTATAGTATTTGTCTTTCTCTGTCTGATGTATTTCACTAAGCGTAATACCTCCAAGTCCATCCATGTTGTTGCAAATGGCAAAATTTCATTCTTTTCAATGGCTGAGTAGTATTCCATGGTATATACATACCACATCTTCTTTATCCATTCATCTGTTGATGGACAGTTTAGTTGCTTCTATATCTTGGCAGTTGTAAATAATGCTGCTATGGACATTGGGTGCATACATCTTTTTGAATTAGTGTTTTTGTTTTCTTTGGATATATACCCAGGAGTGGAATTGCTGGATCATATCTGGTGATTTTTAAAATAAAGATTATTAAAGTGCTAGCTTGTGAGTACTTATGAAAAACACTTTTTTTTTTTTTTGTAGTTTGCTCGTCTGTCCAGAATTTTGCTTTAAAATTTATAGACATTTTGAAAATTTGGCTATGATTTAATGCCAGTTCATTCATTTAACAGATATTTATTGAACACTTACTATGTGTCAGTCACTGAGATGGGTGTTGATGATATGGCAGTGAACCAGATAAAATCCCTGTCTTCTTAGAACTTAAATTTATAGTAGAGAATGGACTGACGCTAACTATAATGAATAAGTAAATTATATGGTACTTGAGGAGTGATAAGTACTATTAAAAAATAAGAAAGTATTGGCAGGAACAGTGTAGCCCATTAGTTTATAAGTAACCAAGGCAGCCAGTTACCTGTTGCTGCTTGCCAGATAGTCTAAGGAAAGCAAATGAGCTAGGTTAACTAGCTTTTAGAGTTTTGCATATTTTTGATTTTACAAAGCAAATTGTAACTACATACTTTAATCTCACCAAATTATTACAGAAAATATCTTTAATATGAAGTAGTGATGGATGTTAGTTTCTTGGATTAAAGTAGCCAAAAATTATTCAGACAGGTGAGTTGTACACGACCGTGGTTATAACTTTCTGTAATCAAATAGGTTACATATTTAGTGTGCAATCTATTTGTATATGATACACTATTTTTTAAAATATTTGTATTCCATTCAAGGACAAAGAAAAGAGTAGAGAGATGTATCACACATTTGCAGTTTATCATTAAAGCAAGTTAGGCACAAGTAAAAAAAGCTCTTATGTATTTCTAAATTAATTCTGTAACTGAGCAGTTGCTTAACTGATACAGGACTTTCCAATTTGAGGCTTCTAAGGAAAAAATTATTCTATGTACTTTTTAAAAAATATATTTGTTTTTTAAATATATATATTTTTAAGTAATATATTTATATTTATTTTTTTGGTTTTTTTTTTTTTTTTTGGCTGCGTTGGGTCTTCGTGGCTGTGCGTGCGCTTTTCTCTCTAGTTGTGGTGAGCGGGGGCGACTCTTCATCATGGTGCATGGGCTTCTCATTGCGGTGGCTTCTCTTGTTGCAGAGCACGGGCTCTAGGGCGCGTGGGCTTCAGCAGTTGCAGTGCGCCAGCTCAGCAGTTGTGATGCGGGGGCTCTAAAGCGCAGGCTCAGTAGTTGTGGCGCATGGGCTCAGTTGCTCCGCGGCATGTGGGATCTTCCCGGAGCAGGACTCAAACCCGTGTCGCCTGCATTGGCAGGAGGATTCTTAACCACTGCGCCACCAGGGAAGTCCCTCTATGTACTTTTGATACCAGGGGATTTTCCCCCTTAATTATTTGTTAGTGTGCATAACACAGCATTTAAAGATTTATTCTTTTAATACAATCCATGGACTTGATCATTTTTTTAGATTAATCTAATTGTCTAGTTTCAAAATATAGAAATATATAAATAAGGTTAATTTGTCCTTTAGGATCAGTAATGTTTAGTGATTCTCTTTTACTCATTTTTCTTTATTTTTTCCTGCTTGACAAAGATTTGTATAGAAAGACTGACTGATGGGTTATGATGCAGCCTCTAGTAACTGGTAGACTTCTCTCTAAAGGTTCTTCCTGTAATGAAGTGTGACCCTCATTTAAAATCTTCACTGGGGTAATGATAAAAATGTCATGTGATCTTAGGGTTTGGAAAGGACCTTAAAGGTTTACTGGTCAAATTCCAACCTCCTTTTTGATGGTTAAATTAGTTTGTATACAATAGTCTTGCCAAATGGTCATGTAGCTTCCAGTGATTCATCCTTAAGTATGTTCTTAGTGCCTGTTAGGTGCTGGACAATGTGTTGGGTGCTGGGGATACAACAGTAAATAAGACAGATGTGGCCCATGCCCTCAGATTATGTCTAATAGCATTTTTTTTAGTGACGATAAGCCTGCTCTTGTATATATATTCACCTTCATAGTTTTATACACATCATCTTCAAGGGTCTTATTCTACTTCACAAATTTATAAGAACATTAACCTGACCTATTCAGGTTAATATTCCAGTTGTTGTTCCTGTACTTGGAAATACTATGTTTTTTTCCTTCGAAATCCTGTTTCTAAATTTGTATTAAAATATATACATACTCATGTTCTTTTTTTCAAAAGTTGGTGGTTCTAAAATGTTTAGATGTGTTGGTAAATTACAAATGTAAGCCTCTTAACCTAATAAATTGGACTTTCTAGACCATATGCAGGGCAGAATGTTAGATCTTACCTACCCTATTTAATTATTTTATACTAAGAGTGCGATTTCAGACACATGATCTAGTTGAAAGTGATTAAATGGGGATCTGGTCCATGTAATGCTGGATGTTACACTATGTACATGTACATTTAGGATCTTAATTCAGTTGCCTTCTGCTTTTCAAAAAGAAATTTCAAGTCGGACAAATCTTTGGACATTATTTTTGTCTAGCTTTGTAACAGATCATATTAGAGACCGGAAACTAGTGCCAGCTATTGCTAGTAGAGTCATGAGCTCTTGCTACTGCTCTGGCAGTCATTTTTAGAGGTGTTAGTTGCAGTGCTGCAAGGGTATGAAAACATTACAAGAACATCGTATAATGAGAAGTTAATATACTCCATATCACACCATATTAATATCTGTGGCAAGTTTCAAATACCAATATGATGTATTTTATAATCTCAAATCACCTTAGCCCTCTGGTTCAGGTAGCTACCCCAATATGTGGAGGTAAGAGCTCACTAATTGAATAAAGTCACTCAGTGGTCAGTTGCCAAGCAGCTAGATGAGGCTTTTCTTCCAGATTTAAAACAGGAATAAAATAGGAGGGTCCAAGGTGTAGGTCAGAATTAGCTATTTCTTTCTGTCTCTCAAGAGAAAGAGCAGAAGATAGCACTCCCCACATCCTAGCACAAAGGGAGCTGGGAAGTGAGGAACCCATATGAAGGACCTTCAAAGGTGTTCTAGGGCTTCGGATGGCTCTCTGGCTTGGATAGATTAGAATTTATGAAGGCTGAGAGCAAATAAGCTGTGGTAGGTTAGTGTGGAACTTGCCAAGCAGTGCTCTGTGCCACTTGGCTGGGCCATCAGTGTGTTGAGGTATTGAGACCACTGATGTGAGCAGTCTTGATTTACCATGTGTGCTGGGTAAATAACATCTGTGTTGCAGGAAGTGAAAAAGTTCGGAGAGCACTGTGATTTATCCTATGCTGTGGACTGTTTTTAAGCTCGTTGACCTCTATTTTTATTTGGTTCTATTTGGTAAAGTCCTTTTTAAAGTCTCCAAACTGTCTCGTTGATGCTCATTGGAACCAAAATGGATTAAAGGAAGCACTGTGCTCCTTTGGGGGTCATATAAGTTATGATTATAGTAATTGAAGTGAGAGCACCCTACCCCCAAGTGTAAAGTTTAAAAGATCACTTGATCCAGCTACCTTTCTCTCCTGTAGATTTTATTTCTAGTGCTAAAACCTTAAAGTCTCTGTTTCATTTGAATAGGGAGTATATTAGTACATTTTTAAAGTTTTGCTTACCCAGTGTTTTGGTATATATCTGGAAGGGAATATTAATATATAGGCTAAAGAGATGGGCTGAAATTAATAAGGAGAACTTTTATGGGGAAACGTAAAATATTTTACTATAATTATGCCCCATAAAACTAATATAAGAGGCCTGCAGTTCGGTTGGCATGAGCTATTGGCTTCTTAAAAAGCTGATGCAGTTTTTGGCTACAGAATCGCCAGGATAATAATAGGAGTGGAAATGGAGTATGTATTTAATTGACAGGGTTTGGTTGGATGACTAATTGAATATGAATGCACTGAAGGGCCAAAAGTTATCTCACGGATTCAGATTTGGGTGACTAGGGGAGTAGCAGTACCTTGACAAGATAGGGAGAAAGCAGAAATAATTTTAGGTCTGTCCAGTTTTACTCTGCAAATGAATTTAAGTTATAATACCTAAAAAGACAATTTGGTAAAGTGATTAAGAGCATGGACTCTAGAATCTGACTCTTTGAGTTTTAATTCTGGCTTCTCCACTTAGTAATTCGGTGATCCTAAGTCTTGCTTAAAGACTCTGTGCCTCTTTTCATCAGTCTAATAAGAATAAAAATAGTATTTTGACTTACAGGATCATTATAAAGATCAAATGAATTAATACACATAAAAGTGCTCAAAATAGTGCTTGTACATAGTAATCATTATGTGTTAGCTGTTGTTACTATTGTTATCTTTTATTAGGGTATGTTTTCCAAAATAATTCTGTGATTTTGGTATAAAACTTAGTGATATAAAAAGGATTTCTTTCATTTGGAGCAGTCCCAGGAAACTTCATTCTCTTTCCTTTTCTGCTCTCAATACCCTCTCAAATTTGTAGAACCAAGGTGTGGATTGATTAGTTATGCAGTTTTAATTATTAAATCGTGTTAATCTTACTGCATATTTTAGGGAAGTGGGAGAAGGAAAAGTTCTTCGAAAGTGTTTTATTACTGTAATTACAGTTCTTTTTGATTATTTTAAAAAGCCATATTGAAAATGTTTATTTCCTACTTTTATCATCCTCATCTGGACACTGTGTCTTAGCTCAATTAAAGTCAAAGCTCTGGTGTCAGATTTCATTTTTTTACTCCACCTCACTCCATGACATTAGCTTTGTTCTCCCACAGATTTATCTGATGCTTTGGACTGTCCTGTACAGGTAAGGTTTTGCTCACCTCGACTCTCATACACTATGGAGTGTTCTCAAGGAACCTATAGGAAGCAATTTGCTTTCTCAGAAAAACTAAAACTAGCCTAAAGACTCACCTAGGAAAGCTGTATTTCAGAAATTACAGATGAAAGGGACAGTCTGAAGAAAGCTATCAGACTGAAGTAAGCCCCACACATAAAGGGAACTGTTAATCTTGGTTAGTTAAACTTGGATCTGTGGAAATCATGTAGTCTTGGATTTCCTTCTCTCTTATTTCCCTCTACCCATCAATATTTAAATAAGCTATGCATACCCATTTCTGTCCAGTCCTTGTAAATATTTAATAAGCCTGTCTATTTAACTGCATGCCAGATAGAATTTGGAGGGGGCCTAGCAATTTGGTACCCATAACTATCAAAAATTGTGGCTGTTTTTTTATTTAATTTTTTTTTTTAAAAAGAGTATATTTAAGCCTGTACCTAAAATAATATTGTTCTCAGCTGAATTCTAATATCCTTTCATGAGAAGAGAATGCTATGCCATTTCAGTTAATGTTCTGTCTAGTTGCAAGGAAGAGATAGCTTTAAACCCTGAGTTCTTATTTCAAACAACTCTGCTTTGGGTGTTCAACATTAAGGTGTGTCTTGTTTCACTCTTGGCTATGCCTGCCATTGTGAATTATATTCTTCCATTGCCCCAAAGGGCAGAAGTTTCATTTAGTTCCATTAGTTGTCAGCAGCATTCGTTAGGCTTAAAGAAATCACATCTTTTTTTTTTTTTAATTTATTTATTTTTGTCTGCATGGGGTCTTCGTTGCTGCACACGGGCTTTCTCTAGTTGCAGCAAGCGGGGACTACTCTTCATTGTGGTGCGGTGGCTTCTCTTGTTGTGGAGCACGGGCCCTAGGCATGCGGGCTCAGTAGTTGTGGCTTGCGGGCTCTAGAGCTCAGGCTCAGTAGTTGTGGTGCATGGACTCAGTTGCTCCGCAGCATTCAACTGCATTCAACAGAAAACGCGAACAATAGTGGCTTAACTGAGGTGGGGGATGTATTTTTCTTTCCTGTAACATAAAAAAGTCTGGAGTTAGGTGATTTGATGTTTTGAGCTAGGTGTATTGCCATCCCCAGTAAAATCTCCTAGTGGGAGAAAAGGGGGAAAAATAGATATTGGGTGGGCAGCTAACAGTCTCTGCACATCTTTCAATATAGAGAGTTCTCATAGGGCAGCCCTCAGCAAATCATCCCTGGACTAATCATTTGTGGCCAGGAAATTAAGGTTGGTTCATCTTCTAGTTCTTGGCTTTGCAAGTCATAAAGAACAGCTTTGGCTTGGTTTTTGAAGAAGGCATAGGGTAATGTAATTGGCAAGCACTATGAGGCTTTATGGTCTGTTCATTAAGAGTAAAGTTATTTAGCTTGTTGTGGAAAGAATGCATAACTGGATATGTATGTATGTGGCAGCCAGAAAAAAGGATTGACAATTGCTATCTTTAAGTAACCTAATCTCATTCCTAATTCAGAATCTTTGATCTTTCCAAACATGGTGATGTCTTTCATTATATATTCTATTAGAATTGTATTTTTTTAACTTCAAGGCCAGTTCACTAGTGTTTACTTAGTAGCTTTGAGTATTTAGACAATATTTACCCTCTCCTCTTCCCACCTCAAGTATCATGAGAAAAGAAACCCTTTGTTTTTGCTCATCTTTGTATCCCTAATGCCAGGCATATATGAGGTACTAAATAAATATTTGGTGAATAAACGATTGACTGAAGGAACAAGAATGGTAGCATTCTGTTTTACTTTGAGTACTCCAAGATTGGGAATCTGCTATTTTAGGAATTCACCTTTTCAACTTTTATATAGCTCTAGAGAAACAACATAATAGAATAGAAACAATATGACTTTGGAGTCTTTTGTACAACAAACTGTTTTTGATCCCTTACTATGTGTCAGATACTGCTGGAGTTTCCTTATTTCAAGGAAAGAAAGAGACAAATTTATAAACACTTTAATTATTGAACTTACTATGTAAATGCTATATGTGTGCACTAAGTTCTAAAGGTGCATACAGAAGGAGTAGTTAGCCTAGATTGGAACAGTGGGTTTGAAGTGAGCAGGGTTGCGGTCCATGAAGGCTTTCCAGAGGAGAGGCTACCCATGTGGTAAGAATTAGCCAGGTAAAGGTGAATGGGGATTGTGTTCCAGCTTGTGCAGAGGTACAGATATGAGGATGCAAGGGATATGGGGAGTGGCAAAAGGCATAGGAACCAACTATGAAGGTCCTAGTGAAGGACTTAGACTTTATCTGGAATATCATTAAAGACATTTTCGAAACATTTTATTTTTCTCTCTGCTGAAAGAGAAAACATGCTTTATCTTTTAGAAGATCTCAGAAATACAGAAAGGTCTATAAAGAAGAATGTGATTACTTGTAATCTCTTCAACCAGAGACTACCACTGTTAACATTTTGGTGGACATACTGCCATAATTCCTTAGTTTCTCTTCCTTCTCTCTTTCTTCCCTCCTTTTCCCCTTTTCTTCTCTCTTTCCTCCTTCTCTCTTTCCCCATTCTCTGGCCAGATTTTGTTGGCCCTTATGGCAAGACTTGAAGGACTCACTGAAGAAAGAGGTTATGGCATGGAAAGGGGTAGAGTTTTTGTCTTGTAGTCATCTTCTGAAATAAATATTATAGAAAGAGGCATAGTTTTGGGGATGAAGAGTTTGAATTTGGTTAATAGGTATGCATTTTTTTCCACAAACAGAACACTGAGTATGTGTCCATTTCTATTTTAAGAACTTTCAAAAATTACGTATTTAAATCTCATGACAAACTTACAAGATAAGTATTACTATTTCCATTTTATAGATGAGGAAGTTGAGGCACAAAGAGGTCAAGTAATTTGTTTGTTCAAGGTTCACATAGCTGTAGAGCATGGAATCCAGACTCTGGATTTGTATCATGGCATTCTGGCTCTACCATTCATGCTCTTTACACTATACTATCTCTCAGGTTGAGGCCAAAATGTATGTGAAACAGTCAAATAAATGTATCTAGCAGGCGTGTGGTTATGCATTTGAAACCCAGGGGACAGGTCAGTCTTGGGGATATAGATTTGGAAGTCATCACATAGGAGGATACTAAAGTCATGAGAGTTAGTGTTTCTAGTATTGTCAGTCATGTTCTGTGACGGTACTGAATGTGCCTTGTTTCCTGGTTACTTTTCTCTGGGAATCTCGCTTTGGCAATATTCCTTTTTAAACTGTGCCTTATAACTAGATGTAGAGTTGTACTGCAGAAAAAATGACTGTATTTTCCCACTTTGAGATAGATATTACTTCTGTTAATGCGACCAAAGCTGATTATTGCTACTTTTTTTTTGTTTCCTTAAAATAAGTATACTGTATTGCCTCAGTACATATATTGATTTTGTGGTCACCATCCCACACCTGCTCTTCTTTGGGTTTTGTTTACATGAAAGTGTGCCAAGATATATCTGCCCCATAAGGTACTTACGATTTTTTAAGGGCCAAAATGAGAACTTTATATGATATCTGTAATTTATTTGAAGTTTGTAATTGTATTCTACCTAGCCATTTTACTTTTCCTTGTCATTAGGGAGGGAGTCAAAGAGCAAAGGAAATTTCCAGAAAGAGCTCAAAATATGCAGAAATTTCCCCCAATGTTCCTGCTTTTGAAAGCTCTTAGATATCAGTTGTGTGTCACAGAATTGACTTATACCCCTTTAAGAGGGCCTTGTATGAAAAAGGGAAAATCAGAACAGGGGATGTGAGGAGGTCATTTAAATCAGTTTTGCTTATGTGTAACACCTTATCAGATCAGGTAGAAGAATTTTTTTTGCTTTTTAAAATAATTACTGTTCTTTATCCTTAGGAGTATGGGAGTATGGTTGTGGATGGTTGGTGGTTTGCAATTACACCACGTGAACCTGCATTTGTATGTGATAAAATTTAGACATATTATATCTAAAAATATTTAGGTGAATATGAGAAAATATTGGTTTTTGTGAGAAGAAATTTTTAACATTAGAAAAACCTACTTTCCAATCATTTTAGTTTATCATTATTATTATTTTTGCTTTGATGATTGGAAGGGTAAATTCTATATAGAAATGGGTTTTATTTAGCTAACTGAGATATTCACTTATTTGCAGTAAAGCAAATGATCTGATGGCTTGACAAGTTAGATCTTTTTATAAATTTATTTATTTATTTGTTTTTGGCTGTGTTGGGTCTTTGTTGCTGCTCGCGGGCTTTCTCTAGTTGCAGAGAGTGGGGACTACTCTTCGTTGCAGTGCACGGGCTTCTCATTGTGGTGGCTTCTCTTATTGTGGAGCATGGGCTCTAGGCGCGCGGGCTTCAGTAGATGCAGCACACGAGCTCAGTAGTTGTAGCTCGCGGGCCCTGGAGCTCAGGCTCATTACTTGTGGCGCACGGGCTTAGTTGCTCCGCAGCATGTGGGATCTTCCCGGACCAGGGCTCGAACCCATGTCCCCTGCATTGGCAGGCGGGTTCTTAACCACTGTGCCACCAGGGAAGTCCCAGATCTTTTTAAAGATATAAACAATTTAAAGTGCTTGGCAGAGATTTCCCTGCTGGCGCAGTGTTTGGGAGTCCGCCTGCCAATGCAGGGGACACGGGTTCGAACCCTAGTCTGGGAAGATCCCACATGCTGCGGAGCAGCTGGGCCCGTGCGCCACAACTGCAGAGCCCGCGTGCCACAACTACTGAAACCTGCGTGCCTAGAGCCCATGTTCTGCAACAAAGACAAGCCACCGCAGTGAGAAGCCTGCACGCCGTGGCGAAGAGGGGCTTCTGCTCGCTGCAACTAGAGAAGGCCCACAAGCAGCAATGAAAACCCAACGCAGCCAATAAATTAATTAATTAATTAATTAATAAAATTTTAAAAATTAAAAAAAGATAAAGTGCTTGGGAATTTTCCTCACTTGTGACTGTTCCTGTAATGTGAGAATACCCATAGGTGTGGAAAAATAAAATTATGAAGACATTAGAAAAGTTATTCTATTTTAGGAGAAGTTGAAAATTGTCAGAAATA
Source organism: Eubalaena glacialis (assembly GCF_028564815.1). Classification (NCBI taxonomy): domain Eukaryota; kingdom Metazoa; phylum Chordata; class Mammalia; order Artiodactyla; family Balaenidae; genus Eubalaena; species Eubalaena glacialis. Next base: position 75,702,605 of record NC_083725.1, on the reverse strand, counting down.
GAAAGTTATTTAGTTATTTAATCCTGTATATATATATGACCTTTAAAATATATATGACCATCCCCTCTGAAGTAGAAATAAAATGAAATTTTGACAAAAAGAACAGAGTTTCTAGACTATAAAGATATATATAAATTTGGGGGGGGGCATTGCCCCAAAGTTTCATTTTATATCTCTCTTTAAAAAATTCAAATATATGGCGACAATATATCTTTTAGTGTGCTGTCTCATCCTTTCTTGAATGGAGAATGCTTTAAACCCTTTCAAATTCTCTTAAGTTTATTTATTTCACCTTCTTTTAATATGTATGTCAGCAGAATATAGCAGTGGTGTTACAAAATTTAATGTCTCTTGCCATGACTTTTGCATTTTCTAACATTTGAATATTCTATTGTGAGGGAAAATAAATTGTGGAATAAGTGTGACCAGTGTATAAAATTGTTCTCTTCTTAGTGAAATAATTACTGAATTATAATTATTAGCAAAAATATAGATGCCTAGCACTTGTTTTCCGCATGACTGACTTTGTAGCTCACTGAAATGACTTATCTGTCCATTACAATAAAAAGTAAATCTGGATATTTAGAGTTTAACACCAAAGCTGACTATATAGAGAGAGTATTCGGTTCTCAGGAAAGCTTTCAATAATAAAATAGGTAGTCAGAATTCTGTAATTTTGATGGAGTCAGAAGCTGGGAAACTTCCCTTCTTTTAACTTAAATCAGTTTCTGGATTTATTTCTAAGTGTTATAATAGGCTACATTGTAGATATATGGGTGAATTAGAAATAGAGCAGCCCTCACAGGGACTGAAACCAACCCTTAAATTATTTTAACTCCTGATTGGATTAAGGTTATCTGCTATTTATGATGTCTTTAGGCTAGCTGCCTGCTAAAAGAAAACATAGATTCACTTTGGAGGAAGATATCATCCAGAGTCTCAAATTATCTCCACCTTAAAAAACAACAACAACAACAATGTTCAGCATACAGTTGAAAGTAATCAATTCGAGGAGATAAGACAATGTGACAGAAAACTAAGATAAATAATAGTAGAAACAGACTCACAAAGGATTCAGATAATGGCACTAACAGACAAGACTGTGCTTTAATATGTCTAGGGAAAATAAAAGATTTAGTATTTTGGCAGAGTATTGCAAACTAATAAAAGAACCAAATGAAATTCAAGAACTGACAAAATACAGTAACTGAAATAAGTAACTCAGAAGATTAACTTCACAGCATATTAGGCATTCCTGAAGAGAGAATTAGTAAACTGGAAGATAGATGAGAAGAAAATATTCCACCTATTTCATGGTGAGGGTTAAAAGGGTAAAAAATATAGAAATGAGTAAATTATAAAGAATCAGTGTATAAAATATCCTAAGAAATCTCCAAATACTACTAGAACTAATAAATGAGTTCAGGGAAGTTGCAGGATATAAGATCAATATACAAAAGCTAATTGTTTTTGAATATACTAGCAATGAACTAGTGGAATTCAAATTCAGATGGAAATACAAAAGACCTAGAATAGGAAAACAACTTTGACAAATATGAACAAAGTTGGAGGACTTACACTAATTGACTTGAAGGCGTATTGTTAAGCTGCAGTGTTCAGAGCAGTTTAATATTGGAGTCAGGATAGATAATGGAACAATACTAATTCTATCAATAGACAGAAGAGATAATCCAAACATAGACCCCCCCCACACACACACAGTCACACGCACACACACACACACACACGCACACGCACACACTGATTTTTTGGCAGAGGTACAAAAGTAATTCTGGAGAAAGGATAGCCTTTTCAACAAATGGTGCTAGAACATTTGATAGCCATATTAACAGATGAACTTCCATTCATATCTCAAGAACTCCAAATAGATCATAGATGTAAATTTAAAGCGATAGAACCTCTTTTTTTTCCTGATCAGTCTATCAATTTTATTAGTTTTATTCATCCTTTCAGCAAACTAGCTTTTGGTTTCATTGATTTTTCTTTATTGCTTTTCTGTTACCAATTTCATTGATTTCCATCCTCTATTATTTTCCTTCTTCTGCTTACTTTGGGTTTAATCTGCTCTTCTTTTTTGATTTCTTATGGTGGAAGCTGAAGTCATTGATTTCAGACCTTTATTCTTTTCTAATAAAAGGTGTTTAGTGCTATAAATTAATCCCCAAGTATTGCGTTAATTGCATTTCACAAACTTGAATAAATTGTGTTTTCATTTTAATTCAGTTCAAACTATTTTTTACTTACCCTTTTAAATTATTCTTTGACCCATGGGTAATCTAGAATTGCGTTTCTTAATATTTTGGGATTTTTGTGGGTAATCGTTCTTTTATTTAAAGGTTTTAAATTTAATTCCATTGTAGTCAGAGACTATACAATTTTGTGTGATTCAAATCATTTTCAATTTACTGAATGCCTTTTATTTTTATTTTTAAAAAATTTATATTTATTTATTTTTGGCTGCTCTGGGTCTTCGTCGCTGCGTGCAGGCTTTCTCTAATTGCGGTGAGCACGGGGCTACTCTTCCTTGCGGTGCGTGGGCTTCTCATTGCGGTGGCTTCTCGTTGCGGAGCGTGGGCTCTAGGCACGCAGGCTCCAGTAGTTGTGGCACGCGGGCTAAGTAGTTGTGGCTCACGGGCTATAGAGCACAGGCTCAGTAGTTGTGGCACATGGGCTTAGTTGCTTCGCGGCATGTGGGATCTTCCTGGGCCAGGGCTCAAACCTGTGTCCCCTGCATTGGCAGGAGGATTCTTAACCACTGCACCACCAAGGAAGTCCCGTGAATGCCTCTTACTTGGCCCAAAATATGTTCTGTCTTGGCCTCTACCACTTACGTATGATGCTGTTATAATTTTTCTTCTTGGTAATTATAACAATTTCCCATCCAGTCTTTGTTACTTTATCACTGCCTACATTTCGCTATTGCCTGAGTTATTATTCCTGAATACCAATCTGATTTGTTCACTCTTGACTTTCTCCAGAAGTCGGGCGTTATCCCACTACCTATCTGCAGAATGAAATTCATTCTCTTTATCGTGGGAAACAAGGTTAATTATCTGGCTACAAGTTATCTTTCTAAGAAAGCCTCATCTAGGACTTTTATCCTTTCTGCCTCTTTCCACACATTTTGTATTCCAACCATGTTAAGCTGGTTTTCTTTTCCAGAAATACATTATGCATGCATTTCCTATATATCTTTGATCAAGCTATTCCTTTCTCCTGGAATTTCCTTTCTATTCCCTTCTTGCTTTTCATCTAACACTCATGCCAATTCTGCTGCACCTGTGGAACTTTCTTTGCTTTCCTCTGCTGGTGTCTACTGTGTCCTTGGTTCATTCTTAATATCTGTCTTATGGTATGCTTTGATTTTGGGTGCCATATTTATGTAGGCATTCAGTGTTCCTTCACATCTCAATAGTGAGGAAATTAAGACAATATTAAGAGGTTCTTAAAAATTAATACATTTAGTATCCTTAATTCAGCACATGGATCAAGGGGTTCAGGAATGGCGAAAAATTTAAAGTTATCTTTTGGAGTAAGTTGAACACTGGATTCTAGGTTTTCTGCACCTTTTATAAGTCATCAACATTAAAGACAGAGCTTACAAATGGAACAAAATTCCCAGCTCAGTTTTCAGTGAATCTTAGATAAAACCGAGGAGTTTGACAATGCTACAGAAAACAATGAACTGCAAAAAGAAACTGAAAATAGTTTATCAACTGATGTCTATAAAATTATATGTTCCCGTAGTTTAGTGAAGGTATTAATATTGATGATTAGTTGGAAAATGAAATTATGGGTGATGTAGATATATTACACGTAGTGACAGAAATAGATGGATCTAAATATGAAGAAGAGGAGGAGTTGAAATTACCTCCAAAGCTAGAAATTACTTCTGTGATAGCCAGAGCTGCCCAAGCCTTATTTTATATTATATTCAAAATTTAGTATAAGTTATGATAAAACAATAGAGAGAATATCTTGAAATAATATTTCTTCTAAACAACGTAAAATTTTCTCATTATAATAAAATGATGTATATATATGTTTTAAGTTAAAAATGTCAGAGGTGTTTATCATTTTTTATGATTCTCAGCTTTAACTAACTTGTTTGATCAGCCAACTAATTACCTGTTATACACTGTGATCTATAAAGACTTGTTTGAATGGGAATTGTTCTTATAGCTAGGAAAATAAGCTCTGTGCAGTAGTAATGTTTGGATAGCACTTTACTGTTTTCTTAGCCCTTTTAGGTGTGCTGTTTCTTGGGAGGAAAGGAATACTAGTGAAAGTTGTCAATAGGTATATGGAATCTCATGGTCTTTCTACCTAATCGGTGGAAGAAGGATGCAGAGGAGAGGCTAGGTGAGCAAAGAAATACTAAGGGATTTTCTGACTAGCATTACAGAAGCTCTTTAGAACTTGAACTATACTATGGACATTTTTAGAGGTGTTTAGTAAGTATGGTATGTGTAGGCATAGCTGAATATACATGTTTTCAGATATCATTGAATCCTTGAAGGTTAGAGATCATGTATATCAGAATATTAGATTTGCTGATAACACATAAATCTGTTCTCTTCTAAGAGAGATGCATTCCAACCTTTAGCATAGAAAGTTGGGAGGAACCCTTTAGCTGTCAGGAGTCTTATGAGAAGTGCTGACTAGTGTTTCTCTAATGATTTCACCCCAATTCCAGAAGGTTTTAGTCATGCGTGATTGTGAATTTAATACATTAGGTAATTGCTCCAGTTCTGTCTTTATCCTTATTTGGTTTTTTATCTTCCCATTTCATGCCTGTTCTTGTTTTTATTTAGCAATTGACCTTTTTATATGGATTTTGGGGGGAAAAAACCCACCACGCCACACCAGCAACTAAATGCCTCCATCTCAGACCTGCCATATTTATAAATGTTTTTCTTTGAAGTGCTTGTTAAGTCTGAGCTGTTTTATCCAGTTGCAAACTGGGGGATATTTGTTTTAAAGTAGAATTATAACATGATCATTTGTTTTCAAGGTGAAACATTTCCAGCTGAACTGCTTAAAAAGTAACTTTTGTAGTCTAGATAGTTTTAGTCAATAAAATATATTTATTTAAACACAACAGATCAGTGTAGTTAAAACAAACTTTTTTTAAAAACCAATTTTAAACCATGTCAGTCAACTTAAATTTAAATGTTAAATTACTAAATTTCCATTTAAATATCCCCTCTTCCATCAGTAATGCTATTCTCCAGAAATAGCTAATCTTAATCTGTTGATCTTAATCTTCTCTGTTGATATTTGTTCAGTGAATGAGAACAGTGTCCTGCCCCTGCACTGTCAATTCCTGATCTACAGATTCCATGAGCATAATAAAATGGTGCTTAATTTAAGCTATTACATTTTGAGATGGCTTATTATGCAGCAAGAGTAATTGGAAAATAAGTGGAATTTAAACATGCTAAAGAGAAAAGGCATTTGTACTGCTTTAGCAAAAGTCCTGAGATAGGATGTTAAGTTGTCTGAAGCTTAGTATTTATTTTGGATTTGGAGGGATGTTAGGTCATAACAGAGAAGAGAAGGCTGCAGAGGTGGTAGGGGCCAGTTGTTTATGGCTCTTCATACTTCATTAATGGGTTTAAATTTTTTTCTGTGTGCAATGAGACCATAAAGATTTTTTAAGTATAGAAGATTATATAGAAAATGACTGTGGAACTTATTGTCTTTCTCTTACATCATCCCAACTTCCTGGAATGTGTCTTCAAGTTCATTTATTCTTATATGTGTTTACTCAGCAAGCATTTGTCATACATATTCTTTCTGACAGGAGCATAGTTCTGGTAAAGTGTGAAGGCTTATGTTTTTGTTTTGTTCTGTTTTTGTTTTCATGAAATTGTATACAGTCAAAACAAGGGTCTAATGCGAAGGCTATCTATAGTGTTATTTATATCTCTCAATAGATAAAAAATTACCATGGCTTTGTGCATACATTGAATAGTCATATTGAACATTCAGAGCATGAATATGGTAGAAAAGACTTGAAGGTTAAATCAAGATCAGAAAATATTATTTGGTGGGGATACACATTTCTGTGGATTTGTGAAAGCTCATTTGTTGATATCTATGAAAAAGCCTTGTGGGAATTTGATGGAGATTACATTGAATCTGTAGATCAATTTAAGGAGAATTGACATCTTAACAATATTGATCTACCAAACTATGAACCCAGATTTCTTTGCATTTATTTAGGTCTTCTGTAATTTCTTTCATCAGTGATTTGTAGTTATCCTGCAACCTTACTAAAATCACTTATTAGTTCTGTGAGTTTATGTTCATTTTCTTTCAGTGCTTTGACTTTTGATTATTCCTATTTAAAAAATATTCTTGACTTTCACATCATGATAGCACACTGTGATTCTGCTGTCTTAGTCAGTATGACCTTTTAAAAAACATTGTCATCAAAATGTTGTACAGAAACTAAGAAAGTATGTTTTGCTTCTAAGTCTTTGTTTTACTTTATCTTATATTTGTTTATTACTTACCATTTTCTACCAGAATTAGGTTCTGAAAGGCTTTGTCAGTCTTTCCTTAAAAAGCAGTGCTATTTTAATATCTAGAATATTTGCCATCTGAAAATATATTTTAAGGGAACAATAAAGCAAGATATCAATACAGAAAAAATTTTGTAATTTGAAAAATAACATGCTTGCTGTATCATTTTACAAATCTGACTTTGTTAATTGCTTTGGTGCTTTTATAGATTACTTCAGAATAGGGGTAATAACTAGTGTTACTTTCTTTCATTGCATATTGTTTCATGTGGGATTCTCTCACAGGGGGCTAGCAGATATCTTCCTGCCATGCCTTTCTTTGATCTCTCTTGACAGGCAGAAATTCATGTAATTGACTAAAGGCTCCGTGCCTAACTAATGGGAGAGGTAAGAATGGGGGCCCAGATACATCAATATTTTATAGAGTAACCAAGGATTGAGCGGAATTAATAACAATTGAAGAAGGGGAATACTCTCATGAGACGATTGGTTTTGTAGCAGACAAAATCTTTCACGTCTGGATACATATTTTGTGTCTACTTACAGTACCCACCTTTATGAGTTCAACCTGAGTTTTGCAGAATGATTCCCTCCAAGTGTTTGTGTCAGTTACATATCCTATCAATGCATTGCCAAGTGGTACCTTTCTTTAGACTGTTATTCTCTTTGGAGATATCTCATCTTGTAAACAGTCTTAAAATAGTATAAATTCTGATTACAGATACTTCCTCAAACTTCTGGCTAGTGGAAATAGTTGTATTGGTTGCTTAAAATCAGTCTACAAGTTAAATGTGGTTGGTAATGGAAGCACTAAGAAGTCAATGGCTTTATGGCATTATAGTTTGTCATTTTTGACATTCACATATAGAAGTCATTTTTGCAGTGAATGGTGACTTCACACCAGAAACTCTTTTTTTTTTTTTTTTTTTGAGAGATAGCATAATGTGACCTCTGGAATTTAGGTAGGTAGAAGGAAAAAATGTTTTGATCCAACATAAACTAGTCTTGAAAAGTAAGGTTGTTGTTCTTAGAAATTGTGGCTTTGTTTGATGTAGAAGCTTTCTACAATAATCCTAATTTTCAAAATAGGTGTGAGTCACACCTTGTACTACTTTCACATTACAGGAATACCTGATAACATAGTCCCCTTAGATATTGAAAAATATAAAGCCAAACTACATTCCCAAGTCTGTAGCAGATGAGGAAATTAATTTACATTTACATCTAAGAGGCGGATACATGAAAAGAAATTAGAAGGCTTTGTGCAATATTTCAGTTCATAGACTATCCTTATCCAAGCTTGTTACTAAGAGAAATGTTTAAAATGTTCAGAAATGGTGCAGTTCATGCCTGTGATACAGGTTACTTACCTGCTAATGATGATGACTTCAGTATGTGCTTCTTTCTCAGAATTTCAGAATTAGCAATGAGAGAAATCTAGGCTGAAATCTTGGAGGAATGATGTTTCTTAAGGAAAGGTGCAAAGTTACAAGGCTTAAGAGCTTAAAGAGGATGGATAACTTTCACTTCTGTTCTTATTAACCTGAAGGTTACATCAAATGCTGAAAGAAGTCAGATTTGAGCACCTTTAGGCTTAGGTACTTTATGGCATATAAATGTTCCATGAGATTGTATATCTGGGCAACAAATTTCCTCAGCATTCTGTCATTTTTATCCCTCCTTTCCCTCCCCTTCCCTGTTCTCCCAGCCTTATTACCTCAGAATTTATTGAACAATTGATTGTCACAGAAATGAATATTAACACCTTTATTTAAATTAAAAAATAAATTCACATCTTTTCTCGTAGAAGTTAAATCCAGTTTAACTGATTTGACAAGTATTGGTGTTGTCAAATGAATTATATGGCACCCATTTTTTGTAAATTGAACTAAATTTGTAGCTTGAAGATTTTGATTAAAATATATTCAGAGGCTGAGAGAATTTTTTAAATTTAATTAAAAATATCATTTTCACTTATGCTTCCAGAAAAGTAGAATAGATGTACTTTTCCTTATTCTCCCCACCAACTACAGCTACAGTCCCTGGACAGTCTATTTTCTTTTTCTTTTTTAAATAAGAAGATTCTTAGGGTAAAAGCAGACTGATAACAGAACTCTTAAAGGTAAAGGGACTTGAGTAACATGGTAGTGAGATCTTGGGTTTTTTGTTGATTTGTATATCCCAGATTGGGTGTTGTACAAGTCAGCAACCTAGCAATGCCAGTTGGCACAAATGGGGGGAAAATAAAAAGGGCAAGAAAAGCATGCTCTGTCTGGTAAAGGGAAAGGGGAGCCTACCAAGACAAGAACTTTTAGGTAATAACCGTTCTATCCAAACACCACAGAAAAAAGACTGCAGCTGCACCTCTGCCCCAATTGCAGTGGTGTCAGAGAAGGCTGAGTGGGAATTCAGTATTTTCATTGAAGTCAGGACTTTCATCCATGAGTGGTGAAGAATCAGTCCCCTTCCACCTCCTGTTGTCACAGAAGCCACATGGAGAGGCTTATCTTCTACCCTTACCTGGCAGTAAGGAGGCACCTTCTACACAGTAGTGATGTCAGAGGAGGCCTATTGGAGAGTCAGGCCTTTTACCACCACCTGCCACTAATGAGGCCACCACTCATGGTGTCAGTGAAGGCAATATAGATAGCAGCAATGAGGAAGCCCTGCCCTTTCCAATCAGAGTAGTATCAGTGCAGGCCTAGTGGAAAGCCTGAACTTCTGCCTCTGCTCAGCAGTAACAAGGATCCCCTTCCCTGATAGCATCCACAGAGACTGAGTAGGGAAACTGGACTTCCACCCCCATCAGGTGATAATTTGGCAGTACCCTTCTTCCCCTGCCAGAGCACTATCAGAGGAGGCATGCTAAAATAGAAGATTTGACTAAGATCTGGAATTTTATACATAATATTTTAAATTACTAGGCTTCAAGTGAGAATTAATCATAATACTAAGAACGAGGAAAATCTTAACTTGAATGAGAAAAGACAGTTAACAGATACCAACACCAAAGTGACACAGATGTTAAAATTAACTGACAATGATTTTTAAAACAGCCATCATACAAATGCCTTTACAAATGTAAAACAATTACAAACACACTTGAAACAAATGAAAAAATAGAAAAATAGATCATCTCAGTAAAGAAATAAAAGATACAAAGAAAAACTAAATGGAAATTTTAGAACCAAAAAACACAATAACTGAAAATTTTTAAAAAGGGAGAAAACCCCTCAGTAGATGGACTCAACAGCAGCGTAGAAAGGACAGAGAAAAGAATCCATGAACATGATGATAGAGCAATAGAAATTTCCTAGTCTCAACAACTGAGAGAGAATAGAACAAAACAAACAAACAAATGAATAGAGCTTCAGGTACCTGTGGGAATATATAAAAGATCTGGCATTCATATCATCAAAGTGCTGGAAGGAGAGAAGGAGGGTGGGACTATAAAACTATTCGAAGAAATAATAGCAGGAAAAAATCCCATTTGGCAAAAGTTTATACAAACTTACAGATTTAAGAGGCTGAGTGGATTCCAAAAAGGATAAAGCCAAAGAAATCTATGCCAAGGCACATCATGGTCAAATTTCTGAAAACCAAAGACAGTCTTGAAAGCACCAAGAGAGAAATGACACCTAAGCTATAGGGGATATATATATTTTTTATTTAACATCTTTATTGGAGTATAATTGCTCTACAATGGTGTGTTAGGTTCTGCTTTATAACAAAGTGAATCAGCCATACGGGGGATATTGTTTTGAGTGACAGCAGATTTCTCTTCAGAAGCTATGGAGGCCATAGGAAGTGATGTAGCATTTTTCAAGTGATTTGAGAAAAGAACTATGAACCCAGAATTCTGTATGCTTCAGGAATGAGGGAGAAATCAAGACATTCTCAGATGAAGAAATACTAAGCGTTTGTGTCGTATCATACAAAAATGTATTTGGTCTTTGTTCCCAGTTCCTGCACAGAACTCTTAAAAGCCTTGAATTTCTGAGTGATAAGGAGTGTCTTTTATTATTCATAATGAGTCTCTTCCTATCACACCTGAGTTTATGCTACTGAGATAACTTAGGGTGAGGACTCTCGACAGCCTCAGGAAGGCGCTGATCCCCAGAAAGACCAATAATGGTCTTTCTGGCACTTTCCGCCCCACACACTGACCTCCAAAAAGGTGAAAGGGGTCTGGAAATAGAGCTCTATAAAAACTCTTGAACAATGAGATTCAGAGAGCTTCCAAGTTAGTGAACACATCAACTTGCTGGGAGGGTGGCACACCTGCAGAGGGCATGGAAGCACCATGCCACTCTCCTTTGTATACCTTACTCCATGCATCTCTTCCATTTGGCTGTTTCTGAGTTGCGTCTTTTATAATAAACCAATAAATGTAAGGACAGTGTTCTCCTGAGTTTTCATATGTATCAAACAACAGAGTTTCAAAAATGTGAAGCAAAACTGATAGAACTGAAAGGAGAAGCAAACAAATTTCCATTTATAGTTAATAGACTTCAACACCCTTCTCTCAACAGTTGATAGAACAACTAGACAGATTATCAGCAAGGATATACTGTCAGCCAACAGGATCTAGTCAACATTTACAGAACATTTATGTCCTGTAAATCTATAATTTTTTCAGGTTAAAAATTTTATAACCTGAAAAAATTTTAAAGAATTGAAATCATACAGAATATGTTCTCTGACCACAGTGGAATCAAACTAGAAGTCAAACCACATGACAGATGTCCTACAAATAAGTGAATGGTTAAACAAACTGTGGTACATATGTACCATGACATACTCAGCAATAAAAAGTAATAAACTGTTGATACACTCAACAGTGTGGATGGATCTTAAGGGCATTATGCTGAGTGAAAAAAGTCAATCTCACAAAGGCACATAGTATACAATTCCATTTATGTAGCATTCTCAAAATAACAAAATTACAGAGGTCAAATTAGGAACAAATTAGTGGTTGCCAGGGGATTGAGGTGGGGGAGGGAGTTGGGTGGAACTATAAAGGTGTAGCATGAGTGACATGTTTATGGTGATGAAATAGTTTTATTTCTTGTTTTGGATGGTGATTACACAAACATATACAAGCGATAAAATGACACAGAACTATACACATTGTACTAATGTCAGTTTTCTGGTTTTGATACTGTACTACAGTTGTGTAAGGAGTAACCATTGGGGGAAAATGGGTGAAGAGTACAAGAAACCTCTCTACTCTTTTCAAGCTGCTTAGATTCTATAATTATTTCAAAATAAAAAGTTAAAGTATTGTTTTACCAGAGGTATATTTAATAAAACTTTTAAAATTTTCCATCCCTTTATAGTATATTTGATTAAAGAAGTTGTCTCTAGGTGAAAGAGTAACACATATAATTAATATTCATAATATAACATTTTGGAAAGCCATTTTGTATACTTCTCAGAAAATGAGAAACTAAATCATCCTATGTCTGGCTACAAATATTTTTGCAAGTTGGATGATTTCCAATTAATTGCTTTCAATTAAAGTAAAGGAGGACCTGATCATTTCACAATATATACAAATATCGAATCACTATGTTGTACAACTGAAACTAATGTAATGTCATGTGTCAATTATATCTCAATTAAAAAAAGCAATTGTGACAAAATCCTAATAATTTTTAAGTCTAGGTGATGGGAATATACATGTTCATCAAATTCTTTTTTTTGATATTTGAAAATTTTCATAATACAGTTTTTAAGCTTAATGAAAAAAATATTGAAATGCCAGTGTAGGGTTTAGAAATCTCACATACTAGCCTATAACTAAACAAGAGTGAAAGCAAGAGATCAGTTAGTTTGTTAGCTAGTTAGTTATTTAGTTATTACAACAGCTGTATTAAAAAGAGTATAGCGGTTTGAACCAAACAATGGAAATGGATGTGGAGAGAAGTGGTTGGATGTGCAATATATTTTACAGATCAGACCCATGATTGTTGAAGGTTTTTAGGTGAGTGAAGGTAAAGTGAGCATCAAGGAAAATAAAAATAGACTACATTTTTAAAAAATTACAGAAGGATCATAATTTATTAGTTTCCTCAGTGCTTAAGCACAGTGCATGGCTATATGTTTAATAAATAGCTATTGATTGCTTTGGGGAGAGGAGAGAAATTGTATGCAAGTAACAACAAAACCATTTTTCTCAAAGCTTCTTAGAACCAAGGAAATAATAGCAAAGGAGCAAGCAATAGTATTCTGTGGCAGACATGACTCTTTGAGCCTGGGGTCATTGTTTGGATATTATCTGCGTTGGTCCAGGTGGAGAGAAATTCCTGTTTTGAGAGCTGAATTACACTAGATAAGAAAACAAGTAGAAAAATAAACATTTATTCATATAAGAATGATTAGAAAATACAGTTCAAAAGAAAACACAGCTATTTCCCCTACCTGTTTTAAAGTGATGAAAAGTTCACAACTCTGTAAATTCACTACCTTTTATTTTGTTGAACATTTTTCCCCAGAAATTGAGTTTATAAATTAATAAAACTGACAAAATGTATTATTTCTCACTTGCAGCCCAAACAATAGGTTTTTTATTTTTTTAATATTTTTTTAGGACTTTGAAGTTCAGTACTGTCATTTCATCTAATTCCACAGTCATCAAAGTCTTTAACTAGTGTGTGATGTCCCACTACAGATTCTTTTTTTTTTTTTTAATTTTATTTATTTATTTTTATATTTATTTTTGGCTGTGTTGGGTCTTGGCTTCTGTGCGAGGGCCCTCTCCAGTTGCAGCAAGCGGGGGCCACTCTTCATCGCGGTGCGCGGGCCTCTCACCATCGCGGCCTCTCTTGTTGTGGAGCACAGGCTCCAGATGCGCAGGTTCAGTAGCCGTGGCTCACGGGCCCAGTTGCTCCGCAGCATGTGGGATCCTCCCAGACCAGGGCTCAAACCCATGTCCCCTGCATTGGCAGGCAGACTCTCAACCACTGTGCCACCAGGGAAGCCCCAGATTCTTTAACTGACATGTATTCTTGGTATTAGAACATGTTGTAAGATAGGTGAGGACTAAGATAGATTGATGTTCTCTGGTGATGCTTGCAAAAAGATAACCTTTGCTTTTAGTTTTCAGGAAGACAGAATCAATATTTTTGAAGGGAAGAGTGTTTATTGTTAATGATGTAATAAGTATCTATGTAAACTCTTTGGACTTTGTAAAATATTAGTTATTTCATTAATTTATTCAGCAGTTATTTGAATGCCAAATTTGTGCAAAGGTATAAAGAAGGCACCACGATGAAATGGGTAGGAGGGGCAGAGATGCAATATAGTCAAGACCCACACTCCCAGGTAGGCAACCTACAAACGGGAGGATAGTCAAAATCGCAGAGGTTCTCCCCAAGGAGCGAAGGGTCCAAGCCCCACATTGGGCTCCTCAACCCAGGGGTCCTGCACTGGGAAGATGAGCCCCCAGCACGTTGGACTTTGAAGGCCAGTGGGGCTTGTATTGGGAAGACCTGGAGGGCTGTAGGAAATGGACTTCAACTGAAGGGCAGGTACAAAATCTCACATGCTTCAAGACCCAGCACAGAGGCCATAATTTGAAATGAACCTGGGTCAGACCTACTTTCTGATCTTAGAGAGCCTTCCAGAGAGGCAGAAGGCAACTGGGGCTCTTCCTGGGGACACAGACACTGATGGCAGTCATTTTTGGGAACTCAGTCTACCACGAGGACATTGGTGCTAACAACACCATTTTGGAATCTTCCCTCTAGCCTGTTAGTGCCAGAGGCTTAGCTGCCCACCAGCCAGTCTGCGCCAGTGCTGGGACCCCTCCAGGCCAAGCAGCCAGCCATATGGGGACCCAGGCATGCCCACCAGATGGCCCAGGACCTGGCCCTGCCCACCAGTGGGCTGACATCAGCCCCAGGATCCCCCAGGCACTAGCCCCACTCAACCACAGGTCAACACTGTCCTCGAGACCACCGCCACCTGCAGCCAGCTGCCTTGGGATCTGGCCCTCCCCACCAGCAGTTTGGCACCAGCCCCAGGCCCTGCAGCCAGCCATGCCAGGACCCAGCCCCACCCACCAGCAGCTGGCAGCCTCCACATGAGGCAGGGCCTGCAGCCAACTGCCCAGGAGCCAGCCCCACCCACCAGCACACCCACAGTAGTTGGCCCCACTACAACAGAAGGGCCCACTCAACCTACATATGGGGCACTCCTAGGTCACATACCTTTGTTGACCAGAGGGGAGTGTGTTGCTGAGTCCCATAGAATGTTTCCTGCGTAAGACCACTTCTTGAAGATCAGGAAATATAACCAACCTACTTAATATGTGCAAATAAGCACAGAGAATTAGGCAGAATGAGGTGACAGAGGATTATGTGACAAATGAAGGAACTAGATAAAACCCCAGAAGTAAAACTAAACAAAGTGGAGATAGGCAATCTACTTGATAAAGAGTTCTAGGTAATGCTCATAAAGATGCTCAACAAACTGGGGAGAATGGATGAACACAGTGAGAGTTTTAACAAAAAGTTAAAAAATATAAAGATGAATCTGAGCTGAAGAATACAATAACTGAAATTAAAAATACACTAGAAGGAATCAACAGTAGATTAGATGATACAATAGAATGGATCAGTGAACAGGAAGACAGACTAGTGGAGGTCACCCAAGCTGAATTGAAAAAAGAAAAAATAACTTTAAAAATAAGGACAGTTTAAGAAACCTCTGGGACAACATCAAGCATATTAACATTCACATTATAGGGTTCCAGAAGGTGAAGAAAGAGAGAGAGGGGCAGAGAACTTATTTAAAGTCATAGAAACTGAAAACTTCCCTAACCTGGGAAAGGAAGCAGACATCCAGGTCCAGGAAGCACAGAAAATCTCAAACAGGATCAACCCAAAGAAGTCCACATGAAGAAACATTGTAATTTAAATGGAAAAAATTAAAGAGAAAGAGGGAACATTAAAAGCAGCAAGGGAGAAGCAGCTAGTTACATACAAGGGAAACGTCCATAAGACTGTCAGCTGACTTTTCAGCAGAACCTTTGCAAGCCAGAAGGGAGTGGTGCCATATATTTAAAGTGAAGAAAGGGGAAGACCTACAGCCAAGAGTACTGTATCCTGTAAGGCTTTCGTTCAGATTTGATGCAGAGAGCAAAAGTTTTACAGACAAGCAAAAGCTAAAAGAGTTCAGCACCACAAAAGCAACTTTCCAAAAAATGTTTCCAAGAATGACTTCTCTAAGTGAAAAGGAAAAGACCATGACTAGAAATATGAAAATAATGAAAGGAAAAAAAAAATCTCATTTGTAAAGGCAAGTATACAGTAAGGGTAGAAGATCACCCACTTATAAAGCTACTAGGAAGGTTAAAAGGCAAAAGTAGTAAAATCATCTATATCCACAAAAAGTAGCTAAGGGATACACAAAACAAAAATATATAAAATATGATGTTAAAAACATTAAATGTCGGGGAGAGAGTAAAAATGCAGGGTTGTTAGGGTTATTAGAATTTATTCAAACTTAAGAGATCAACGTAATATAATCTCTCCCTCACACACACACACACACACACACACACACGGGGGGTGGGGAATGCAAACATCATGGTAATTACAAATAAAAAATCTGTAATAGATACATACACAAAAAAAGAGAAAGGAATCCAAGCATAACACTAAAGATAGTCATCAGATCGCAAGGGAAGAGAGCAAAAGAGGAAAAAAGGAACTAAAATGAACTACAGAAACAACCCCCAAACAACTGACAGTAAATAAGTACATACCTGTAAGTAATTACTTTAAATGTAAATGGACTAATTGCTCCAGTCAAAAGATATAGAGTGGCTGAATGGATTAAAAAAAAACAAGAACAAAAACAAGACCCATATGTATGCTGCCTACAAGTGACTCACTTCAGATCTAAAGACATGTACAGACCGAAAGTGAGGTGATGAAAAAGATATTTCATGTAAATGCAGAGAAAGTGGGTGTAGCAATACATATATCAGACACAATAGACTTTAAAACAGAGACTAACAAGAGATAAAGGGCATTGCATAATGATAAAGGGATCAATCCAGCAAAGATATAACACTTGTAAATATATATGCACCTAACATAGGAGCACCTATATACATAAGGCAAATATTAACAGACATAATGGGAGAAATTGACAGTAACATGATAGTAACAGGGGACTTTAACACTTCACATCAATGGACAGATCATCCACACAGAAAGGCAATAAGAAAACACTGGCCTTAAATGACACAGTAGATCATATGGATTTAATCAATATATAGAGGGAACATTCCATCCAAAATCAGCAAAGTACACATTATTTTCAAATGCGCATGGAACATTCTCCAGGATCATGTTCTAGGTCTCAGTAAATTTAAGAAGATCAAAGTCATATCATCTTTCCCAACCATAACAATATGAGACTAGAAATCAACTATAAGAAAAAAGCTGCAAATAGCACAAACACATGGAGGCTAAGTAACATACTACTAAATAACCAAGGGGTCACTGAAGAAATCAAAAAGGGAATTAAAAAAATACCTGGAGGCAAATGAAAATGGAAACACAACCATCCAAAATCTATCAGAAACAGCAAAAGCAGTTCTAAGAGGGAAATTTATAGTGATAAAACCCTACCTTAGGAAACAAGAAAAATCTCAAATAAACAACCTAAACTTACACCTAAAGGAACAAAAGAAGAAGAAACAAAACCCACAGTTAGTAGAAGGAAAGAAATAATAAAGATCAGCAGAAATAAATGAAATAGAGACTAAAAGACAATAGAAATGAGAAATGAAACTAAGAGCTGGTTCTTTGAAAAGGTACACAAAATTGATAAACTTTTAGCCAGACTTATCAAGAAAAAAATAGAGAGGGCCCAAATAAATAAAATCAGTAATGAAAAAGAAGTTACAACTAGCACCACAGAAATACAAAGGATCATTAGAGATTACTACAGACAATTATATGCCAATAAAATGGACAACCTAGAAGAAATGGATAAATTCCTAGACACACAATCTCCCAAGATTGAATCAGGAAGAAGTATGAAATATGAATAGACTGATTACTAGTAATGAAATTGAATCAGTAATCAATAACTGCCAACAAGCAAAAGTCCAGGACCAGGTAGCTTCACAGGTGAATTCTACCAAACATTTAAAGAAGAGTTAACACTTATTCTTCTCAAACTGTTCCACAAAAATTGAAGAGGAAGGAATGCTTTCGAACTTATTCTATGAGACCAGCATCACCCTGATACCAAAACTAGAAAAAGACACCACAAAAAAGAAAATTACAAGCCAATGTCCCTGATGAACAGAGATGCAAAAATCCTCAACAGAATATTAGCTAACTGAATTCATCAATACCTTAAAAGGATCATATACCATGATCAATTGGGATCTATCCCAGAGATGCGAGAATGGTTCCACATCCGCATATCATACAGTTTGATACACCACGTTAACATATCGCAGAATAAAAATCATAGGATCATCTCAGTTGATACAGAAAAGGCTTTTGACAAAATTCAACATAAATTTATGGTAAAAACTCTCAACAAAGTGGGTATGGAGGGAATGTACCTCAACATAATAAAGGCCATGTCTGAGAAGCCTATAGGCAGCATCATACTCAACAGTGAAAAGCTGAAAGCATTTCCTTTAAAATCAAGAAGACAAGGATGCCCACTCTTGCCACTTTTATGCAATATAATATTGGAAGTCCTAGCTATAGCATTCAGACAAGAAAAAGAAATAAAAGGCATCCAAACTGGAAAAGAAGGAGTAAAACTGTCACTGTTTGCAGATGACATGATACTATATATAGAAAATCCTAAAGATGCCACCAAAATCTATTAGAACTAATAAATGAATTCAGTAAAGTTGCAGGATACAAAATTAGTATAAGGAAATCTGTTGTGTTTGTATACACTAACTGAATTATCAGAAAGAGAAATTAAGAAAACAATGCCATTTATACTCCCATCAAAAATAATAAAATAACTAGGTATAAATCTAAGGGGGTAAAAGACCTGTACTTGGAAAACTGTAAGACATTGATGAAAGAAATTGAAGATGAGACAAAGAAATGAAAAGATGTATTATGCTTGTGGATTGGAAGAATTAACATTGTTAAAATGACCATACTACCAAAGGCAGTCTACAGATTTAATGCAGTCTCTATCAGAATACCAATGGGATTTTCACAGAACTAGAACAAATAATTCTGAAATTTGTTTGGAAATACAAAGACCCTGAATAGCCAAAGCAATCTTGAGAAAGAAGAATAGAGCTGGAGATATCATGCTCCATGATTTCAAGCTATACTACAAAGCTACAGTAACCAAAACAGTATAATACTGGCACAAAAACAGACACATAGATCAATGGAACAGAATAGAGAACCCAGAAATGAACCCACACTTATATGGTCAATTAATCTATGACAGAGGAGTCAGGAATATACAATGAGGAAAATACAGCCTCTTTAATAAATGGTGCTGGTATAACTGGACAACTACATGCAAAAGAATCAAACTAGAGTACTTTCCCACACCATATACAAAAATAAACTCAAAATGGATTAAATACTTGTATGTAAGACCTGTAAGACAATAAAATTTCTAGAAGAAAACCTATGTAGTATGCTCTTTGACTTTGGTCTTAGTAGTATGTTTTGGATCTGTCTCCTCAGGCAAGGGAAACAAAAGCAAAAATAAACAAATGGAACTATATGAAGCTAAAAAGCTTTTGCACAGCAATGGAAGCTGTCAACAAAGTGAAAAGGCTGCCTACTGAGTGGGAGAAGATCTTTGCAAATGATATATCTGAAAAGGGGTTAATATCCAAAATATACAAAGAACTCATACAGCTCAACATCAAAAAAAAATCTTATTTTAAAAAGGGCAGAAGGTCTGAATAAACATTTTCCAAAAATTCAGATGGCAGACATATGAAAGGATGCTGAACATTAGTAATGATCAAGGTAATGTAAATCAAAACCACAATGCGCCATCACCTCACACCTGTCAAGATGGCTATTGTCAAAAAGACAATAAATAACAAATGTTGGTGAGGATGTGGAGAAAAGGGAACTCTTTGTGCACTGTGGAAAACAGTATGAAGGTTCCTCAAAAAATAAAAAATAGGACTACTGTTTGATCTAGCAATCCCACTTCTGGGTATTTTTCCAAAGAAAACAGAAATGCTAATCCAAAATGGTATATGCACCCCTGTGTTCATTGCAGCATTACAATAGTCAAGATATGGAAGCAACCTAAGCATTCATCGATAGATGAATGGATAAAGAAGATGTGATTAATATATATTACTCAACCATAAGAAAAATGAAATCTTGCCATTCATTACAACATGAATGGACCTAGAGGGTATTATGCTAAGTGAAATAAATCAGATGAAGACAAATACTGTATGATTTCACTTATATGTGGAATCTAAAAAACAAATGAGCAAACATAAAACATAAATAGTGTCGTAGATACAGAGAACAAACAGGTGGTTGCCAGCAGGGAGGGTGGTAAAGGGATGAGTAAAAATAGGTGAGGGAGATTAAGAGGTACATACTTCCAGTTACGGAATAAATTAGTCATGTGAATGAAATGTACAACATGGAGATTATAGTAAGTAATTATCTAATATCTTTGTATGGTGGCAGATGGTAAGTGATTGTGGTGATCATTTTGTAATATATAAGAGATATATATTGAAGATATATTGAATCACTGTGTTGTGCACCAGAAAATAACATAGTGTTGTAGGTCATTTATACTTCAAAAAACAAAGAACAAAAAAGAGATCAGATTTGTGGTTACCACAGGTGGGGTATAGGGGTGGAGAAGGGGGAATTGGACGAAAGTGGTCAAAAGGTACAGACTTCTAGTTATGAGATAAATAAGTACTAGGGATATAATGTACAACATGAATAATAAATACTGCTGTATGTTATGTATGTATGTTGTTAAGTGAGTAAATACTATGAGTTCTTATCACAAGGAAAAAATTTCTTTCCTTTTATTTTGTATCTATATGAGATAAAAGATGTTCACTAAACTTTTTGTGGTTATCATTTCATGATAGATATAAGTCAAATCATTATGCTGTACACCTTAAACTTATATAATGTAATATATCAATTATGTCTCAATAAACTGGAAAGTAAAAGGAATGTATTTAATACCACTGAGTGATGATTTTAAATTGGTTAAGATGTTAAATTTTATGTTTTTAAATTTACTGCCATAAAAAATTGGAAAAAATACATAACATGAAATTTAGTGTCTTAACCATGTT
Source organism: Eubalaena glacialis (assembly GCF_028564815.1). NCBI lineage: Eukaryota > Metazoa > Chordata > Mammalia > Artiodactyla > Balaenidae > Eubalaena > Eubalaena glacialis. Next base: position 75,681,731 of record NC_083725.1, on the reverse strand, counting down.
TAAATGTACTGTTCAGTGGCATTAAGTGTGATCACATTGTGGTGAAACAGTCACCACTATCCATTTCCAAAACTTTTTTATTCATCCCATACTGAAACTCTGTACTCATTAATAACAGCTCTCCGTTCCCCTTTCCCTTCAGTCTCTGGTAACCTCTATTCTCCTTTCTGTCTCTGTGAATTTGCCTATATTAGGCGTCTCATATCTGGGGGTTCATATAATGTTTGTTGTTTATGTTTTGCTTATTTTACTTAGCATAATCACTTCAAGATTTATCCACAGTATAGCAAGTATCAGAATTTAGTTCCTTTCTAAGGATAAATAATACCCCCATTTTATGTATATACTACATTTTGTTTAGCCATTCATCCATCAGTGGACATTTGGATTGTTTTCACTTTTTGGCTATTGTGAGTAATGCTGCAATGATCATGTGTGTGCAAATATCTCTTTAAGTTCTTGCTTTTCAATTCTATGGAAGTATATCCAGAGATGGGATTTCTGGATCATATGGAAATTTTATGTTTAAGTTTTTGAGGAGATCTATTTATTGAATATAATATTTTACTTGAACCTGTTTAATATTGCTTTCATCTATTCTTACTTTCTCATCCTGCATGTTTTATGTATTATAGCCAGGTCAGATTACATGCTCCATTTTTTCCCAATCCTCTGTTTCTTTGGTTGTCTGCTTTGTTCAGTTTGCCTTCCAATCACTTTTGTTTTTAATTTATTTTTTATTGAAGTATAGTTGATTTACAATGTTGTGTTAGTTTATGGTGTACAGCAAAGTGATTCAGTTATATGTATATACATTCTTTTTCATATTCTTTCCCATTATGTTTTATTACAGGTTATTGAATATAGTTCCCTGTGCTATACAGTAGTACCTTGTTGTTTATCCATTCTATATATAATAGTTTGCATCTGCTAACCCCAAACTCCCAATCCATCCCTCCCCCACTCCTTCTCCCCCTTTGCAACCACAAGTCTGTACTCTATGTTTGTGTGTTTCTGTTTCATAAATAAGTTCATTTGTGTCATATTTTAGATTCCACATATAAGTCCCATCACTTTTTGATCTGTCAATACCCTGGCCATCTGTCAAGATCTAAATACTGCTTCTTTGATAAATAATGGAGTTAAAAGGTGATAGTAAATTAGAGAACCAAAAGTATAATTGATAATAAAACTCAAAAGGTGTGCAAAATAGGCCAATCTAAAAAAAATCTAAGAAAAGAAGAAAGAAAACAGTAATATACTGCCTCAGGATTGAGATAGGCAGTATATCCGCAGATTTAGAGGATATTAATAATAAAGAATAAAATATTTTGTGCAGTTTAAACATATACAGTTTTTAAAATCTCAATGAGGCAGATTATTTTTTTTAAACAAAATGTAAATTATCAGAATGAAACTCAAGAAATAGTAGAAAACCTGAACAGATTGATAACAATGGATGAATAGAAAAAAACTGGTACTATCCAGGTCATCAATGTTGACATCAGCAGTCATAAGTCATGTTGATAGAGTGTACCACTTGATAGTAATGCAATGAGAAAGGCCTTTACTTCTGTGACATTCTTCCTCAAACCCATAACAGCAGTATGGACATGAGAACACATCAGACAATCCCAAGTTGCAGGACATTCTACCAAATTTCCAACCAGCACTTTTAAAAACTGTCAAGTTATAGGAAGAAAAAGAAGAAAGGAAGAAAAGCAAAGTTTAACTGTCATGGATCATAGGAGACTAAGGAGTCATGACACTAAATGCATTTTGGTATCCTGAAATAGAAAAAGGACATTGGTGGACAAATAAGAATCTGGATAGAGTCTGTAGCTTAGTTAATAGTATTTTACTGATGATAATTTCTTAATTTCGACAAATGTACCATGGCTGTATAAGATGTTTAGAGGAAACTGGTAAAGAGTATACAGGACTTCTATTGTATTTACAGCTTTTTTGTAAGTCTAAAATTATTCTAAGGTAAAAAACTTATTTAAATAGTTAAGAAAAGAATTGTTAAAAATTTGTCATAAGAAAGGGCAGCATGCCCATATGGTTTTATTGGCCTGCTGCCCTTTCAATTGTAGCTCATTAACAAGCAACTGATAATTCTTAAATTGTTAGAACAATTCCAGAATGTTGAAAATACAGAAAGCATTGCAGTGAATTATATGACAGCAGCATCAGTTTGAGCAGTAGTACAGAAAACCTAATGAAGATAGGAAAAAAGAACAAAAAAAAAAAATAATAGGTGCAAAAAGCCTAAGCAAAGTATTGGATAATTGTAGTGTTTTACAAAACTACCCAGATAATAGGGATAAATCTTCAGGTTTTTCTACTGATATTAAAGAGGAAGAAAGCAGAACAAATATTAGTAGTATGTTATCCCCAAAGTATGTGTCATAAATAAACTATTAAGAGGAAGAATGAATATTTTTACTCAGCAAATTGTGTTTGTGAGGTAGGCCTCATGTCTCATTTCTTGCTCCCATTTCTTTTCTTCAGTAATCTTCCTTTCTGCCTTTCTCTTTCAAAGCTGAACATTCTTAGATTCAGTTTTGTAGTATCTTGTGATACTCTAATCCTGAAGCATCCTTTGCTTCCAGTAGGGACAATGGAGGGAGGGTTTCCTTCAGTTGAGTCAGGTGGTTGGTATGGTGAAACTAGGCAGGGAGAGGTAAAGCCAAAGTAATGAGCTACTTAAGTGGTGATTCATGAAAGAGGCAAAATTGGGTAGCTGCTGGAAGAAAGCAGGAGAAAGGTGTAGATAAGGTGTGTGTATGTGTGTGCTGCAGCTGCACAGGTATGTGCCTTGTAAGCTATGCACCTTTCTAAGTTCGCATACTAATGTAATTTAATCTTTGATGAGTAAAACTACTCAATGAGTATCAGTTCTCATAATATGCTGTAATAAGCGATATTTCAAGCAATATGCAGAGTGTAGGTAGAAGGGCCAACCTAGATGATTGTGCTGTTCATACTTCCATGTCTTCATCTTCAACCCTAGTGTATTTACATTTGTTATATATTAGAAAATCATTTCATTAAATTTGCTAAAATTGTGTGTAAACTGATAGTTTCTGATAACTCAAGTGAGAGCCAAAGGATTCTCCTATGAGGAAATCAGAGACCTTTTTTTTAAAACTTTTTTTTAGATTTTTTTTTTTCTTTTTAATGTGGACCATTTTTTTTTTAAAGTCTTTCATTGAAATTGTTACAGTACTGCTCTTGTTTTATGTTTTGGTTTTTTGACTGCGAGGCATGTGTGATCTTAGCTCCCTGACTAGGGATCGAACCCACACCCCCTGCATTGGAAGGCGAAGTCTTACCCACTGGACCGCCAGGGAAGTCCCTCAAATGCCTTTTAACAAAGATTTTTTTGATATCTAACTTTTACTCCCTAATTGTTTGCTTATTTGGCCTATTTTTAAGGTCTTGGTTGTATTCTGCATAATTGAGGGTAATGAACAAGTGATGATGTTGGTAAATTCTCATGATTCAAGTATGAAGCAGATTTTGAGGACCTGCTTTGAGTTCTAGCTCTAAACTCTAAAACATATAAGAGATATACAGTTTATTCTACAGGTCTCCAAGTAAATGCTTGGTGGGTACCAAAGAATATTCTTATATCAATGTTAGTTGTTTTGTTTCTAAAATAGTCAGCCTTAGGTGAAATAAGTGGCCAAATATGAGCCAGTTGTCTTGAAAATTGGCTGTGAGGGTACCATCTCTTGAGTACCTTTGCCTTGTAGTTGCTTAAAGTTTCTCCTTCTTACCAAGTGAAAAAAAAATTGTTTCTTATGTAAAGGATGTTAAGGCTTTATATATAAATGTCCTGGGGAGAAATCATAAACATTCCCAAACTCATATTAAATCCTTTCTTAAGAACAGAATTGAATTGAAAGAGAATACTGTATAGAAAATGGAAAGGGGCTTCCCTGGTGGCATAGTGGTTAAGAGTCTGTCTGCCAATGCAGGGGACACAGGTTCGAGCCCTGGTCCGGGAAGATCCCACATGCCGCGGAGCAACTGAGCCCGTGCACCACAACTACTGAGCCTGCGCTCTAGAGCCTGCAAGCCTCAACTACTGAGCCCACGAGCCACAACTGCTGAAGCCCGCGTGCCTAGAGCCCGTGCTTCACAGCAAGAGAAGCCATTGCAATGAGAAGCCTGCGCACCACAACGAAGAGTAGACCCCGCTCACCACAATTGGAGAAAGCCCGCGTGCAGCAACAAAGACCCAACACAGCCAGAAATAAATAAATAAATAAATAAATTTATTTTAAAAAAATAAAGAAAATGGAGAGACTGGGGAGGTTCAAGGAAGGAAGAAGGCTGAGCAGGATGGAAGAAGCAAACCAGTTTTGCCTGAAGGTTTTGACTATTTTCTAAGTGTATTTCAACCATTACCTCTCTGTGCTTGATTATTTTCTCTTCTGAATGTCAATTCCATGTTCACAGCAGCATTAGTCACAATAGCTAAAATGTGTAAGCTACCCAAGTGTCCATTGACTGATGAATAAAGAAAATGTGGTATATACATACAGTGGAATATTGGCCTTAAAACAGAAGGAAGTTCTGTCACATGGTACAACATGAATGAACCTTGAGCTTCATTGTATGCTTGTACTTATATGAGGTCTCCAAAGTAGTCAAAACTCTTAGAAACAGAAAGGAGAATGGTGTTTGCCAGGAGCGGGGGGCCGAGGGGGGAGGGGAAATGGTGAGATGTTCAATAGAGTTTCAGTCATGGATAAAGTTCTAGAGATCTGTTGCGTAACAATGTGAATATAGTTAACACTATTGAACTGTACTCTTAAAAATAGCTAAGATGGCAAATTGTATGTTATGTGTTTTTACCACGATTAAAAAATTTAAAAAATAATTTATACTGAGGCCTGCCTGCCAACATAATTCTGATTTATATGATTTGGGTTGGGGTCCTGGCATTGAAAAATTTTAAAAGCCCCCCAGGAGATTCCACAGCATAGTCAGGTTTGGAAACCATTGAAACAAACAAACAAACAAAAAACCCCCATAAAAACATTTTTTAAAAAAGGAATGGTAAGATAAGCTGCGAAGTAGATGATATCAGGTGATCTTTTAAATAATTTCTTTCCTGGAAATTAAATATTCTTTGGTTTACCTACTGTTAAATTCTAACTTACTAAACAATCATTTATTAATTCAGCCATAAGGAGTTGAAATCAGAGAACCCTTTTAATAGTAAATTGAAGAAATTCGTAAAAACAAAAGTATCAAGTTCTCCTATGAATGATTTTCACCAATGCCTACATGCTAAGAATTTTTTTTTTAATATTTATTTATTTATTTGGCTGCGCCAGGTCTTAGTTGCGGCATGTGGGACCTTCGTTGTTGCGTGCGGGATCTTTAGCTGCGGCACGCGAACTCTTGCGGCATGTGGGATCTCATTCCCAGATCAGGGATCAAACCCAGGCCCCCTGCATTGGGAGTGTGGAGTCTTAGCCACTGGACCACCAGGGAAGTCCCAGAATTTTTAAATCTACTTTTAACTTTGTAGTGGTATACATATAGTTAAATAACATTTATTTAACCTAAACTTTTCCTTATTTGAAAGATTAAATGCTGTTCAACTAGAATTATGCTTGCTGTTGTTTTATACTTCCAACATTTTTATCTGTACATATTTCCATATTGTCACTTTCTGGATTTTTCAAAATAAAATTTGTTTCTAGTTTGTTGTTGATCCTAGTATTTACCCATGAGAATCATAAATGGTGAATATATTTGATGCAAAGGCAAGGGGTAAGGGAGTACTGAGACAATTTTCATCATTATAGGGTTTTAGAAAGTATGGTGCAAATCAGAGTCTCAGTTGAAGGTGGCAGACTTCTTCACTGAAATATATTAATAATACAATATTTTAATTTTCTGAGTCTGGGATTTCTGTCTTAAATAAATGCTAATATAAAACTGTTTCTTTGAAAACAGTTTTCGTCCTGAGCATTGCAGAATATCTACTGGCAGGATATTAACTTGGAATAGCAGACTGTTCTTTTTTTAGTAGCCTTTTTCCTGCAGATGTGACTTTAACAGAGGAAGATGTTTTTTTGTTGTTGTTGTTGTTTTTCTTTTGTGCTCCCAGCAGGTAATCAGCAGTAGAGGTAAAGACAACTGTCATTTGTTAAATGAACTCTGTTCAGTTTAGATATAGAATGTGTACAACTGTTTAAATGTGATTTCTAGTGTTCTTAAAAAGTTGTTTGTTTTTTGAAACTCCTCTAGGTAAATTTTAGAGATAAATTTTGAGTACCTCAATCATATCACCTCTGATTTTTGGTAAGGGGGAGAGAGCAAATATGTTTAGTTTCTGTTTTAAAATGGGAGATGAAAATTTGATGGTAACATTTCCTATATCCAATTATCATATGACATTAGAAAAACAGGATGTATGCTACAATCAAATATTATTTATTACAGAATCTTAAAAATGCTTTGTAAATACTTTCCCTTTACGTTATAGTATACACTTTCTGATCACATTTTGAATTTGATACTAAGGCAGAATTAAGTTGCTTTATGCTAAATTAAGTATTCAAAATTTTATTTAAATTTTTTATTAAAGATTAATATCTCATTGAATAGGAATTTGACCCAGGCTTACTTACATATGTGTGTATGCTTCTAACTCTTATCCTGACACTTGACTTTTTGCATTTTTTCTTTGTTGTACTACAGTCCCTGTCGTAATCTGGAATGCAAAAAGAACTTCCGGGAAGGACATAGTAGTACTTTAAAAATGTGCAAATAGGAATAGAGTCATCAGTCAGTGACTAAGGATAGCTGAATTCAATTTTGCTGATGTTTAAATTGTCTAATGTCCTGTCTTTCAGTGAGACCGACATTTGGCATTCAATATCTGGGATTGTGGGTGAGGTGAAAGGAAAGCTGAATTCTAATAATGAATCAGGGCAGGAACTGAAGGAGGCTTTGTTTGTTTCTTTAACTTGTTTTATAATAAGATCAGTTGTTTCAGTGAATAACCAGGTTGTAGTGACATGAGGAATTGCACGTTGCTTGTGGGATGCAGAACGACATAGCAACGGCCAAAATTCTTTTCATTTATCATGAATTCCAGAAAGAGAACTTTTGACCAGAAGTATCACATTCCTTTTTTTTTTTTTTTTTTTTAAACTAAACACTATTCGTTCCTTAGGGAATACAGCATTCCAACTTTACTCGAAATCCCAAATGGAATCATATTGCATGATTGTAATCAAAAAAAAAAAATGTGTAAATAGCACCCAAGAGAGACTCTTAAGACTGCTTTACCAAGGTTAAATACAACTTTGTGACTCTAAGCAAGTCCATAACTAATTCTCTCTCTCTCCTCCCCTCCCAGTAACCACACCTAATTTGTATTGGAACTTTAATTCAAAATTCATAAACTTTCAGTCTAATTGGGAAAGAGGAATATCAGTGGGTTAACACTCAAGTAACAGAAGTATATAATGGCCCTGTTTGTGATTTTATTTTTTATATTAAGCTAAAAAGCAAAATAGGACCAGGGTTTGAAACATACCTTTTGTTTTGCTCCGTACCTCATGTGCCAATACTATGTTCAAGGTAAAGATCACTAAAATGGGCTTTTGTCTAGGTTGAACTGTTTATATTTAGCTCTTTGATCTGGGCATTTCATTTAATTTCTCTGAGATTTAGTTTCCTATCTTTTAAGTCCTCCTTTTTTTTCTAATAGAATTTTTCTCGTCTAGTGTATAAGAGAAAGGCCTGATGATAGTTTTCATATTTCCAAGGCTCCTTAAGATCTAAGTTAGGAAAAAGCAATAGTTAAGAAACAAATAGATAAGTATTATTGATAATTTATATAATAGTGTCTCTAGCTACAGCAGGAACTGAAAATTAAGTAGGTTAAGACTTGAATTGCTTTGGAGGGTAGGGTAGGATTTTATTCATTAGGAAGAAGGTGATGGGAGGAAGTGAACAGATAAAGGTAGGATTGTCGGAAAGATGGGGACTTCCTTTAACAGAATGACCTGACTGAAGCAGAGACGCAGGGAGGTAGAAGTGGGGAAAAATGGAAATTAAAATTGCATAAATTTATGAAGCCAGATAATGGATGGCCTTGAAAGTGGTGTAAAGTGTGTATTTGAATTAGGTGGTAATAAGAAGCCATTACAGATTCTTGAACAGGAGAATAACATGACAAAAGAAGTGTTTTAGAAAATTAATCTATCAGTGCTTCATTGGAATGTTTGGAAGAGAACATCTGAGTTTTCCCTGATGCATAAATTCTGTCCTGGCATTGGAAATCAGCAATTCTTAAAGAGTTCACATTTTTCCACTGTATTTAATTATCTTACCTGGTATGTGACAGTCAACTTTATTTATGTATTTTTACTTTCTGTTTCAGAGCAGCATCACAGTATAATCTTTTTAAAAAAATTTAGCAGACAGTTAGGGATTCAATTTGAATTAAAATTCAACCACATTTGGTGCTACAAATGCAGATACCTCAACCAAGGTAATACTCAGATGAACAGATATTTTATGAGCACAATAGTGTTTGTAGTGGTTTCATAACTTACTTCTCTGCATAATCACCAGCAGGTTTCTTTTGATGTTAGTTGGGAGATCCATCCTGATTGTAGAAACATTGAAGTGTGAAAGGTATGTCTTAGAACAGAGATAACATGATGTTTTTATAATGCTTATAGCAATTTTATGTGTCTAGTAGATTTGGAGTCTCAGTATTTTATACTAATAATTGAAGTAATAAAATCGGTGGGGAGTGTTGTAGGATTTGATATCCAGAATTAACAGGAAAGAAAAAGAATACTTACCAGAAACAGAAAATCAGATATGTATACTACTAATGAATAGTAAGTGAGAGTGTAGTGTATTTCTGTGTGTGCACACGAGCCAACAGCTTTGGACCTCAGATCTTTATGTCTAAAATGAGGGTAGTATTTCTGGCCCTGTCATCTTCCCAGGGTGGTTGTGAGGAACAAAGGAAAGATGATGTATTTTAAATTTACTTAAGGGATTATATAAACTCTTAACATATTACCCAAATGTATTTATTATCATTATTATTACAATTACTTCTGAAAATACACAACAATATATTGTAGTTCTTTATTAAAAAGATGATTTATAGAATAGATTAGAATTGCCAGTACTTGGGATAGGAGTATACATTTCTGGGATTAATTGAATGTATTATTATTTAAGAGAAAACATCTAAAAGAGTGTCACATTTATTTGCTCACTGCAGCCAGGAATTCCAGTAACAATGATGAAGTATTCCATATCATAATTAAAATAATAATATAAAATAAACCAAAAGGTTCATACAAACTCTGTACAGACGAACTTATTTCCTTGGTCAGGGACCAGTGAAATTCCTTGGCGCCTGGCAAAAGCAAATGAACATGTATGTCCTTTAGGGCATACATAGATCCCATAGAGTAAAGCATCCTCTGCTGAAGGTTGTACACATTGTAAACCATAGGAGGAAACTACCATGTGGAGAATGAGTAGACACAATAGGCAAGAGAATAAATACAACAAGAGCTGGAGATAATAGAAAAACCTTAAAGAGACTGTAAAACAAGTTTGAGACTCACAGATATAGAAACCAAGCTAGTAGTTACCAAAGGTGAGAGGAAAAGGGGGAGGGGCAAATTGGGGGTATGGGATTAAGAGATACAAACTACTATGTATAAAATAGATAAGCAACAAGGATATATTGTATAGCACAGGGAATTATAGCCATTATTTTGTAATAACTTTTAATGGAGCATAATCTGTAAAAATACTGAATCACTATGCTGTACACCTGAAACCAATATAATATTGTAAGTCAACTATACTTCAGTGTAAAAACTTTTTTAAAACCAAGTTTGTTTAAAATGATTAGAAATTAAAAGAAGGAATAGGAACCATACTGGAAAACTTGTGTAATATGAAGAACAGGGAGATTTGAAAGAGACCAAACAATGCTTAGAAATGCAAAAATACAGTAATTGAAATTAAAATGTCAGTGATTTTCATTCACCAAATTTTTGCATTCTTTCTATGTGCCACAATATATTTCTTACTATAGTATTGTATAATCATTTGAAGAGAGAATTAGTTAATTTGAAGAGGGATTTGAGGATACAACCCAGAAAACAGCACAGATAAAGAGAAAAAATATATATAAAAAATGTTAAGAACATGGAAGGCAGAATTGCAGGGTCCAACTTATGTCTAATTGAAGTTTCAGAACCAGAAAATAGAATGAATAAGAGACAATATCTGAAAGGAGGATAAAAGCTGTAAGTTTTCAAAGATTAAGGAAAATCATGAGATTTTAGATTGAAGAAACATACTGTGTTCCAAACAAGATGCATAAAAATAAATCCACACTTAATAATAATATGTACTATTTATTGAGCACTTATTATTTGCCAAGCATGTTCTAAGTGCTTTACATGTGTTGTTTAATTGCTTCAATAATCTTTGGGAAAAGTACTATTCGTGCTCCTATTTAAAAACTGAGGAAAGCCCAGAGAAGTTAAAAGCTCACTCAAGTACACACAACTTATAAATGATGGAGCCAGTATTTTAACTTGGGCAAATTCCCCTGATAACATTGGTCAAGAAATGGTAGAAGTAGTACACACGAACAGTATTAGAAATATAAAGGGCTCATGTTGAGATTTTTAAAAAATTATAATAGCAACTTTGAACAGGTTTATTCTAAAAATGAAAATTTTGAATAAAATTTAGAATTTCTAGTTTTCTAGAAAAATATACATTACCAAAGTTGACTAAAGGAAATAGAAAATCTAAGAGAACTCTAACTGTTAAAGAAATGGATTCAGTTTTTAAAAACTGTATGTAAGAAGCATCATTCTCAGTTATTTTACTTGTGAATTTTACCAAAATTTCTATTAGTAAGTTACCTCTGTCTTATATGAAATGTTCCAGAAAGTGAAAAATTGAGTGATTTTCCCATTTAGCACTTATCTCTAACTTATGCTTTACTGCCCTACTGGAAGATAATCCTTATGAGGGCAAGGGTCATGCCTTACTTATTTGCCAACTGCATCTTTAGCATTTAGTGGAATACTTGTCATATGGTAGGCTCTCAGTAAATATTAATATTTGACTGAAAAATATAGCAATATTTTAATTAATGTTTTAAACATAGTTAGAAATATTTAATAGTCATATTCTTTTTCCTTATTTGACCTATCATAATTCTTATAGAGGAATATTAGATGAAACAAGTTTGTGTATATTTTGATATTTTACGTTTTATTGTGTGCAAATATTTATTTTATGAGGCTTTAATAAAATACATAAGATTTTAAAAGTAAGCCATTTTAATTTTTATTTTTTAAATTTATTTATTTTATTTATTTTTGGCTGCATTGGGTCTTCGTTGCTATGCACGGGCTTTCTCTAGTTGCGGCAAGCGGGGGCTACTCTTCGTTGCGGTATGCGGACTTCTCACTGCAATGGCTTCTCTTGTTGCAGAGCACGGGCTCTAGGTGTGCGGGCTTCAGTAGTTGTGGCACGCAGGCTCAGTAGTTGTGGCGCACAGGCTTAGTTGCTCCATGGCATGTGGGATCTTCTTGGACCAGGGCTCAAACCCATGTCCCCTGCATTGGCAGGCAGATTCTTAACCACTGCTACACCAGGGAAGCCCAAAGTATGCCATTTTAGATGTGTTAATTAACTCAATGCATGGGGGAATCCTTTCATGATATATACGTGTATCAAATCATCAGGTTGTATACTTCAAGTATCTTATAATTCCGTGTGTTAATTATACCTCAGTAAAGCTGAGGGAGGGGGGGAAATGCCACCCAAAAAAGCATATTATTTTAAGCATGTATATTATTATTAGAGAATGATCTCTCTCAGATACAACAGTTCTTTGATGCTTTAAAAAGATAAAGAAAACTCCTCTTTTCTTTTCTCCATCATAAATACACAGTTTTAATGCATTTTTTCCTATTGATACTTCATCCTGTTTTCAGTATACTAAGTTTTTGTCTTAATAGGAACATTCTCTCATATTCTTTTTCTTTTATGTACTTTATTATTTAAAGACCTATGTCAGATTTAAATGATTTTACTTTCCCTCATCTTACCTTTTCTGTTTCTTCTTTTTGCCTGTGTGTTCTGTTTCTTGCATCCTACAAATTTTACTTTCTCCGAAGATGTGTTTGCTAATCGACTCACCAAAGATAGCAGTTATCCTTATCTGATTATAAGTGTCAGATTTATTATCAGGTTTTTTGTTTTCCTTTCATGAGTTTAAATAAAGGAAAAGTCAGATATATTTTAGAAACCAAGGGTTCAATCTTATCATGTATGGAATGTGACATTTTAGCTCATGGCTAGTGTCATTCATATTTTATTCCTTGAAATCAGAGATTTTTCATCTTTCTGCAATTCAGAGGAACTTTTATGTTCAAATTCAAGTATGAAGTTTAAATAAAACATAACCGGTTTCTTCTTAAATGAAGAGGAGTTTTTGTGCTTGATAGTTTTTTTTTTTTTTAATAATGAAAACATCTGTTTTCTTAAGAGCACTTAAGTTAAATTTTTGTTCTTAATTTATTTGTATTTAAAATCCAACCACAATTACTTACTTCCAGAGAGGAATTGTTAGTGAAACTAAGAGTTATTGGCACAACATCAAAATTGTACATTAAATAAATACGTGTGGGTGTAAAATGATGTTTCTGGTGCTTTAGAGAATTAGAAAAGAAACATTGGTTTTCTGATTTGAGTTATTGTGCAGTTTTACTGAAGCTCATAAAATGTGTTCTTGTCTACTACTTCACACTTATTTCTGATATATGTAGGAAATCAACCCCATCCCTTAGGTAAAAAAGAAATTATTTATATTGTATTTCCTACCTGGAAAAGTTTCTTCTTTTAGTTTAGAATTTAAATTCTTAGAATATTCATAAAGTGTTTCTATGAAATCATCTAAAATTATATTATTATTATTTTTTTTTAATGTCTGAAACATTTATATTAACATATTTCCATACAGATAACCCAATGAAAGTTTAGTATTGTTTTGTTTGTTTGTTTTTTTATACTGCAGGTTCTTATTAGTCATCAGTTTTATACAAATCAGTGTATACATGTCAATCCCAATCGCCCAATTCAGCACACCACCATCCCCACCCCACCGCAGTTTTCCCCCCTTGGTGTCCATATGTCTGTTCTCTACATCTGTGTCTCAACTTCTGCCCTGCAAACCGGCTCATCTGTACCATTTTGTACATATATACAATGGAATATTACTCAGCCATAAAAAGGAACGAAATGAGTCATTTGTTGAGACGTGGATGGATCTAGAGACTGTCATACAGAGTGAAGTAAGTCAGAAAGAGAAAAATATCGTATATTAACGCATGTATGTGGAACCTAGAAAAATGGTACAAATGGTAAAATTATATTATTATTAAAATTAAAATGGGTTGCTAAATTTAAAATATTCATTTTATGTAGGATATCATAATTTTAACATTTTATTAAATCACTGAAAACATAAGGACAAAAGTTGTCAGTTTAATGTGCTTGTGTGTATGTTTAGATTTTTGTGATGTGCACTGATGCTTGATCAGCTGTTATTTCTTAGTGCATTAAGCAGTTTTCATATAAAATATTTATTTAAGTCACACCCACTTACAGCTGTCATAACTAATTAGCATGTGTGTACATCTTTTTCCTGGGTAAAATTAAACATTTCAACAAGATCACCCATTTTCCTGATTAAACTTTGTCTTCTTTTTTAAATTTAAATAGGAACTGTTAAGTATTTAAAGGATCTCTGGTGGAGGGCAAAGGAAATGTATGTGCCAGAGGAACCATTTTTGTTTGTTTCTAGTTGGTTGAGATCTTAATATGATGGTGGTTGGTTTTTGTGATATTAAATTTCTTGATTTTTGAACTTGTGTCATTGGTATTATAAAATGATTTAAAACTTTGAGACCATGCAATTAGATTCAGGTATATGACTAATTTTATTAAGTCTTGCTGTTATTCATTTATTTCTGTGTAGAATTTTTTCTCGGATGTTGAAGTCATGACATTTTAATAAAATTGTAGGTGTATTTTTCTCTTTATTTTCCAATAATATCCAATATTTAATAATATCAAAAGAAAGTTGTTTAAAACAATTTATGTTATAATTAGTGTGGCTACTGAACACCGAGAAAAATGGTGGATTATAAATGTTAAATTGATTCTCAGTTACCAGTTACTTTAATGTTCGTTGATAATGTAGCAACTGTATATATAGTTTGGTTAATTTAGTAATAATTCAATAAATGACTGCTTTAGAGTAGAAGACTCAAAAAAGATTTGTAGGATTTCCCTTTTGCTGCCTCTGATTTTAGTGTAATTTTAAGTGGCCTTAAATAAAGGCAGTGAAGAAATGTTTTATTTTTCAAACATATAAAAAACATCTGGAAGAATAAATTCACATCTGGTTCATGGATTTCCTCCATGGAGATGATCCAAATTCAGTGTCAAGATTAGAGTTTGTACTCATGGGTTTGCAGAATCTTGTACGGAATTTGAAATATTTTGTTTGGAAGTAGTTGGGGAAACAATTGATTCAGATGTTTGTGTTAAGTTCTAATTTTAGATCTATTTCTCCCTCATTAAAAATAAAAATGTTTTGTGCTTCATAATATAATCAAGGTACTTGTAAACACTTTATATTTAAGAAGATATTTTGTGTCACCATTCTCAAACATTATTTTATGAAAGAACAATTAAAATTTTAAACTTATCAGGTCACGATCATTGGTGACCCTTACCATTAGCAGAAATGTACTTCTTGTACATAATGTTGTATAGTCTCAACTATACTGTCACACTTCATTGACTCCATTTAGAAGCAACAACAGTTATTTTTAAAAATTGTTGTATTCTAAATTCTGCCCAAATGGGCTGTATATGTTTAGAATATAATAGTATATGTACTCAGTTCCTCCCTCAGCCTCACAATGGCTAAAAAAATGTATTTGTGTCTGAATGGAGTCCCTAGAGTAGCATAAAGTAGAAGCATTTATGGGCTCAATCCAAGAAGCATGTGAACTAAAAATAATATTGTCAAACTTTTATGAATTATTTGGCTTATGCAGTGAGATTGCCAAACCAAGCTGCTAGTCATGTGAATTAAGCATGATATACTAGAACAAATGGGTGTTGCTCATTAAAGAGGATGTTTGGTTTTTTTCAAGGATTACTTTTTCATCCTTTAACATATGATATATTTTTCACATAGTAACATAGTAAAGTTTATTTGTAGATAAATCTATGGCTATTTGTTTTTCTATATATTTTTTTAACTTTGAATTTTCTGTGGAATAGAAAAATGCATTTTGCATATGTGTCTAATTTAGTGGTTTCTGAACAATATGGCAAGAATTTTTGTGTTTCAGCAGATTTTCCAGTGCATCACCAAACTGTAGGTATTATAAGAGTCTAGGAAGGGGCCAGTCATTGAGAATTCCTTCTTTACTCGTTTACTCCCTATTTTAACCCTTCCTCCCACTTTAGTCATTGGCATATAAAGTTTTGTTCTTGGCAAATGAGAATGAAGATGGAAACATTAATTTTTTTGGTCATATTTATACTTAGCGTTACTGTTAGACACTCTGGTTTCCTGTACTGGTGCAAACAGCCACCTTAAAAAGTTATCTATTCTCATTTGCTTTTGCAACCTTCTTTGAAGTTTTGTGCTCCCCACTTTTTGTTCCATGGTTACCACGGGGAACTCTGAATGAACACTTCATTGATACATTGATTCTTTTCATGTATTACTAATTCACTGTTCGCTGACTCTTTTTCTATATATATGTATATATTTAGCCTTTAAAAGTATTTCTTGAGGGTCTACATAGCAGGCAATGTTCAGAGTACTGATTTTAAGCTGCCTGATTTACCTTCCCTTTCAAGTAGTAGAACTCCTTCTTTAGCCTCTGTCATTCATAATTTACAGCTCAGTTTGTTCTGCTATTCTTTTTGAATTCCATATCCTTTCCTAACCCTTTTCCCTTTATCTTACTTCAAATTTGTGATTGCTTACTTTGTTCAGTACCATATGATGGTTGTATTTTGAGACTCAGATGTCAGTAATGAAGGTGTTCTTATTGCAGAAGGTACACTTTAATAACTTTTAACATATGCATATATCCATGAAGCCACTACCACAAGCAAGATAATGGACATATCCATTACCTCAGAAGTTTTTTTCATACCTCTTTGTAATCCTTTTTTCTCATTGCTCCCCATCCCCAGACAGCCACTGATTTGCTTTCTGTCGCTGTACATTAGTGGGTTAAATGGTGGGCTCCCAAAAGATATGTCCACATGGAACCTGTGAATGTGACCTTATATGGAAGATGTAATTAGGTTAAGGATCTGGAAATGACCTCACCCTAGCTTAGGTTGGGCCCTAAATCCAATGACAAGTGTCCTTATAAGAAAAAGAGAGGACATAGAAAGGAGAAGGTGATGAAATGGAGTTAGAAATTGGAGTGATTCATCTACAAGCCAGGGACTGTCGAGTACTGCTGGCAGCCACCAGAAGCTAGGCAAGAGGAATAGAACAGTTACTTCCTTGGAGCTCACAGAAGGAACCAACCCTACCAACACCTTGATTTTGGATTTCTGGCCTTCAGAACTGTTACAGAATAAACTTCTGTTGTTTTAAGCTACCAAGTTTGTGGTAATTTGTCACAGCAGCGCAATGAAGTAGATACAAGATTAGTTTTCATTTTCTAGAATTTTATGTAAATGGAGTCATACAAAATGTACTCTTTTTTATCTAGATACTTTCACTCAGCATACTTATACTTATTTTGAGATTCACCTTTGTTACATGTATTAATAATTCACTTTTTATTGCTGAATAGTCATATATATGTATATGTATATATACCACATATATATGTATATATACATATGTAGTCATACATATGTATATATTTACCACATATATATCGACCACGATTTTTTGATCCATTCACTTTTTGATGAACATTTGGTTATTTCCAAATTTTTGCTATTATAAATAAAGTTGCTATGAACATTTGTGTCATCTTTGTGTGGACATATGATTTTATTTCTCTTGGATAAATTTCTAGAAGTTGAATGGCTGGGTATATTTGACTATGTATATGTACATATTTAGCTTTTTAAAGAAACTGCCAAAGTGTTTTTTGAAAACATTGTGCCATTTTACATTCCCTCAAGTAGTATATGAGAATTCCAGTGCTGCCGCATCTTGGCTAGTTCTTGGTAGGGTCAATCTTTTAATCTTTAGCCATTGTACTGTGTGTAGTTGACATCTCATTATGGTTTTAATTTTCATTTCCCTAATGACTCATACTATTGAGCAATTTTTCATGTGCTCATTTTCCATCTGTATATCTTATTTGGTGAAATATGTGTTCAAATCTTTGGCTCATTTTTAAAATTGGGGTTTTTGTTTTCTTATTATTGAGCTTAGAGATTTATTTGTTTTAAAAATTCTATCTGGATACAAGTCCTTCACCAGGTATAAGATTTGTAAATATTTTTCTCTTAATCTGTATAATGTCTTTTCATTCCTTTATAAGTACCTTTCAAAGAGCAGAAATCTTTAATTTTAATGAAGTCTAATTTTATCAATTTTTTAATTAGCCGTGTGTGTGTGTGTGTGTGTGTGTGTGTGTGTGTGTGTTGTACCTCAGAGATGGTTGTCTTTCTGTGTTTTCCTTAACTTTTTATTTCAGTGGGTTTATTAAGGTATAATTTACATATAATAAACTACACATATTAAAAACTACACATACTTGAAAAGTTTTGACATATACCCATGAAACCACCACAGTGAAGATAATGAACATATTCATCACCCACAGTAATTTCCTATTGCCCCTTTGTAATCCCTCCCTCCCACTCTTCATCCACCTCCTTCTGCCAGACATTCATTTATCTGCTTTCTGTCACTGTGCATTAAATTGCAGTTCCTAGAGTTTTATATAAATTGGAATTGTATACTATGTTCTCTCTTTTGAGAGGACAGCATAAATATATTTCAGTCAGCATAAATATTTTTAGATTCATCTATGTTTTATCATTTATCAGTAGTCCATTCCTATTTTTTTTTCTTTTGAGTAATATTACATTGTATAGATACACTACAATTTGTTTATCCATTTACCTGTTGGTGGATCTTTGGGTTGTTTCCCGTTTTTGGCTATTATAAATAAGCTGCTGTGAACATTTATGTATATTTTGGACATTTGTGTTCTTTTCCCTTGGGTAAAAATCCAGTAGTGAAATGGCTGGATCAAAAGAAATGTGTAAACCTTTTTTCCAAAGTGGATATACCATTTTACATTTTTACTATCAGTGTACATGAACTCTTATCACATCCTCATCAACACTTAGTATGGTCGGTCTTTTAAATTTTAGCCATCCTAATAGATATGTCATAGTATCTCATGATTCGAATATGAACTTCCTTAATGGCTAATGATGTTGAACATATTTTCATGTTGTTATTTGCCACCTGGATATTTTCTTTGGTGAAGTGTCTATTGAAATCTTTGGCAACTTTCTAATTGGGTTGTTTTTCTCTTTCAGAGTTTTGAGTTGTCTTTTATATTATGGATACAAGTTATTTATCAGATATGTGTTTTGCAATTTTTTTCTCAAAGCCGTGGCTTGATCTTTATTTTTATAACACTAAGTTTTTTTTTTTTGAAGAGCAGAAGCTTTAAATTTTTTTAATTAAGTTTTTTATTGGAGTAGTTGCCTTACAATGTTGTGTTAGTTTCTGCTGTACAGCAAAGTGAGCTTTAAATTTTTTATTTTTATTTTTTTTGGCTGCGTTGTGTCTTCGTTGCTGTACACGGGCTTTCTCTAGTTGCAGCGAGCAGGGGCTACTTTATGTTGCGGTGCACAGGCTTCTCATTGCGGTGGCTTCTCTTGTTGCAGAGTGTGGGCTCTAGAGCGCAGGCTCAGTAGTTGTGGCGCATGGGCTTAGTTGCTCCCTGGCATGTGGGAGCTTCCCGGACCAGGGCTCGAACCTGTGTGCCCTTCACTGGCAGGCGGATTCTTAACCACTGCGCCACCAGCGAAGTCCTGAAAAGGATTATATATTTAAATGTTAGAGCTAAAGATATAAAACTTCTAGAGGAAGGCTTAGGATAAATTCTTTCAGACGTTGGTTTAGGCAAAGGTGTCTTAGTGCACCAAAAGCAGAAACTGTAAAAGTTGATAAATTATACTTCATTACAATTAAATACTTCTGTTCTTCAAAAGACTATAAATAATATGAAACCATAAGGTACAGTTTAGCAGAAAGTATTTTCGAAATACGTACGTGATAAAGAACTTTTATCCAGAATATAAAGAATTCTTACAACTCAGAAATGTCAGCCTGACTAGAAAACGGGCAAATGATCTGTACCAACACTTTAGGAAATAAAGTATACAAATGGCCAGTGTTCAATGTCCTTTGGTCATTAGGGATTACATATTAAAACCTACATACCCAATAAAATGTCTAAAATGGAAAATACTCATAATATCAAATGTTACTGAGGATGTGGAGTAACTGGAACTCTCCTACATTCCTGTTGGTAGCGTGAAATGGTACAACCATTTTGGATAACAGCTAGTTTCTTAAACGTGTACTTTTATCAACAGGTTAATGGATAAAAAAATACGGTGCATTTATATAACAGAGTTCTACTCAGCAATAACATGAAATATTGATACATGTTGGAATAATGATGAATCTTGAAAACCTTACGCTAAGTGAAAGAAGTCAGACAAATGCCAAAGACTATATGATTCTGTCTACATGGAAGTCTTTAAAAGGCAAAATCATAGGGACAGAAATCTTATCAGTCGTTACTTAGAGCTAGGGACAAGAGAGATGGTCGACTGCAAAGGGGTAAAAGGAAACCTTTTAGAGTGATGGTTACATGACTCCTCAGTTACCAACATTCATCTAACTATATACCTGAAATGAGTGTGCATTATATATATGTAAATAACACCTAAATAAAGCTATTTTTATTTATTTTCATTTTTATTTTATTTTTTGGGTGGAGTGTAATATCTCTTTAATATCTTAATTTCAGTTCTTTTGTTAAATAGCCAAATGTGAGATTGCTGGGTCATATGGTATTTCTATTTTTACTTTTTTGGTCAACCTCTCTTCTGTTTTCCATAGAAGCTGCACCATTTTGTATTCACACCAACAGTATGAATACAAGGGTTTCAGTTTCTTTGTATCCTTGCCAACACTTGTTTTCTTTCTTTCTTATGATATCCAGCCTAACGGGTATGAGGAGCTATTTCATTGTGGTTTTGATTCATATTGCTCTGATGATTAGTGATGCTGAGCACCTTTTCATATACTTGTTAGCCATTATTATGTTTTTCTTTAGAGATATGGTTCTCTGTCCTTTACCCATTTTTAAATGTGGTTAATAGTTTTTTTATATATATATATATTGAGTTGTAAGAGTTCCTATATATTTTGGAGATTAACCCCTTAACAAAGCATTTTTAAAAGGGACATATAACTGTTACTCACAACAACATGAATGAATCTCAAGGTCATTATTCAGAGCGATAGTAATAATAGATAAAGGACTACAGTCCATATGATTCCATTTATATAAAATTCTTGATTAAACAAAAACTATAGTGACACTAAGCAGATCAGTGGTTGTCAGGGATCTGGGATGGATAGAAGGAATGAACTTCATCAAGGCAGGAGGGAGTTTTTGAAGTGATGGAAACGTCCTATGTTTTAATTGTCATAATGTCATGGGCCTATATAGTTTTCAGAATTCATCATGTATACTTCAAAGGAGTATATTTTATTTATGGAAATTACATCTCATTAAAACTGATTTTTTTAAAAATTTGGGATGCAGCGAAAGCAGTGCTTAGAGGAAATTTTTTTTTACCTTTAAAAGATTATATATTAAGATAAAAGATTTAAAATTAATGATTTATGTTTCCACCTTAAGATATAAATTGATGATCACATTAAATCCAAGGTATACAGAAGGAAGTAAAAGATAACGATAAAAGTAGAAATCAATAAAATAGAAAACCAACAAAGAGAGAAATAGCCATCTAAATTTTTTTTTGGAAAAAATTTCAAAAATTGAAGTCATTGTCAAGTCTAATAAAACACACACTTGCATACACAAAAATTACTGATATTAGCAATGAAAGAGCTTATATTACCATATATTCTACTGATATTCAGAAGAAAATAAAGGAATGTTATGAACAACTTTATGCCCATAAATTTGACGAGTTAGATGTAATAAGACAAATTTCTTGAAAAAAATGTCATACTGAAACATAAATTGAAAGAGAAATCTGATTAGCCCAGTATCTAGTATAGAAATTGAATTCATTGTCAAAACCCTTTCTACAGGGAAATCTTCAGTGATGAATTCTTTCATACATATAGGAAGAAAGAATACTGATTTTATATAAACTCAGATAATAGGGGAGACAGAGGAGGGAAGAATTCCAAACTTATTCTTTTGAGGTCAGCATAAGGCCTCACACCTAAACTCAATAAGGATGTTAAAAGAAAATTGTGGACAGCTATCCCTCGTGAAAGCAGATGTGCAAATCCTTACCTAAATATTTGCACATCAAATCTCTAGCAATATTTAAAAAGCATAACATACCATGATTCATCATAATCAAGTGGAGATTTACCCATGAATGCAAGGCTCATTTAATATTTCAAAACCAATCAGTGTAATTCATCATATAAACACAATAAAAGACAAAGCGACCATATATATGGTTGTTTCAATAGAAGCAGGAAAAACATTAAAAGAATTGAATATCCATTCATAATGAAAGTTTTCCCCTTATATAAGGACTGTAAGTAAACTTCCCTAGTCTGATAAAGGTCATCTTCAAAAAACTTAGAGCTAACATCCTACTTAATGGAATAATATTGAAACAAGTTCCCCCTAAGATTGGGAACTTAACAAAGATGTTCACTCTCACCATTTATAGTCAACATTGCTCTGTTGTTCAATAAGGTGAAATAAAGGAAAGGCATAACTATTGGAAAGGGAAAAGTAAAACCATCTTTATTTGAAAATGATGTGTGTGTTTGGAAAATTGTGCTCTACAAAACAATTACTAGAACTAACTCAATGAATTTAGCAAGGTCTCAGGATACAAAGCCAGTATGATAAATGTGATTTTCTTTCTGTAGTCTAGTGGCCTTAAGTGGAAAAGGCACTAAGTAAATTCCAATTTTAACAGTTTCTAAACACATGAAATACTTTGGATTAATTTAAGAAAACACACAAGACCTCTAATTGAAAACTCTGAAACATTGTTGAGATAAATTTAAGAAGATAAAGCAATAGATTGGATTACATTTCATAGAATTGTCAACATTCTTCTTGTTTTAATATATTGTTTTAGTATAGCCCCAAACATAGCAATCCCCATGGAAGTTTTTGGTAAAAGTTAACAAGATGATTCTAAAATTTATATAGAAATTCCAAGGACCTAGAACAGCCAAAAAGCTTTGAAAGACAAAAAAGCTGAAAGATTATATTCTGTAATTTCAAGATTTACTATAAAGTTGTAGAACTCAAGTCAGCATTGTATTAGAATAAAATATACAAATACCGTGGGTCCGTGGAACAGAATAGAGAATGCAGAAAAAGACCCACACTTGAAAAATCAGTTGATTTTGCCCAAAGTGACAAAGCAATTCAGATAGCGAAAGGAATACTTCTCAACTAGTGAGGCTAGAATGCCAGAAACAACAATCAGTTCTAGATAGACTATAGATCTAAATTAAAGTTAGAATTATAAAGCTTTAAATGAGTTGCTTAGGAGAGTATCTTTGCCACTTTGGGGTAGGCAGATACTCCGTACGGGGCAAACAATAATCATAAAAGAGCAGACTGATAAGTTAGACTTCTTCAAAGTTAAAGGATTTTCCTCATCAGCCACTGTTAAGAGAATTAAAAGACAAGTGACAGATTAGGCCAGAATACTTACAAAACATATATCTGACAAAGGATGTGTATATAAAATGTCTAAACAGTAGTCTACAACTCTTGTTATAAAAAGAATGTTACTTGTGAGATTAGGTTTTGAAAGGACTGCAGCTTCCGTCTTGGGTGTGCTCTCTCACCTTATCTGTCTCTTGAATAACTGCCTTTGGGGAAGCCATCTGCTGTATCTTGAGGACCCTCAGCCAGCCTATGGAGAAGCCCATGTAGGGAGGAACTGAGGCCTGCCTACAGCCATGGGAGTGACCCTGGAAGGAGATCTGCAACCCAGGCATGACAGACTGACTGCAGTCTCGGAAGAGACCATGAGCCAGAGCCACCCAGCAACTAAACTCCTAGAGTCTGACCCAAAGAAACTGAGAAAATAAATGTTTGTTGTTTTAAGCTGCAATTTTGGGGTAAAAAGTCTCCTTAACATGTGTGTGCCTAAAGACAGAGTGTCAAAATATGAGGAAAAAACTAATTAGAACTACAAGGTGAAATACATGAACCCACTGTTATAGTTGCGGACTTCAGCACCCCCTGTATCAGAAATGTTCAGATCCAGTAGGCAGAAAAGTAGTAAAGACATAATTGAACTCAGCATCATCAATCAACTGGATTATAATGGACATCTATATAATACTTCATCCAGCAACTGCAGAATACACATTCTTCTCAAGCTCACCAATTGGAACATTCACCAAGATAGACCACATTTGGAGCCATAAAACACACCTTAACAAATTTAAAAGACTGGAAATCCTACAGTGTCTGTTCTCAGACCACAGTGGAATTAAACTAGAAATCAGTAATAGAAAGATAGTTGGAAAATCCCAATATACTTGGGAATGAAAAATGCATTTCTAAATAACACATGGGTCAAAGAAGAAATCTCAAGAGAAATTTTTAAATATTTTGAAGCATTTCAAGTGGCTTAAGGGATGGTAGGTTGAAATAAAGTTTACATTTATTTGTTCAGATATGTGCTTCTCATCCTAGCAGGTACTTTTTTTTCTTCGCTCAGACTCCATATAGCTCCATTATAAAATATTACAAGTTAGCATTTATTAGTGCTCACAAGTATTTGGGGTAATTTTTTCTGTTTAGAAAAAAAGAATGTGCTTAAAAATAATTATTTTTCAAACAGTAAATAATTATAATTTTTTGTAAAAAAAATAAGCATGGCCTTATTTATTTATTTATTTATTTATTTATTTTGGCTGCACTGGGTCTTCGTTGCGGCACACAGGATCATTTATTTGTGGCATGCGGGATCTTTAGTTGCAGCGTGTGGGATCTAGTTCCCTGACTAGGGATCGAACCCGGCCCCCTGCATTGGGGCACAGAGTCTTAACCACTGGACCACCAGGGAAGTCCCTAAACAATTATAATTTAATAAGAGAATAGAAATTACATGTTCATTATTTATTGGCTTTAAAAATAACAATAGAAGAGTATTTAGCTTATGTTTATTATATGTAGTAGTATGTGATAATCAATTTCTAAAGTTGCACATAGAGCAAAATTCTTGTATTACCAAGGTAATCTTATGCAATTTGATAAATCTGTATGGTACAGAGATAATATAAAACTAAAGTTCCTTGACATCAGTCTTAGCAATGATTTTTTTTTTTGAAACTGACACTAAAAGCAAAAACAAATATAAACAAGTGGGACTACATCAAACTAAAAAGCTTCTGCATCACAAAGGAAACCATCAACAAAATGAAAAGGCAGCCTACAGAATGGGAGAAAGTATTTATAAATCATATATCTGATAAAGGGTTAATATCCAAAATACATAACAGCAAACTTGAAGTTTTGGGTTGATGCTCTTTTTTATGTTGGGAAGTTTCCTTCTATTCCTAGTTTGCTGAGGGTTTTAAATCATAAGTGGTTGTCATATTTTTGTCAAGTATGTTTTCTCTATCTATTGAGCTGATTGTATGGTATTTTTCTTCAGTCTCTCTCTGCCTCTCTTTTGACTTGACAACAGTGTGTTTATTTATTTATGTATTATTTATTTATAATTTTTAAATTGAAATATAGTTGATGTACAGTGTTGTGTTAGTTTCCGGTGTACAACAAAGTGATTCAGTTATATACATATATATATTCTTTTTTATTTTCTTTTCCATTATGGTTTATTACAGGATATTGAATATATTTCCCTGTGCTATACAGTAGGACCTTGTTGTTTATCTATTTTATATGTAGTAGTTTGTATCTGCTAATCCCAAACTCCTAATTTATTCCTTCCCCACTCCCTTTTCCCTTTGGTAACCATAAATTTGTTTTCTATGTCTGTGAGTCTGTTTCTGTTTTGTAAATAAGTTCATTTGTATCATATTTTAGATTCCACATATAAGTGATATCATAATGTATTTGTCTTTCTTTCTCTGACTTACTTCACTTAGTATGATAATCTCTAGGTCCATCCATGTTGCTACAAATGGCATTATTTCATTCTTTTCTTTTGGCCGAATAGTATTCCCTTGTGTATATATCCCACATCTTCCTTATCCATTCATTTATTGATGGACATTTAGGTTGCTTCCATGTCTTGGCTATTGTAAATAATGCTGCTATGAACATTGGGGTGCTGTATCATTTTGAATTTGAGTTTTCTCTGGATATATGCCCAGGAGCAGATTCAGTCTCTTGATTTGAGGAATTACACTGATCAATTTTCAAATATTGAATTAGCCTTTAATTCCAAGGATAAACTGTACTTAGTAGGATGTATTATTCTTTTTACATATTACTGGGAATAGTTTGCTAATACTTTGTTGGGAATTTTTCATCAATATTCACGAGAGATATTGGTCTGTAGTTTTCTCGTTATGTCTTTGTCTGGTTTTGGTGTCAAGGTTATACTCAACTCAAAAAATAGGTTTGGAAATATTACTTTTCTATTTTTAAGAAGTTTTTATGTAGAATTAATATTACATCCTCATGAATTGATTAATTGAATTTGCTTATGAAGCTGTAAGGCCTAATACTTTTTTTTGTAGTAAGGTTTTAAACTAGAAACTTCAGAGATACAGGACTATTCAGACAGAATATCTGTTTCTTCTTGAGTGTCTTTCAAATTTTGTGTCTTTTAAAAAATTTGTCCAGTTCATCTGAGTTGTTGAGTTATGGGCATGAAGTTATTTTAAATACTCCCTTATTATAGTGTTAATGTTCTTTTGATCTGTGGTACTTTAAAGAAATTCCTGATATAGATCATTTGTGTCTTCTTTTTCTTTGTCCATCCGGCTAGAGGTTTATAAATTTTATTGAACTTTTCAGAGAACTAGCTTTGGTTTCATTGTTGTTTTTTTTTTCTAATTGTTTTTCTGTTTTCTGTCTGATCTGTTTTATTATTATATTTTTGCTTCTGTTCCATACACTGTTGGATACTTGAAGGGAACCCTCTGCAAATCTCTGGAGTTTTCTCTCTTAAGCATTTTTGTCTTCTGTGGTACCATGCTTTGCAGATTCTAGCTCCCTTGGTCTTTCTGGATATCTGTTCTGTCTTCTCAACTCAGGGAGTCTGTTGGACTTTATCCCTCTCTGTTTTGCAACCTGGAAACTCAATGTGGGAAGCTGAGGAAATCCTGAGGGTCACCTCATTTTTCATGGATCATTGCCCTTTATTACCTGATGTCCAGTGTCTTGAAAACTGTTACTTTATACATTTTGTCCAGTTTTTGTGTTTTTTTTAATTTGTTTTTGGCAGGAGATTAAATCTAGTCCATCATTACTCCATCTTGGCCCATCATTTACTTTTCAACTGTTTTCTTATCTAAATGGTCTTGAAGGGAAGATAGCTTTTGTACCCCTTATAATATGTAGTACAGGGCCTTGTACTCAGTCATTGCTTATTGTGAATTTTTCTTATTTCTGGAGTTTACTTGAACTGAATGGAAGAGGAAAATAAAACAGAAGAGTAAAGCCATCATCTGACTGCATTTCCCCTGCTTGTCAAATGAATGCTCTCTGAAGCCTGGTAAAAGAATTTCTATACTCCCTCCTATCTGACAGCTCTATCCCTTACAGCTGGATTACTGGAACTACCTCCTTAACCCCAACCAGATATTATGTGACCCAACTGGTCCATTTAGCTTTAGTTTTTATAAGAATGTGTAATTTATCAGCTTTGTAGGATGTTGAGATGGGCAGAAATATATGGGAAAATCACAGATTAAGAAACAATCTCAAAAGAATTTCTCTTGATGATGACTCCAAATTGTCCACTTTCTTTATTAATCTGAAGATTTAGTTTTCTTTTCTCAAAATTTTTCAGCAATTATTGTTTCTTCACCATTTATTTTAGTACTTGTTTCTTAAACTCCCGTTGCATGAATATTGGAGCCTCTCAATATATACCTTATGTGTCTTTTAGCTGTGGTTTCAATTAAAATTTTTTTCTGATTCTCTGTGCTGAGTTCTTGGTCAATGTATCAGGACTTTTTTCTAATCCAAGAATTCTGTCTTCATTTTATCTGGAGAAGAGTTCATTTCATCTGTTGATTTTTTTTTTTAATTTCAATGACTATGTTTTTCATTTTCAGATTTTCTAATTGGGTTCTCTTCATACCTAGATTTCTTCTCCTGCTTTTGTTTTCATTATTTCTTGTTCATTTTCAGTTGAAATTTTGCTTTCATTTATCTCCTTGAACATTCTATATGAACTTAGTTTTAAAGTTCTTTATTTATTTCTACAAAATTATTTTCATATTGAGTAAATTCATGTTTGATTATTGATTTTTGTGGCTGTAATTTTTAGCAGTAGATTTCTCTGTATGATTTTGAGTATTGGTTTGCTGCTCATTTTTCTGCCGTTGTCCTTCCTCCCTCTCTGTTCATACCTATCTGTCTTTAGGTATTCAGTTAATTTTCACTTTAACCCTCCTTGTCCGCAATCTAGAACCAAGTCTTGTTCCAGAATTTCAGTGATTCTATCACCAGTTATGGTGGAGATATGACAGAAACATTCAGTACTTTGATTCCATTTCTGGTACTAGGTTAATAGGTTATGTCAGCCCACCTCCCCGCACCCCTGCCCCGAGGCAGGAATTTTTCTAAAAGCCCTAGGTGAAGGTTGACTGCTGTGTGTGTGTGTGTGTGTGTGTGTGTGTGTGTGCGTGCGTGTGCGCGTGCGCACGCACGCACGCATACATGCACGCACTTACAGATGCCTTTGCATTTACTTGCCTCCTTTCTTGAACCAGCTCATTGCTTAGAGGCAAGGGCTGATGTGGTGCTGATCTCTGTCACTCCTGTTTAAGTAATCTATAACCAGGAGGCCTGAGCTTTTAACCAAATTTACTTTTTTTTTTAACCATTTCTGTTTCATTACTGGCCATTGGAGTTGTTTATCTTGTTTTGGAACTTGGCTATGTCTTTTTTGTTATCTTTTCATATATTGTGTATGTCCTGACCATGTTTTTGGTGCACAGCTAGTGATTGAAGGTTCACTATTACGCCATCCTGATTTTAAGTCACATTCCTAGGTGAGTAGCTTTCAGAGTAAATATACAGGATTTAACTTCTCTTGACTGGACAAAGAAAGGCAAAGAAAACTCAGGATTACAAATGAAATGTTATTCTTTTACTGGGGCTCTGCAATAGATAATATATAAATGGTTTCTTTATACAGTAATGCTAACTTGTGATTGCTTAGTTTCGTTCTAAATTCTGTGAGTTATTTCTCCATGAATTTCTGCTACCTAAGTCTTCTAAACTGTCGTACAAAGGGACATTGTTATCCTAGAAGTCAGAGTTCCTGGAGCCTACCTGGGTGAATCTGGGCACATTATTTAACCTTTCTGTATTTCAGTTTCCTCCTTTATAAAACAGGTATATCTACTTTCACTATCTCATGGGATAGTTATGAGCACTTCAGAAGATAATAGAGTCAAATTCAACAGAGTTTTACTTAGCACCTATTTGGAGAGAGACATAGTGCTAATATTATGTTCTAGGGAAATAATTGAATAAAAACACAGCCCTATGGTTATTAATAATATAGTGAGACATACAGCCTGTTTTATAATCAGTTGTAATACAAGGTAGTCTGGACAAATGTTCAAATACAGATATTAAACAAAGAATTAAGAGGACCCCAATAAAGGAGCAATTTAGACTTGAGGAAATGAGCGAACACTTCACTGAGGCACTGATTCTTTGATCTCAAGCCCCAGTGCTTTGAAAAATGCCAAGGTGCTATGTAAACATAAGATGTGCTATTATTTTATTTTATGTTTCAAACAATTTCCCATGAACTAATCTGACTGGAGACCACTTAGCCATTTCTTCTTTACCTTTTTGTTTGCTGTGTAGGTCTGACCTTTCTATTAAATCTTCATTCTTTTTGGTCCTGATGCTTGGGTCTAGGCACACTCTGGTGGTGTGACACTCAGTCTTTCTCTCTTCTGTGAATGACTGATTTAGTTGTTGCTTTTTCAAGGGAAAAGTTTTCTCTGTATATTTTATTGTTTGATAATTTATAATTGAAAGGAAGATATTCCCCTCCAGGCTGCTTTTCAGAGATTGTTACCTCTGAAGTTCCAAGGAGACACTCATTTTGCTATTATCCAGATACATTTAGACTGAGCCTTTGCAGTAGAACATTTTGTTCTATTTGCTGTAATTTTTTTTCAAGGGACAAAGATAAACAGCTTAAACAGATAACCATCTCTGGTTGCTGTTTCTAACAATAATATTTAGCAGCCAGTGAATATTCTGCAAGTGCCTTTCTCAGAAAGGCTGCATTAAGTAAACAAGTAGTAAATATTCTGGGTGACTGATAGATGATAGAATTTAAAGCCAGCCAGCTGCCCATATCAGGCTAACACGTTGTTTTTCTGTTTTGGTAAATATTAATACTCATCTTGTTTAGACAGTTCTTATCAAAAACAGTGTTAGCATTTCATACCAAACATATTTTTATAAAGCTCGTGAGAGCTAAAACTAACAAATTTTGAACTGCTTGAAACATTAGTTTCCTTAGATGTATATTTTGACTTATTTCCAAATCACAAGTTATACTGTATTCTGTGTTTTGGAAAATGATAGCTTTTGTGCAGTGTTCTAGTCAGTTACCATTTACAGTAAAACTTGGGTTGTTATTGCCATTGAAATCTTAGCCATGGATTGAATTGATACTTGGAATTGATACTGACTGTCATTTGATCTTTGGCTGACAAAGGATTTTATTACAGGTGTTTTGTGAGGTTTATGTACTTAATATTTGGTGGTATCTATACCAGGTATCATTGAGATTTGAAGTATCATTCTTTTGCAGACTTATAATACCAGTCTAAGGGATGTAGCCATTTCTAGTACCCTTGCCTGGGTCCACAAAAAAGACAGCTACTGTATATATATTTCAGGTTCAGATGTTTTCCTGAATTACATTATATTCAAGAAACAACTATGTGTCATTGGAATCACCAGAAACACTAGAACATAAACTGCCACAGGGCAGGGACTTTATTTTTCTTATTCTGTTTTAGTGCTTGGCACAGGGTAGTTGTTCAATAAACTAATTGAATTAATTACCATCAGTCTCAGGGTCACCATCACTGCTCCCATTGCTTATAGAAATACTGACACATGGATCCTGTCCATCAGTAATGCCATCTGTCTGGTCCCTCTGTTGTCCCACCTTTTATGTCTCAACTGAGACATTTCCTCTGTTCCATTCATCAGTTACTTGCTAGAACCCTTATGTATAATAGCAGTAGCAATAGTAATGAACGTGATATTGATTGCTAGTATATCTGAGTACCAGCTGTGTGACAGGCCAAAGGTTCTATAATAGTGTTTATTAATCATCTACTATGTCCCAGGTACTGTGCTAAACAACTTACATGCATTATATCATTTAATCTTATCCACAAAATATGAGGTATTTTATGTTCAAGAAAAACTGAGGTTCAGAGAAATTAGGAAACTTCACCAAAATCATAACCTCAGTTAAGACCAGAATCAGGACTCAGTTCTTTTCTGTCTGGTGCCAAAGACCATGAAATTATCAAGTTCAGCCTTCTTTATGAACCTGTTTTTCAGTATATCTGATAAATCTAGCTTCTGGTTTAATATGTCAGTAAGGGGTTCTAATTCTTTAGGAGATAGTTAATTCTCTTTGACAGCTGTAATTATTAAAAGGTTTTTCATAATATTAAGGAAGTATTGATATATTTTTCTGTAACTTTTTTTTTTAATTTTTTATTTATCTATCTATCTATTTATTTATTTATTTTTGGCTGTGTTGGGTCTTCGTTGCTGCGCGTGGGCTTTTTTTCTAGTTGCAGTGAGCGGGGCTACTCTTCCTTGCGGTGCGTGGGCTTCTCATCGCAGTGGCTTCTCTTGTTGCGGAGCACAGGCTCTAGGCACGTGGGCTTCAGTAGTTGTGGCACACAGGCTCAGTAGTTGTGGCTCCAGGGCTCTAGAGCACAGCCTTAGTAGTTGTGGCGCACGGGCTTAGTTGCTCCGCGGCATGTGGGATCTTCCCAGACCAGGGCTCGAACCCGTGTCCCTTGCATTGGCAGGCAGATTCTTAACCACTGTGCCACCAGGGAAGTCCTTTTTCTGTAACTTTTAAACTATATGTCTTAATATAAAGTGTTCCAGGGATAGCCAAGATAGAATGAATCCATCCTTACTAACACTGGCTATACTTAGCAAATTGAATTTAATGTAAATATATTATATGTCTAAACAACATTTACCTGGCTATAAGCAAGATATTTCTTTTAGATGGATTTAAAATTGTGTATATGTGATGTTAAAAAAAGGAAGAGACTCTAGAGAGCTTAATGGATATATTTAAAATTTTCTATATCTTTTATCTAGTCTAAACCTGTATCCATATCTAGTAAACAGAGATAGGTAATGGAATTCAGAGCAAATGTTTTTTAATCAGCCTAAATGAAATCACATACAATATTGATTAAAAGTAAGTGAAAGGGATTGTGGTGTGAGGAATATATAGCTATTATAAACTTTAAGAGGTAGTAAAATCCACACAATTAAATCACATGTGAAAATTTTATAAAATTTTAAAAAACATTTTGTTTCTAATTTTTGTTTTTCTATTTTATCTTCTTTTGCTAGTCTAACTAGTTTGTTTTGGTTTTACTACCCTTCTCAGTTGTTGATGACATGGTTAGCTGTGTTTTTGTTAGCCCACCATTTCCTATAGATAATCCTTTCTAAGAAGAATATTGGTTTAGATATCATTTCAACATTTGTGTTTTTGTTATTTACTGTGTGTCATATAGAGTGCTGATAAGCATTGGGCAAGGCATAGTTACAGGTGGGGTTCTCGCCTCAGTTTTCTATTCATTAAATACATAGAAAAACGAAAACATCAAAATAGAAATGAACTCCCATGTACTCATCATCCAACTACAACTGTCATTAACGTTGGGTCATTCTTTTTTTCATCTATAAGCCCTATCCACTCACCAGCCTCACACCCTCCCCGTTGGATTATTTTGAAACAAACCATAGATATTAATTGGACCATATGAAGTTGTCTATATCCATCCATTTTCTATCTACAAAATGATAATACCATATGGTTCAACTTAATATTTCATTCATAAATATTTCAGTATGTATGTCTAAAAGATAAGACCCCTTTTTGTTTATTAGCACAACCACAATGTCATTATCATATCTAAAAACTTACCAATAATTTAATATCACCAATATCCAACAGTCTTCATATTTCCTCATTTGTGTATTTATCCTTCACTATTTTAGATGCTTGAATCAACATATAAACAAGGTCCACATATTGCTTTTAGTTGATAGGTTTCTTAAATCTTTCTTAATTGATAGTTTTCTTCTTTCCTTGATTTTCCTTGCAAGTCATTTGTTAAAGAAATTGCTGTCTCTTAATTTCAGTTTAATAAGGAATTTAATAATTTTAATAATTTAAAAATCGAAATAAAAATTTTAGTAATTTTATTTCAATTTCAGGAAGAGTATAGGAAACATATAAGTGTAACTCAGTATATGTAAAAGCCTACTTTATTTTTTTTGAGAAGTAGTTGGTTTACAATATTATATTAGTTTCAGGTATACAACATAGTGATTCGATATTTTTATAGATTATACTCCATTTAAAGTTATCACAAAATATTGGCTATATTCCCTGTACTGTGCAATATATCTTTAGAGCTTATTTCTTATTTATTTGATAGATAGCTCTATCTCTTAATCCCATACCTCTATTTAGCCCGTCCCCCTTCCCTCGGCCCACTGGTAACCACTAGTTCTCTATATCTGTCTGTTTCTGTTTTGTTATATTCATTCGTTTTATTTAGATTCCACATATAAGTGATAACATTTGTCTTTCTCTGTCTGACATGTTTCATTAAGCATAAAACTGTTGGTGGAAATGTAAATTGTTGTAGCCACCATGGAGAACAGTATGGAGGTTCCTCAAAAAACACCTGAAAATGGAACTGTTATATGATCCAGAAATACCACTCATGGATATATATCCAAAGGAAACGAAAACATTAATTCAAAAAGATACTTGCACCCCAGTGTTCATAGCAGCATTATTTACAATAGGCAAGATATTGAAGCAACCTAAGTGTCCATCAACAGCTGAATAGATAAAGATGTGGTGTGTGTATATGTCCATCTTTCCTCAGTGCCCTGCCTGTAATCAGCACCTTCCATTTCTATGCATGTTGTCCTGATGTCTGACTGCCAGTACATATGATTTTTAGCTTGGGGGCTTTCTTTGTCCTCTGGAGCCTGCTCTGCCTCTGCACATTGGCAGGCCAGAACTTCTAGGGAATTCATGCCCCATAGGAGCAACCAACTGATGACTGACAGAAATTGAGGGGAAAACCTCTAGCTCCCTTGCCCCTTGAGTGGGATAACTGTAATGTAAGCCCTACACTGACTCTCAGTGAGACAGCTGAACTCCAATTGCCCACAGATGTAGCCTGTTCATTAATGTACACAGTGGCTGCCTTCTCTTTCCTACTTCCCTACTACAGTTTCCTGGGACTTTTTTCCCAAACTACTTGCACTAAAATCCTTACTTCAGGGTTTGCTTCTAGGGAAACCATAACATAAGTTGTGGCACACTTAAACCTGCCTTTGTCCCCCCCACTAAGTAATCAGAGACATCTGGGAAAAAATTCCGTATATTTGGCCTTAAACACTCAATTTGGCCATGTTTATTTTTTTAATTCTCATAGGCAGCTGCTGGGATTAATAGAATTTTGTCTATCATTCTTAAAATTTTTTTATTGTTTAAATTATTATGCAATAAAATTGACCTTTTTATTTGTTTAGGATACAGATATATGTATTTTAAGACATGTATAACCACCACTACCATCGGGATACAAGACGGTTGCATCATTCCAGCAAACTCCCTCATGCTATCCCTTTATTGTCACACCTCCCACCACTTGTAATCCCTGACAACCAGCGATATGTTCTCTGTTACTGTAGTTTTATATTTTTGACAGTGCCATATAAATGGAATCATACAGTGTGTAACCTTTAGGTCCTGGTTCCTTTCAATTAGCATAATGTATTTGAGATTCATCTAAGTTGTTGCATGTATCAGTAGCTTGTATTTGTGGTGCGCGGGGTCCAGGGTGCATGAGCTCTGTAGTTTGCAGCACATGGGCTCTCTCATTGAGGTACGTGAGCTCAGTAGTTGTGACGTGCGGGCTTAGTTGCCCCGCGGCGTGTGGGATCTTTGTTCCCTGACCAGGGATCGAACCCACGTCCCCTGCATTGGAAGGTGGATTCTTTACCAGTGGACAACCAGGGAAGTCCCTATGTTGAGTCTTCTGATATTGTACGTCTCCCCATTTTTTAGGTCTTCTTTGATTTCTTTCATAAGTGCCATGATTTATTAGATTTATACCTAAGTATTTCCAATAGTAGTGTGTCTGTGCATCTGTATGTATGTGGTAGAGGGACTGTGATAGATGTGAGACTTCTCCCTGTTGTCCTACAGTATTCCCTTGAAGCTGTCAGGGGATTCCCAACCCAAGGAATATCCCTATGTCAATCTTGTTATTCATGTTTGACAGCAGGAGTGGTGGGATGGGTAGGAAGAGAGTAAGGCTTGGGTGAGTATGGGTTCTGAAAAGGGGTTCCAGGTAGTCCTCAACTCTCGTCGCAGGAGTTTTGAAAGAAGTAGGAGAGCAAACATGGGTCTGCAACACTGGCTTCTTAGGGAATATGGCCCAGCTGGGCCTACCCTTTCAAGTGCAGCAAGAACCAACAGGATCTTATTATTCCATTCTGAATAAAGCTCCATGAGCTGGGTTGGTGGGTGGGGAAGCTTTTATAAATGTTACTGGTTTTTTGTTGTTGTTGTTGTTTTTGAATTTTGGTTTCATGTTGTTTATTGCTAGTGTATAGAAATTTAAGTGATTTTTGTGTTTTGACTTTGTATCCTGTAGTTTTGTTCGTAATAGTTCTAGGACTGTTTTTAAAGAATCCCTGGGGTTTTCTACATAGACATTCTTGTCATCTTGCAAATTGGGATAGTTTTATTCCTTCCTTTCTGTTCTATATGTCTTTTAATGCCAGAATGGTGAATGTAGATATCCTTGCATTTTTCCTCTTCAAAAGTGGAAAGTATTTCATCTTTTACCATTTACTTTGATGTTCACTGTAGGTCTATTGCACATGTCTTTTATCTAGTTGAAAAGTTCCCCTTTGCTCTTAGGTTGATGAAAATTTTTATCCTGATGGGTGTTGAAGTTTTGTTAAATGATATTATGATGTGACTTTTCTTTGTTGGATTAATATGATGGGTTATATTGATATGTTATTGAACATTGAGCTAGCCTTAAGTTGCTCAGATAAACCCCATTTGTTTGTGTTTATTATTATTTTTTTTTGAATTTTTGAATTTTATTTAATTTATTTTTTTATGCAGGAAGTTCTTATTAGTCCTCAATTTTATACACATCATTGTATCCATGTCAATCCCAATCACCCAGTTCATCACACCACCATCTCCACCCCCTCACCGCTTTCCCCCCTTGGTGTCCATACGTTTGTTCTCTACATCTGTGTCTCAATTTCTGCCCTGCAAACCGGTTCATCTGTACCATTTTTCTAGGTTCCACATATATGCATTAATATACGATATTTGTTTTTCTCTTTCTGACTTACTTCACTCTGTATGACAGTCTCTAGATCCATCCACGTCTCAACAAATAACCCAATTTCGTTCCTTTTTATGGCTGAGTAATATTCCATTGTATATATGTA
Source organism: Eubalaena glacialis (assembly GCF_028564815.1). Classification (NCBI taxonomy): domain Eukaryota; kingdom Metazoa; phylum Chordata; class Mammalia; order Artiodactyla; family Balaenidae; genus Eubalaena; species Eubalaena glacialis. The sequence continues at coordinate 75,645,357 of NC_083725.1, read as the reverse complement.
CCACATCTTCTTTATCCATTCGTCTGTTGATGGGCATTTAGGTTGCTTCCATGTCCTGGATATTGTAAGTAGTGCTGCAGTGAACATTGGGGTGCATGTGTCTTTTTGAATTATGGTTTTCTCTGGGTATATTCCCAGTAGTGGGATTGCTGAGTCATATGGTAACTCTATTTTTAGTTTTTTAAGGAACCTCTATACTGTTCTCCATAGTGGCTGTATCAATTTACATTCCCACCAACAGTGCAAGAGGGTTCCCTTTTCTCCACACCCTCTCCAGCATTTGTTGTTTGTAGATTTTCTGATGATGCCCATTCTAACTGGTGTGAGGTGATAACTCATTGTAGTTTTGATTTGCATTTCTCTAATAATTAGTGATGTTGAGCAGCTTTTCATGTGCTTCTTGGCCATCTGTATGTCTTCTTTGGAGAAATGTCTATTTAGGTCTTCTCCCCATTTTTGGATTGGGTTGTTTGTTTTTTTAATATTGAGCTGCATGAGCTGTTTATATATTTTGGAGATTAATCCTTTGTCCGTTGATTCGCTTGCAAATATTTTCTCCCATTCTGAGGGTTGTCTTTTCGTCTTGTTTATGGTTTCCTTTGCTGAGCAAAGGCTTTTAAGTTTCATTAGGTCCCATTTGTTTATTTTTGTTTTTATTTCCATTTCTCTAGGAGGTGGACCAAAAAAGATCTTGCTGTGACTTATGTCAAAGAGTGTTCTTCCTTTGTTTTCCTCTAAGAGTTTTATAGTGTCCGGTCTTACATTTAGGTCTCTAATCCATTTTGAGTTTATTTTTGTGTATGGTGTTAGGGAGTGTTCTAATTTCATTCTTTTACATGTAGCTGTCCAGTTTTCCCAGCACCACTTATTGAAGGGACTGTCTTTTCTCCACTGTATATCCTTGCCTCTTTTGTCATAGATTAGTTGACCATAGGTGCGTGGGTTTATCTCTGGGCTTTCTATCTTGTTCCATTGATCTATATTTCTGGTTTTGTGCCAGTACCATATTGTCTTGATTACTGTAGCTTTGTAGTATAGTCTGAAGTCAGGGAGTCTGATTCCTCCAGCTCTGCTTTTTTCCCTCAAGATTGCTTTGGCTATTTGGGGTCTTTTCTGTCTCCATACAAATTTTAAGGTTTTTTTGTTCTAGTTCTGTAAAAAATGCCATTGGTAATTTGATAGGGATTGCATTGAATCTGTAGATTGCTTTGGGTACTATAGTCATTTTCACAATGTTGATTCTTCCAATCCAGGAACATGGTATATCTCTCCATGTGTTGGTATCATCTTTAATTTTTGATCACTGTCTTATAGTTTTCTGCATACAGGTCTTTTGTCTCCCTAGGTAGGTTTATTCCTAGGTGTTTTATTCTTTTTGTTGCAGTGGTAAATGGGACTGTTTCCTTTATTTCTCTTTCGGATTTTTCATCATTAGTATATAGGAATGCAAGAGATTTCTGTGCATTAATTTTGTATCCTGCAGCTTTACCAAATTCACTGATTAGCTCTAGTAGTTTTCTGCTGGCATCTTTAGGATTCTCTATGTATAGTATCGTGTCATCTGCAAACAGTGACAGTTTTACTTCTTGTTTTCCCATTTGTATTCCTTTTATTTCTTTTTCTTCTCTGATTGCCATGGCTAGGACTTCCAAAACTATGTTCAGTAATAGTGGTGAGAGTGGACATCCTTGTCTCGTTCCTGATCTTAGAGGAAATGGTTTCAGTTTTTCACCATTGAGTATGATGTTTGCTGTGGGTTTGTCATATATGGCCTTTATTATGTTGAAGTAGGTCCCTCTATGCCCACTTTCTGGAGAGTTTTTATCATAAATGGGTGTTGAATTTTGTCAAAAGCTTTTTCTGCATCTATTGAGATGATCATATGGTTTTTATTCTTCAGTTTGTTAATATGGTGTATCACATTGATTGATTTGCGTATATTGAAGAATCCTTGCATCCCTGGGATAAATCCCCCTTGATCATGGTGTATGATCCTTTTAATGTGTTCTTGGATTCTGTTTGCTAGTATTTTGTTGAGGATTTTTGCATCTATATTCATCAGTGATATTGGTCTGTAATTTTCTTTTTTGGTAGTATCTCTGTCTGGCTTTGGTATCAGGGTGATGGTGGCCTCTTAGAATGAGTTTGGGAGTGCTCCTTCCTCCGCAATTTTTTGGAAGAGTTTGAAAAGGTTGGGTGTTAGCTCTTCTCTAAATGTTTGATAGAATTCACCTGTGAAGCCACCTGGTCCTGGACTTTTGTTTGTTGGAAGATTTTTAATCACAGTTTCAATTTCATTACTTGTGATTGGTCTGTTCGTATTTTCTATTTCTTCCTGGTTCAGTCTGGAAGGTTATACCTTTCTAAGAATTTGTCCATTTCTTCCAGGTTGTCCACTTTATTGGCATAGAGTTGCTTGTAGTCGTCTCTTAGGATGCTTTGTATTTCTGCAGTGTCTGTTGTAACTTCTCCTTTTTCATTTCTAATTTTATTGATTTGAGTCCTCTCCCTCTTTTTCTTGATGTCAGGCTAAGGGTTATCAATTTTGTTTATCTTCTCAAAGAACCAGCTTTTAGTTTATTGATCTTTGCTATTGTTTTCTTTGTTTCTGTTTCATTTATTTCTGCTCTGATCTTTATGATTTCTTTCCTTCTGCTAACTTTGGGTTTTGTTTGTTCTTTCTCTAGTTCCTTTAGGTGTAAGGTTAGATTGTTTACTTGAGATTTTTCTTGTTTCTTGAAGTAGGCTTGTATAGCTATAAACTTCCCTCTTAGAACTGCTTTTGCTGCATCCCATAGGTTTTAGATCCTCGTGTTTTCATTGTCATTTGTTTCTAGGTATTTTTAGATTTCCTCTTTGATTTCTTCAGTGATCTCTTGGTTATTTAGTAACATATTTTTAGCCTCCATGTGTTTGTGTTTTTTACGTTTTTTTCCCAGTAATTCATTTCTAATCTCATAGCGTTGTGGTCAGAAAAGATGCTTGATATGATTTCAGTTTTCTTAAATTTACTGAAGCTTGATTTGTGACCCAAGATGTGATCTCTCCTGGAGAATGTTCCATGCACACTTGAGAAGAAAGTGTAATCTGTTTTTGGATGGAATGTCCTATAAATATCAATTAAATCTATCTGGCCCATTGTGTCATTTAAAGCTTGTGTTTCCTTATTTATTTTCACTTTGGATGATCTGTCCATTGGTGTAAGTGAGGTGTTAAAGTCCCCCACTATTATTGTGTTACTGTCGA